>NW_024718106.1:240000-287500 GCF_018991925.1 Homarus americanus
AGGGTGAATAGGGGGTGGAGCGTGAGCAAGACGTTGTAGCGAAGTGGGGGGGCGAACAAGAAGTGGGTGAAGGACAAGGCGAGGCATGGAGGGGCTCTTCCTAGCCGTAGAAGTGTGGGCCTGGCGTGGGGACCCGAGGCGGAGATGTGGGCTTGGTGTGAGGGAGGGAGGGAGGGAGGGAGGACAAGGGGAGGGAAGGAGAAGGGGAGGGGAGGTTGAACAGCCTGCAGCAGACCACTGGTCATCGGGCAGGGCATCACCAACAGCGATCTTGGACTACCTGAATTAACATATCAAAGAGCGGACCCAAGAGACCATCCTGCAGGCCCCATTGGACACTCGACCTTATCAGACGGTGGCTATCGACCTCTGCAACATTATCCAAATTGAAGCACACAAGATCCCTTTAGCGAACACTTGAACCAATGCCCGTTCCAACGTTACCGCAGCAAACCTGACGACTGAGTGAACACCACCTAACACACAGCACCAAACAATACGGCCATGTCCTTAATCTTGGCTCACTGATGATTTGGTGAACAACACAGTGCTCAGAGAAACTATTATTAGACTCAGAGAGAGAGAGATGGGGTAGGGAGGAGGAATGATGGTTGCTCTATGGGTTGCAGAGGGAGAGGGGCAAGGGAGGGAGGAAAGAAGGAAGGTCTATGTGGACCAGTTAGGGAGGTGGAACAGGGACATTTGGTAGGGGAGGGAGAAGGAGGTGAGAATTCTATTAGACTGGAGGGTGCTGGGTGGGTGAGGTATTCTATGAGGCGGTGAATGCACCCATACGGGGGGAGGAGGAGGAGGAGGAGGATGGAGAGAAGGAGGGAAGAAGGTAGATGGAGTTTAAGGAGAAGGGAGGTCGTGAAGGTGGGTGACAATGGGGTGACAAATGAAGGTCAATGCTGTATACTAATGCAGGAGAAGAGATAAGAAAACTAGTTAGTAAAGAAAGAGGAATGAGAAGTAAGATGCACAAACAAGAGGACTGAAGAGTGGAACAGAAGACAGACAGAGAATAGGGAGGGAGGGATAGAAGGAGAGAGGGAGGGCAGTGTAGTACATCAGCTGGTTGAGTCAAGATATGTTTGTGTGTGCTTCAAGGCCAGACAAGTGACGACCCCAACACACTTCAGCGAAAAGTAAGATAATAACCAAACGGGGAGATGGAAACAGACAATAAAGATGAGAATAATCAACATAAAGACAAGAGAGTGAAAGAGGGGATGAAGTGAAGGGGAAGGAATGTATGGAGGGGAGGTAGGTAAAGACGCCGATAAATGACTAAAGATGTCAACACAATGTGAGGTAATGTGAGAGGGAGAGAGAGAAAGGATTTGGTGTGAGTGAAGAGACAGACAAGTAAAGGAGGGGAACTCAGGTAATGATTGGTAACAGTTACCTGGTGTGTAGTAACAGGTAGTGGATGACAGGTAACAGGTAGTGGATGACAGGTAACTTGATATGGATGACAGGTAACAGGTGGTGGATGACAGGTAACTTGATTTGGATGACTGGTAACTTGGTATGGATGACAGGTAACAGGTAGTGGATGACAGGTAACTTGATGTGGATGACAGGTAACTTGATATGGATGACAGGTAACAGGTAGTGGATGACAGGTAACTTGATTTGGATGACAGGTAACTTGATATGGATGACAGGTAACAGGAAGTGGATGACAGGTAACAGGTGATGGGTGACATGTAACAGATAACACGTAATAACAGCCTTGGATAACATAAAACAGGTAAGTTATAAGAAAAGAAATATATCCTTCAAGCCGACTACACCTCATCCACACCTGACCTCTTCATCCTTCACTTCCTAATTCCTGATCATCCAACCTATAATGACCTCAACTCAAATTACCCTAACTAGCTACTGTCAAATTACCCTTTAACTTACTATCAGGTAATAGTGAAAACTTAACTTTGACGAGATGGTGGGGGCGGAGGGTGGAAGGGAAGGGGAGTAGTAGGAAAGGGAGGAGGAGTGGGGAGTAGGAGTGGTGGGGACGGGAGGAGGGAGTAGGAGTGAGTGGGGACAGGGGCAGGGGTATAGGAGTGGTGAGGACTGGGGTTGAGGGTAGGAGTGAGACAGGTAGGAGGACGGGAGTGAGGGGGGCGAGGGGGAGGTAGGGGAAGAGGTTGGAGGGGAAGAGGTTGGAGGAGCAGGAAAGACTGACCTTTAGAGACCTTTATCATACGATCAATCACAACCTCGTAAAATAGCTTACTGGATGAAGAGATAAAAATGCATTAATGACTCAACTTCGTGGTCTCCAGAGGTGTGCGGCACGTCCACCAAAAATCACTGAGATGGACTTTTTCCAATAAGTACTAATATGACTTAGAGTACTATTATTATTTTTTAGGCGTAGAAACTTTGATTAGGTAGTTTATTAATTGGCGTATATGGAGGGGCCTAAATGAAGAGAGAGAGAGAGAGAGAGAGAGAGTGTTTTATTTTTATTTTTTTTTATTTTTTTAGGCTGGTGACAAAGTGAGCCCGGGAGGATGTGTGTGGTGGTGGAAAGTGACAGAATATTGTTAAGGAAAGGAGTGATAAGAGTTCCTCATAATCAACAGTTGATGGTTCTTGATGCTATATCCTTGTAAATTGTTATTGTTAACTTATCAGATGAAGGGAATTTCTAGGAATTATTTATAATTATTATGAAGTTTATTTTTCAGTAATTTTTTTACAAGGATATTACTAACACTACGAGAACAAATAACAAACCATACTATTAGTTATTAATAAAGACTTAACAGCTAAAACTAAACAAAAATATTAGCTATTTACTCTGTCTAGAATTATGAATCAATATTATTTTACTACGGTATGCGAGTCAACGGGACACAAGTACATAATATAATTGAAAATTCCCCTTCAGCTGTAAGTGGTCAGGTAAAGAAATCCAGGTACTAAGATAATTTAATTAATGTAAGAAATGGGCACAAATTAATATGCCAGTATTAAAAATTTTCTATTATATATATATATATATATATATATATATATATATATATATATATATATATATATATATATATATATATATATATATATATATATATATATATATATATCATGAAAGTAAATGATCAAGTCAAACATTAAATACAGCAAGAAAACATAAAGGTAACAGCAGGCGAAACATAAATCGCGCTGTAATACTGCCTGAGTAAGCACTGACAGTAATGATCCTCCGCCCTCCTTCTGTATTAATTAAGTAAAACAAGACAATTTACCACAGTCCTTTCGGGTAAAAGGGGGAGTGCAGTTTTATGATGGTTGTGCGTGTGTGAGGTCACTCAGTCCCACACCCTCCGCAAGAGGACCTGTCATCTCTACCATAAGTCCCCTGCCCTTTATAAGATGAATTACAAGACAATTTTATAACACTTATTATCCCCAAGAGGTAATATTTACTCCTCCGTGTATTATTTATATTCGTGGAACCTTTTTAGCATTTATCTGGTTAAGTTATCAATTATTCAGGTTAATATATTTGTAGTGCAGACTTGGGGGATTAGCTGGGTTGCGTGTCTGGGTGCTCAGGTCGGGCTGTAATCTTCTAATTTGTGTGGGTCGCTAGCAGGCCGGCCACCCACCCCTGCTGCTACACACTCTTCCTCACCTCTGTTTATTCATGCACTCCTACCATCAAATTAACTGTTCATTTGAAGCTTTCGACATATTTTTCTTCTGCATCTTAATGTACCGCACCAGTAAAGGGAGGGGGGGGGAATTGTTATAGTTTGGAGAAATTAAACTCCGAATAGATAAATCGGAATAGGGATGATGTTATCAGGTGTTTTACTTCTCGTGTTCGGGGATGAATTGTCTCTTAGAAAAGGATGTAATTTATGGCGAAAATGTGACAAAATAAAAGTGAAATTGAGGATTCTTGAACTAGTCTTGTCTCAAAAGTTGACGCCACGATAAAATAGAAATAATTAAAATTTCCTTTCCATAGGCTGTCTGACCACATAAACTACATATACGGTGATACATAAAGAGCTGCACTATAAATTATTCTTCACCCTGGCAGCACCTGAGCGTCGTCATACAATAACCAACAACATCAAGGTCATAAAAACCACATTAACCCTAACATACTGTGGCTAAAAGACCCGAGCAGAGTAGTGTGACATGTAACACACACACCCCCCAGTGTAGGTGCTCACACATGCTAGCCCTTGAGAATAGCCCCTTGAGTGTAATGTAAGAGGCGCTTCGCATGCACGTAATATGCTGAAGTAGTTGCTCATTTGACTCGTGTAAACACAGTCGCATGCGAGGCGGGTGAGTCAAGCGAGGGTCCACAGTGGGAGTTGCACACGCCCCCCTCTGTCCTACTGCATGATATTAACACCAGGAAACTCAATAACTCCATGAATATGGAAATACATAAATGAAGTAAAAGGGAAAAAGATCGTGTATAAATATGCCAAGAAAATATTAGTATAAAAACTCTTATTGCTTTTGTTTATGTTGTAGAAATTAGGTTTTGTCTATCCCATTATACCTTAAAACTGACCCTAAAACGTATAAAATATCCTGTATTATGTATTATGAAGATTAAATATCATCCAATTTGATATAATCTAGGCACTCATGGAGTCATTCACTTCCGGCGAAACTTTTAAAATCACTTTCTGTAGAAATAATCTCAAAGAGAGCTTGTGAGCGTCGATGACACACTCATAAACTGTCCATTTCAGGTGATTTGCTTGATTGCTGTGAACTGGTGGGGGACCAGCGGGTGTCTCTTGGCTCCCCTGCACAATATTGCTTCCTGAGGGTCGGTGTAAGGGCATTCGTCAAAACCTTTATAGACACAGACGCAAAAACACACAGGCAAAGAGAAACTTACATACATCCCTTATAGGTGGAGGTACACAGTCAACCCTCACAGAGAGAAACCTACCACACAAACCCCGTTACTAGCTATTGCATCCACATCCTCACCCAGCCACTACAAGCTCCGTCACACACACACACACACCTATCCACCACCACACCCATCCACACGCACCCAGCACCATCCACACCCTCCCACTATCAGCTGTTCCATACCCACACACCTACTTATTATCAGCGACAACAAACTCAAATTCGTATCCTCCTTCACATTCCTGGCTAGCACATGCAGGTAAGGTACCCTATATATATATACCTACAGCACCAAGATCGATCAACCTGCAACACAAAGATCAACATACTGAGCAACTGTTAACCTGCAACACCAAGATCAGCCTGCAGCACTAAGGTCAGCCTGTAGCACTACGGTCAGCCTGCAGCATTAAGGTTGGCCTGTACAACATTAAGGTTAGCTTGTAGCATTAAGGTCAGTCTGCAGCATTAAGGTCAGCCTGTACCATTAAGGTCACCCGGTAGTATTTAGGTGAACTTAGAGCACCAATTGGTGTTGCGGTAGTTTGATCAGCTGGGTGGGTAGCTAAGCCAGTTAGGCTCCTGGACAGGTGGTAACGAACTTAGTAGTGTGCAGCAGATCAATTACGGCATCAGCTGGTCAAGTCACCAAGGCAAGACGCAGGGTATAGAAGTTTCGCTCGGGGAAGGTAGGGTCGCTGTCAAGAATGATAGGTGTTACCAGACGTTACATAAACTTTTGTATGGAAGAGAGCGAAAGACTGTATATAGATTAAGCAAGTCAGAAGATCCTTGACCTACTTACGATATCAATCTGACAGTCTCTGGTCTGATTTTGTTTCACGGCAAAAGTTTGAATATCTGAAAAAATTATGGTCATAATAAATTCAACAAGTAAGAATAATGATTTAAAAAATAAATAAAAACAATTGATTAAAATAGCGGGTTTAAACTATTGAAAATTACTATAATCATGACAATGCTTACAATTGGTGAATATATTATGCTGTACCGTAGCTGTATTCGTACGCAGGCAGCCAAGGTCGCAAAGTTTGTCATACTAATATTTAAAAAGTTGCATAATAAATGTCATTTAACAAGTACATATTTGTACAAATGCATACAGCAGCGTACACATCTATTTCATTGATAATTAATTAAATAGTTTACGTCGTACAACAGGCACTATGAAAATGACCAAACAGCAGCTGGTGATCACGTGGCGTGTGCTACAGTACTCAACACTTTCATTTATATCTCCACCTAATTTATGTCCACATTATTTATTTTTTGCAGTCACTTATTATTCCTTTTAAAGTCTTGTATGTTCATTAATCCATCGACAACATTGACATCTTCCCTGAACGGTTGTTGTTTTTTATATTAATTCTCAACAACTAAGAATTTTATCTACCGAAAAATCAGATGTTCAATATATAAATGAGATTAACTTGTAGTCATTCCTACGCACGGAATCTTTAAAATGTAGGTAATATTGTGTAGAAAGCGATGTCCAAACACAGTCGAACATCTCCATTATCCTTGTATTCTCGGGAAAATGTGAGTACAAGCGACATTATTATTTCATGCTAATATGACAACCGTTATTGAATATCTTAACATGTAAAACGAGCAACCAACCAAGACTCATAACATTTAGTTGAATTATCGGGCTGAATCATTGACCTCTCCCGCTCTTTCTCTCTCTCTTGTTGTGCTGTTGGTCCGCTGACAAGTGAGTAACATTTAATTGCATGCATTATATATTATTTGTTATATAGTCACGGAGAGTTCATTCAGGATTAATATTGAAGTTCTCACCAAGTGTTGACAGGACCATGACAGAAAACGGTCCATGGTAGTGTGTTAAAGAAAACGGCATAGGGATGGCATATTTTAGGACACACTTTACTATTTTATCACTACTTTACTCGCGTACCCTTTTCACTATACAGTAGTATATAGGTTTAGAAATAAAATAAACATGACACATTGAAGTGCAACAAATTCTGGATGGAACTTGATGCAAGCTTTAGTGCCTATTGTAAATGAACAGGTCTAGTAAGCTAACAAGTAGAGGAGGATGAAAATTTAAAGTATATTTCTTTCGTAATCCACTAATTTAAAAGATTCCAGATCAGACGATAAGGTCAGTGTTTCCCATTGTCATCTTACATATATAAAAATTGTATTTGGTAATAAACTTAAAAGCTTTGGCAGTTGCAACACAAAATTCATAAACTTTGTCATTTACAATCCTTAAATCCATAAAAGTTTGACAGCTGTAACGCTTACAGTATATAATATCATATAATATCATAAGCTTTCGAAGTTGCAACATATGTTTCCGTAAGTTTTCGAATGCAACATATTTGTCAGATGCAAAACGAATCCATAAAGCTTCGTCAGTTGCAACACTTGAGCCCAAAATCAACAACAAGAACAACAACAAAGACGCTCCCAGCTGACAGCCACGCCACGTTACACCACACACGATACACACAATTACCACATAAAATTAAAACTCACGATGACAAGTGTTAATGGTCGGGAGTAATTTAATTTTTTCACATTACGTCTCTCGCGCTTACAACCTCCTGCTAATTACTACGCCATTGATATCCAATACTATACCTTCACTGGCGACATTAATATGCTGGCAATTTGTGTCAAGTCCGACGAGTTATTTGTTATGAAGCTTTTGGTGACTGAAATGATGTAGTACGTTAGTGGTAATAGTAGTAGTAGTAGTAGTAGTAGTAGTAGTAGTAGTAGTAGTAGTAGTAGTAGTTGTTGTTGTTGTTAGTAAAATATATTGAACTAGTTATATTAGTAGTTAATAAAGTATAGCAGTATATTACTAGTAGTAGTATTAGTGGAGCGTAGTCGTACTGTAATTTTTAGAGCCTATAGTAGTATTTAATAGTAGGAGTAATAGTTGTTGCTGCTGTTGTTAGTTTAGTATTACATTACAGTAGTGGTAGTAGTAGTTGTTGTTAGTATAGTTGTATATTACGATAGTAGTAATAGTGTTGTATCGTAGTATAATCATAACAGAGTGTAGGTTGTAATTACTATGGTTCAACACCTAAGGTCGTTAAGCGTATATATGTTAGTAATTCCACTAGTTATTACCAATTAAAGTTTAAGATCAAATATGTCTCCCGGTAGTGCAGGATCGATTTTCATACTTCACTTCCTATTCATCAAGTGTACACAACTTGTTTATCGCTTTGAGTCCTGAAGGGTTAAACCATCGTCGTCAAAGGGTTAAATCATCGCCATCAAGGTTAAACCATTGTCTTCAGGGTTAAACCATTATCATTAAAGGGTTAAACCATTATCGTCAAAGGGTTAAACTATAGTCATCACTGTTAAATCCATCGTCATCAAAGGGTTAAACCGTCGTCGTCAAAGGGTTAAGTCACACTCACGTAAACTGTCTCTTCACGAATATTAAAAAATGATATTAATCCAGACTTGAAGTAAATATCAATGACTTAGACCTTTACACAGCTTAGTTTTGATGTTATAGGGCTTTCCAACAACTAACTTCTTTAATCACCTTCAGTACTCTACTCATAGATTAATAATTTACACTAGTCACCCACTTAAAAATTCTCATTAACGCAAACTCTTACTTTTAATGCATTACAGAATAATGTAGAACACGGAAAACGCACCTGTCAGATCAAGTGAAGGTAAAATGTTGTAACAGTATCAAAAGTCACTTTACTGAAGACCAGAGTCACCCACACAATACTGAGGTCAACAATACACTTATGTACCAGAAATAAATGTACCGTCCGCATGATAAGAAACATCACTACACGGAAGAGGTTTAAGCCACAATTATTGATAAACCAATACATGTAAACAGGTTGAAGGTAACCAAATAAAATTATGCTAATCAATAGTCTAAAATTATATGAAAATTCGTGTTAAATATAAATAAGTTACAAAAAATACAATAAACTAAATGTTGAGTATTAAAATAAGTATAAAACACAAATACATAAATTATACAGCAGCACTTGACAGACTTATACAAAATACAACACTGTATATCAAGTGTATAAATATACCCTATTAACTTGATATACTGAACTATACTAAAAGAATATAGTTTATTCCTCTGCTATCCAAGTCTCGGGTCTGACGAAATATACTGAAAATGTTAAATTGGAAGTTGTTATAAGGTTAATCTTTACTAGTTATCCATTCCCTTGCTATTTACCTCTTTTTTTTATTTCCTATTTCCATTCTTCCTTTCCTTCCTATTCTTCTTCCATCTTTTCCTTTTTGTCTGTCGCTTTTCCAACTTCTCACTCTATCTTTTCTTTCTAATTCCTATTGTGTGTGTGTGTGTGCGTGCGTGCGTGCGTGTGTGTGTGTGTGTGTGCGTGTAGCTTATGTACGTAACCGCGCGTGTACATTATCGTAGAGATGAAAACGACGAAAATGGATAAAGGAAGAACGAAGAAAAGAGAAGTAGAAACAATAAAAAGTTCGTGAAGTCAACTTAGAACACTTCTCACCTCCCTTATCTTACTCCTTCCCTCATTCTTTTTCTCCTCAGCATCTACTACCCCCTCCTTCACTCTCCCTCATTCCTCTTACTCTTGTCTTCCAATCCTTCTTTCTCCCTAATTCATCTTCACCCTCAGTTTCTCTCCCTTCTCATCCTCTACTCCCTCATTCACTCGCCTCATTTCTCCCACCCTCTGTCATTCTCCATTTCGTCATCTAATACCCTCCTCCCTCTCATTGTCTTATCTCTCTCCCTCCCTCCCTCCCTCCCTCCCTACCCTACAATCCCCAACTCTCCCTCCCTCCCTCCCTCCCTCCCTACCCTACAATCCCCAACTCTCACTCCCTCGCTTCTCCCTCCTAGCCTCCCACTACATCCCCTTCCCTCCCTCCCTCTTTCACTTAATGATTTATCTATAGAGACGCCGGCTGATAGTGTGATGTCATTCCTTGACCGGCGGGAGGTCTAAGTCGATGGGCACCCGGGGATACAGCCGGACAATATCTCACGGCTGGAATAATGCCGGACACAATGTACCCCCTCCGGACAAAACTCATCCAGTCTACCACCCCCCCGCCCCCTGGGAGGTGTGCGAGAGGTGGGTGTAATATACTTCTATATCAATCTCAGAGTGAGTAATGGAAGCAGGAGAGAGAGAGAGAGAGAGAGAGAGAGAGAGAGAGAGAGAGAGAGAGAGAGAGAGAGAGAGAGAGAGAGAGAGAGAGAGAGAGACGGGGCCATCAGCTGACTACGATAAACAACTAGAAGAGATCCACGAACGTTAAGACTCTAGGTACTCCTCTCACTGTTGATGCCTCCACTTCATACTTTTACTTAAATCCTCGCGAGTAGTTCACAAAAGTCTTAGGGATCAGCACACCAAGCCATGAGCGGTCTACTTAAGTTACTTACGGTTAGCGAATCTGCTGCATATACTCAGTGTTCTTTCTATACATACATACTACACGACATCTTGATCTGACCAATGATTGTCCAGTAGCCTTTCGAAGGGTAACACAATTAGAGAAGTGGCCAACTGCTCAGAGAAGCTGTTTCATACGACCACAAGACGCATCGAGAAGTTGGTATGCCTCCCCCTGCCTGGTCTGTGCACTTGAACAGGTTAAGACAGCGGCTTCAGGCTTTACTCTCAGGCACACTTCTTCACGATATATACTTAAATACTGGTAACCCTTTACTATACCGTATGATTTTATTAGATAATTATTATTGATTTTTATTAAAGCTCTCATTGATAAGTTTATTCTTGCATGGAATTTACAGATGAATTACAAACGTTAACTTTTCTCATGTCATGTTTTCAGACATGCAGTGAACTCGCAATGCATTTAAAATCTTTGCAGATGTTTTATTTTAGGAAAATGTATTGTAGCGTGCACTTGCACTAAGGATCTTAGAATACAGTCCTACAACTGTTGTATTTACTGTTATTGTTGTTGTTGTAATGTATTTATATATTTCAATGTCTTAATATCTTTCAGCACAGATCACGAAGTCAAATTTCTACACTTGGCAACAACTACCACAAAGTAGGACATATAATTTTCACACGATATAAAATATTGATGGTACAAGGTACTAATGAGCTTCAACAACTAAGGTTCTTAATTGAGCGATCGAAATTAGATCATAATGTACACATGAACTACTAAAAATTAAGCGAAATATATCTCTCTCGATCCTATAAGATATATAGAAAAATGAACACCCAGGAATTATACACTGAAGAAACAGTATTAACTTGGTACATTTTTCATTGATAAGAATAACATAAATATTAAATTTTCTTTAGTATTTGACAAAGGAATTGGATAGAATTCACAAATATTTCACCTCATAATTTTTACCTGTTGATGGATTATTGTAATTACTATCCCTATTACACGCTTAAAAATCTAAGTTGTTGAAGCGTAGTAATAACATTGTATCCTCAACATGAAAGAATGATAACAATAGCCCAACTATCCCCCAAAAGCTCTGTGCCCTATAATATTTGAAGAGAAAACTAAAAAAAACAATATATTATGTTAACTAGTAAAATGGACATGTGTGATGATTGTGTTAAGTAATCCATATTTCAACACTCACTGTGGTAACCTGAACTATTAGGCCACATTGGTATCATGATTCACTACCAATGTCTAAAATATTTCCTCCTACTTATCTGAGTGTTTAC
Organism: Homarus americanus; assembly: GCF_018991925.1. NCBI lineage: Eukaryota > Metazoa > Arthropoda > Malacostraca > Decapoda > Nephropidae > Homarus > Homarus americanus. The sequence continues at coordinate 251,640 of NW_024718106.1, forward strand.
GTTAGTATTATTGGGTTGGTTATCTTAACGTTATTAACATATACAATTTGTTTACAGTGTTGGAGATGAGTGTTACTGTGTGGAAGTGACGCAAGGAGACAGATACCATTGTGGAACTTCTGCCCAACTTTACGGTATACACGGAACAATTCTACGGTATTACACGGAACAACTCTACGGTATACACACACATGAAACTATGTAATTCATCTTTAGAATTGTATTAAATGTATAGGAATTATGTCGAGAGTGAATATATATATTTTCCGTAATTACATTATACTTACTTTTATCTCGTTATCTTAATTAGTTTCTATTTTATTATTTGAACCATTTTACTCATTAATTTATTCCGTTTTATTTCATTCTCTTATTTATCATTTTTAATCATATTTTTAACAGTATATATTATTCACTGTTTTTATACATAAACATTTCATTTTTCTGTGTTGATTTATATGTAATATGTTCTATCTTTTTCTTGCGTCTGTGAACGACTGATTTTATTTTCAAATCAATGTTTCAGTCATTATTCATATATACTTATAGTCGCAGTGAAGAAAATCTATATGACTCCGATATATGAATGTTTCAATATGTATAACAGAGAGTCAGATATCGTCGTGTTGCCTTACAATCTACAATATATAGCAATAGGCCCGACAGGTATCGTATACTATATATATATATATATTCATAATAAGAGCAAACAGCTAAAACAGTAAGCATTTTATTGATTATGAAACACGGCTAAGACTCAAAACACAGCTAAGACTCGAAACACGGCTAAGACTCGAAATACAGGTAAGACTCAAAGCACAGCTAAAACTCGAAACACAGCTAAGACTCGAAATACAGCTAAGTCTTGAAAAACAGCCAAGACTCGAAATACAACTAAGACTCAAAACTCAGCTAAGTCTCGAAACACAGCTAAAACCCCTATCAAGTGAGCCACGTACGTATCGCTTATGTTACCAGAGAGAGCTAAAAGCTATAGCAGTGAACGGGGCATAACAGAGTACTGGGATACCTGAACACAACTGACCATCATGAAGTAATGGGCAGAGGCGCCGAGTTGTGACAACGTGTACTGAGGACATCGAGAACGGTGTGACTTAGATAGTAACAGTGTGGTCCAGGGGCTGTGTAGATGTCAAGGGTGTAACAATATGGTCACAAGGGGGGGAGATGGTGATAGAGGATTGTGGGGCATGGTGAGATGGGAATGGTGGGTGGGTGGGTGGGGTGGGTGGGGTGGGGAGAAGAGGTAATGTAGGAAAGACCTGTGGAAATATAAGATAGATGAGGTTGGGTGGGTGGTGTAGGGGTGGCTAGAGAGAGGGTAAGGAGGTGGGGGTAACTGATGGGTGGGCGGATTCATCAGGGCTTGGATAAGTGGGCTGTGTAGGAGGAGGTTTTTGGAATTGTGTGTGTGTGTGTGTGTGTGTGTGTGTGTTCATGTTTTGGTATGTACGGGAGGCGTAATTGGTGATAGTGTGGAGTGGTGGGGATTGTGGGAAGGTCGGGTGGGATCCTGAGATGTGGGGCTTGGACGGGTGGGGAGAGGAGGAGTAGGAGACTGAGTGTGGTGGGAGTTGTTATACTGGGAAGTGTGTGTGTGTGTGTGTATGTGTGTGTGTGTGTGTGTGTGTCAGGTTCTACACGTTTGTGGGTACGCTTATACATGAATGTGTGTGTGAAGGTATCAGTATTAGTGAACACGGTGTGTCTGCGCACTGTAGTCGAAACTGGGGACAGCTGCTAGGAGTGGATGCTGTAGCGATAGTTGTATATTTTTGCTTTTTGTTAAAAAAAAGAAATACAAAAGTTGATCAACGAAGTTTACGTGTACGTTCATCAATTTCACTCTCTATAAGTGAGGCACTTTCTCGGGCATACACTTCAGGTACAATATACACGTACAGTAATTCTAACAAGGAAATAATACTGTGTTTGGGGCTAGCATGCTATTTGAAACATGGCAGTTTTACACCGTAGACTATCGTGTCATCTTCAAAATTTCAAAGTAAAATATTCATCATTGTATGTAATACTCCTTGTACAGCAAATAATACCGAGCTACATATGAAGTCTTAACTGAAAAGACTCGGTCCCACTCCTCTAATATTAAAAATCACACACACTCAATTATATATATATATATATATATATATATATATATATATATATATATATATATATATATATATATATATATATATATATATATATATATATATATATATATATATATATATATATATATATGTGTTGCCATTTATAGATGTAATTAATAACACTTAATTTTAAATAAAATCTTTGCATCAAATACATGTTAATAAAACTGACAAACTATAGACAATTTAATTAAGAAGAATATTTGAGGGCAAAGCTAAACTTGTTAAAACTGGATCATATGGACACACAAGAACTAAAACCCGGGATTCAAGTAAATATTGGATTAAGTTACCATAAAGCCACAGATCGTGGGAGAGTTAATATTAAGTTAAATTACTCATATGACTAAAACCTGTGAACCAGGTAAATGTTTGACTGAGTAAACACACAACCTACCATCATAAACCATAATTATTTTGAGGCAAATTAACATATGAATGTTATGGATCCTATAAACATGTTAAAATAATTCATGCATGAACAAATCCCACCCATTAATATAAAGTTAATTTAAAATCGATACTAAGCCAAAAACAAAGCAACATGACAAGTTAAAAACCTAAACCAAAAGATACCACATTTACTAAAATTAATATTAACATAATCTCCGTTTTATCACTCTAAGTTTTTGAGACATTAACAAGATCCCGTAAACGTACAGTATTAAATCAACATGTTGAATCAAAGCCCCCAAACCCCAGTTAACATTACGTTCAAAATAACAAATAACGTAAGAATCCCAAAACCCGTCTTTATTACTTTGTTAAACTTACATTATCGTCTGCCATGCACGTCTGAACAGCAGGGTGGCTTGGGAGATACCTGTACCTGTGTGTCATTAACGCCGGCCCTCCCCCCTTACCTCAGGTGTGTTTCTGACGTGGGGCAACTGAGGGTGAAAACAGAGGAGAAAGAGATCTCAAGGGTGAGGGTGAGAGTGAGGGAGGGAGGCAGAGTGACCGTGAGAGAGAGAGAGAGAGAGAGAGAGAGAGAGAGAGAGAGAGAGAGAGAGAGAGAGAGAGAGAGTTAATAACCAAATTTAAACAAAAAAGTGGTAGAATAAGGCGAAGTTAAACCAAAACGTCACATCATGATAAAGACTCAAAGAACTAATCACACGTCAGCTGGCCGGACATTGCACGGACCTACCATTGCACAATAATGATAATGAGTACATGGTGATTCCTTCCCCTTCAACTGACTCCTGATCTACTGCCACAATTTCTTCAGTCGACCTACTTACTCTCTCTCTCTCTCTCTCTCTCTCTCTGTCTCTCTCTCAGTCTACTCCAATCAATTAATTACTCGCGCTGGTTGGCAAAACGATAGCTTCATATAAGTCAATTTTTACTCGCTGCTGGAGTACGCGATTAACCAATTCAGTTCAATATCCAATATATTAATTTAGCTTCACCTCTGTAGCCCACACTGGCAGCTTGTTAGGATATATATATTTATGTTTTTGTTTGATGACCAGTATTGCTCTTCTGTAGTGTAGACGAAGCCAGGGGTCCTCAGAGAGTTATGTATGGGGATAACTTCTCCTATGTCATGGGCTATGTGGCCTTATGGTAATGTGTATGTCTCCTGTTGTTGTATCATAAATATATTTACAATGATGTAGGTTGTGTAGTTTTTACAATGTCAGTTCTTTAATAAAACATATGAAGGAAAAATTAGTAAGTGGATAATTACCTTGGAAGATATTTCATTAGACGATGACCATTTACAAGCAGGTCATTCAAATTAAACTTCTTCCATCATTTTTTTTATTTTTAATTATTATCAATCGAATTGTTAAGTTTTTGGACATATTTTAAACCGTACACAAAGTCCCTGATTTCATAAATTTCCCATTACATCTCGGTTGGATTTTGTTTTATTACTAAAGCCAACATTCCAAGGTTTAGCAGTTCTTTTTTTTATTCGACATTTTTAAAACCTTCCACAGTTTAGAAAAAAAAATAAAGAGAAGGCTGTCTCTCGTAACTTATGAGAGTCAATAAATTATTTGAAAGCTTTAGTTATACATCGTGGCTTTAGTTAATAACCCTTACGTCCAGTTTACGTGTATGATGTTTGATGTATGTAACTCATTAATTCAATAATAATCCATTAACACACTACATTAATCAATTGTATTTGATATTGGTGATAGTTCATAGTCTGAAATATTATTTTTGTTGTTGTTGTTGTTGTTGTTGTTGTTGTTGTTGTTGTTGTTGTCTTATTATTATTACTTAACTAATAACAGACACAAGGTAAGGAGATACGACACGAGGTGATTGATTCACCCTGAGTATGTGTACTTACACGATTATACGCCTCAGTTACATACAATTATCCACAATTATACATACACACAATCATAGATGCAATTACACGCTAGGCCAATAAGCTTACCACCTCGGCGATATGGTCAGCGTTATAATACTGTGTACACTATCCCTCACTTAGAATATTAGCTTATTAATCCCCGCCACCTTGGTGCGTGTAAAGCAGCAATCAGCCATAATGGAAGGAAGTAGCCAGCAAATGGCATTATGCTCCGCCCTATCAGTGCCGGAGGCGTCGTCCAGGTTGCCATGGCTACTCTCAGATTCCTAGCTAAGTGTCTTCATCATCACCACCGGCCAAACAATGCCTCAAAAATCATACGTATGCCTTTAGAGAGATTTTTAGACATATATTTTATCATAACCCATGACTGAATTACATGACTAACAGACACAAACAGAACATTGATAAACAGATACAACAAAACGGTCAGATAAACATATAAAGAGACAAAAGGTAGATACACAAACAAGACGACTCGTTTAGGTCGAGGAGTAGAGGTTAATTTTAGTTATACATAAGTAGCAAGGGGTGAGCCACAGCGTAATGTACTAAGTGTACTCAGGCCTTAATGATACAAAGTGAGAAGCCTTTTGCACCACCGGAAAAAAACATTTAGAAAACTTTTAATTTTTTTCAGAACTTAATAGATTAATGTATATAAAATTATAGAATAAAATGATTAATTAAATGAATTTATGAATAATTTATATAAAATAAATTAAAGTACGATAAAATTAGTAAACAAATTAATGAATAACTAAAATAATATTCCTCACTGGATTTCATAGAAGAGTTATTAAATTAACTAAAAATTTACTAATTAATCATTTTCTTTCCTGTAAAAATTAACTTTCTTACGTTATGTATGACAAGACAAGAGGGACTTTCTTATCCCTCACCTCTTACTTTATCATCAACGCTCTGTTGGTAAAATATTTCCTTCTTCCTATCAGTTGTAAATATTATCCGATACTTTATTCACTATGACAAAAATATGTACACTGAAAGACGGAAGTCATGTCGTGAAATTTGGTGAAAACATATGCAGAAGGGCTCAACTTTTGGTGCGCTCTGCCTTGTGGTAGGGGACCCTCATATTGTTCCACGAGTTATATTTAATCTTCGGACAAAACCGCGACACGTCTTTCGTCTTTGTATATTATGGTGAAATATAAAAATTGAAGGAAATATAACAAGCACCTGAATCTGTTTGTAAATCAAATGTAAACAATGGTAAGACACGCATGCATGCACGCACGCACGCATTAATCAGGTCTGTAACATAATTTTTCAGCCAGATACAAGGGCATGGGAGTAGTACACCCAGGTGTATCACGACGCACCAGGTACAGAGCAGCGCCGCCCTGTACCACCTCGACACTACCAGGAATATCGCTTCACCTTTATTGTTTCGTTATTATACCAGTCTGTACTACAACTGTAAGACACATACATCTCTGTATTACCCTATCCCGTTGTCTCCATCCATTACAGATAAAAACTCTGTACCGCCCTGTACAATAACTGAAACATCAAGAGTACACAGCCTTACGGGCCATTTTACCACTAGATAAATCGCTGTAACATCCTGTAACGCCACTGTATCATCAGTTACATTACTGCACCACCATGTGTCCTCACTGTAGCTACCAAAACATTCCTACAACACTGGATGTACAGTTGTACCACCCTGTACTACTCAATACATCGATGTATCGCCATTGTACCAATGCTGTACCGCCCTGTAATTCCCCCAATTGCCACTGCCACCTTATACTGTCACTCTACCACTTGGATCATCACTGTACCGCTCCTGCATCGACTTTGTATCGCCCTGTACCCAACTGTATCCCCAGACGCACCGCTGCACTGTCATATTCCACCACTACACTACTGGACACACCGCTGTACCGCCACTTTACCATGACTGTACCGCCGTGTACCGCCTTTGTACCAATTAGCGTGGCAGGCTGGCCATGTTGTCTTGGTTGTCGCCAGCAGTGCATGGAAATAGCCGTTACTTATGGTAATGTAATCTCGTGCAGAGTCCACGCTGTATTGTTGCTACACCCGGGGGGAGGGAGGGAGGGGTTGAGAAGGAGTGGGTGGGGAGAGGGATTGAGGGGAGTTGGGAGTGGGTGGGGAGAGGATTGAGGGAGGGAGGTGGGTGGGAAGAGGGAGTAAGGAGGTGGAAGTTGGGGAGGGGAGGAAGGTGAGGACGAGGGGAGGGGATTTGGAGACGTTGGAGCAGGGAGAGGGTAGACGGGGAAGGGTGAGGCGATAGGACGGAGGTAAGAGGGAGGAAAGAGTGGGGGGAATGAGGGGAAGTAGAAATATGGGAGGGGAGAGAGAGAGAGAGAGAGCTGAGATGCATTAGGAGGGAGGGGGAGGGACAGAGATGGGGAAAGGACAAGGGAACGAGAAGGGGAGAAGAAAAAGTGGGAGGGGAAGAAGAAGAGGGGAAGGTAGCTGGTTAGAGAGGGAGGTACGGAAGAGGGATTGTAGTGAAAGGAGATTGGAAGGAGGGAGGAAGGCGGAAAAAGAAGAAAAGGTGTGGAATAACTAGAAGGAAGAGATATAGAGGAGCAAAATTCAAGGTGGGTGATGATGGATAAGTAGAGAGACACAAGGAAAAAGAAGGAGGGAAGGAAAACGTAAGAAGAAAGAAGAGAGAGCAATGGAAGGACGCTGAGAGGAAAAAAAAGGGGGGATGAAAGTGGAATGAAACGGTATGGAAAGAAAGGATGAAGGATGGAAAAAAATGGTAGTAGTAGTAGGAGGAGGAGGAAGAAGAGGATGGAGTAATAAGAGGCAGGGATGATAAAAGCCGAAGATGAATCACTAAAAGCACAAGTATTTCTCTGTCTCTCTCTCTCTCTCTCTCTCTCTCTCTCTCTCTCTACGGTGAATTTCTACGTCATTATCCCCCCCCCCTTAACCCTCTAATATCGACTAGGATGACGTCACGCGGCTGAGGATGCAACAACGAGGGAAGTGGCCGTCGGAGGCAATGCACTCACTGCTTGTTGCCCTGATGGTGAATCGATATTACCAAATGTGGTGTTTGTTTACTACTCTCAGCTGCCTCTCTTATTGCTACTCTAACTAAAGTAAAATCTTCAGTATATTTCTATAGCAGTTTTAAAAGTGGATGAGACTATACGTTAACACCTTCAATAAGAACTTTAATTTGTCGTTATTAGAGGAATATATTATGATAATTAAACGGAGTATTGTGATTATCTTAAGATGTTATTGTCTGTGTTTTAACTAGAAGTATATATTAGTATGAGATGACTAGTATGTTTCCGTGTTTAAAAAAAAGTGACCAACCAACACAGGGGTGCAAGACAGTGGACGGAGGTGGTGTGTGCGGGGAATAATCTTGGCGGAGCGCGCGGGCGGGCGAGCTCCAGGCAGGGAGAGCAGGAGCCAGGAGAGGAGACGCCCCGCCACCAACCCCTTAATTCGACCCTCTCCTCGACTCAATCTCTGAGGACCTCACCCATTCCTCACGCCTCTGAGTCACTATTTCCACTCCTCATCGGTTAACTTCTCCAATATATTCGGTTAAGATGACGCGTGGGCCAGTAAAGACGTTGGAGGTCCGGTTAACGCGGGCGGAGTGGACGAAAGGGAAGGACGTAAGTGCGCGTGATGGGCTGTGTAGTGATCCCATCTTGGCCAAGCATCTGCGTCTGGGAGATAAGAAAGACGGCAGGGCCAGCATCCAGGACCAAATGTGGATCATCCACTCCAGCACCACCACACTACACCACACCTTCCTCGAGAGTTTTCCCTCAACATCTCGCGTCCAGTGTGTGGTCAGTCATTAGGATAAATTATTCTGGCCTCCTTCGTACGTCGCCTGCAATGAGATTATGCAGTTAGGGAGGAGGGAGGGAAGAAGGGAGGCTAGGGGGAGGGAATGGGAAGGGGTTCCTCGAAGGGGGAGGATAACCTTCAGGAGGTGGTGGAGGAGGAGGAGGGAGAGATGAGGGGGGAGTAATCCCATAGTGTATGGGAGAAGCAATGAGGAGGACTGGACTGGGCGCTGTTAATGCTGGCCAGCGGAGTGCAGCATTACTGGCCGCTCACAAGCTGCTCAACCCCAGCTGGCTGGGGGGGAGGGGGGTGGCTTGCAGGCAGACCTACATACTTACTATGTATGTACGTATGCGAGGAGTCTATGGAGTGTACTGTACATGTTTCCTTATATAAAGTGTTTACAAAGAAAACAAATATGTATGTATGTATGTATGTATGTATGTATGTATGTATGTATGTATGCATGTATGTATGTATGTAAAGGCACTCTCCACCTTCACACAGAATACTGCTCCTAAATCTGGAGTGGAAAGCTCGTTCTAATCCTTCTTAGTCGTTCTTTACTAAACCCAGTCTAAAGCTACACGCCTTAACACTGCGTCTCTCGGCCCGCCGGCACTGTCCTGGGTTTCAGTATTCTAACGCTACGTTAATGGTCAGTCCTGTGATGACATTCCAGCCATCATCCACCGCCTGTGTGAACCAAGACGGTCAACCCGCTGCTCCACTGGCTGTCATCAATACATTTTCAACACCTTCTCCCTTTCATTCTTTATTGCTTTGTAACTCCACCGCTTGTCACCAAGACACTTCTGACATCCTTCTCCCTTTCATCTATTATTCCTCACACCTCGCGAACAGTGCAGCTCTCTCCCTGCACACGTCTCTCCTTCCTAACGCCCACAAACTACTTTTACAAAATACAAGTTAAGCATCACTTTAGTATAGCGCAAAGCGTTGGTAGCGATAATGTGTGTTGTTGAATTTGGCATTGTATTCACTTACAATTATTTATATATATATATATATATATATATATATATATATATATATATATATATATATATATATATGTGTGTGTGTGTGTGTGTGTGTGTTTGTTTATATATAAATTTTTAAAGAAACATGAACAGTACACCCCATGTGTAAGTTTGAAATTCATTGGTAATAAAGAATCGTGTCTCCATTTATTCAACCATTTTCATACACAACTCTTCACCTGGTACATACACACACCATTTCCGTAATACACACTTAACATACAGTATATTTCCTACATTTTAATAACACCTTAAGTAACTCGCCAAAATTTTTGCTGCACTACCTCTCCTGCCTCTCCCTCCCACTGTACTATCCCACCTCATCACCAACACTCGCCTCGTCATACACTTCACACGTCCACCGTCTGAGTAAATATTTCATCCACACGTCTTCCTGAGGACTGCTTCACCCCACACAGGCTTCTCACGTCCACGTCAGATCTATAATTCCTCGATGCCTCATGAGGAAGAACAGATTTGGAGAGTAAATAACATTGAGCAAAGAGCAGTCAGTCAATGGTCCTTACCTCTCACATTGTTGTAGTCTTTCTATTAAATTTAATTATGTCACTTATAAAGGGTGCGCCAAGTGCTATCTGTTATGTAGTTTAGTAAATCACATTATTAGAAAAAGACAAAAATATTCAGCAAGATTCAGTTCATTGAAGTTCGTAAATAAGGATTAACTGAAGGAAATACGAGAGAGAGAGAGAGAGAGAGAGAGAGAGAGAGAGAGAGAGAGAGGTCAAAATATCAGGCAAAAATAAAGGGAGTCATTAGGCTTATTTTGGTCTACATATCGTTGTGTCTTTTCACGAGTTTAAACAGAGTTGTTACCAGACTGTGTGGCTTACGACACGTTATATTTTCAACTTCAACTTAAATGTTTTAAAGAACTTCGGTGTATATATTGGTTCTTAGATTAAGCCAAACGAAGGAAGGAACATATACAGATACTATACATAAAGTTCATATACTCGTATCGAAGGACTACGACTATTAAAAAAAAAATCGTAGTCTTTAATTTTCAACACCTAATTAATACAAGTCGCGAATAACTGAACGAAAACAAATAAAATTAATTGTTACGAGGTGAAAACCGAACACTTTCCGGGGACTCAATATCTGATCTTCCGACCAACATTTGAACTTAATATACCCTATGTAACCCTGACCTAACACAGTCACACTAGAACCGTATTAAGAGTGTAACTGTTACTGTCTTCTAAGATGATATAGATAGTTATTGGTGGTCAGGTGGAGGTATAGGGTGGTGGTGGACTGTGGAGGTGGTGGTGGAGGGTGGTAGAGGTAGAGTTGGTGGAGGTAGAGATGGTGGAGGCAGAGGGTGGTGGAGGGATAAAAGGAGGGTGGTGGAAGGAAGGAGGGTGGTGGATGAAGGGAGGGAAGGAGTGAGGCCAGGTGATGGAGGGAAGTTGGGTGGTGGAGAGGAGGAGGTAGAGTGGTGGAGGAAGGGAGGTAGAGTGGTGGAGGAAGGGAGGTAGAGTGGTGGACGGAGGGAGGTAGAGTGGTGAAGGAAGGAAGGTAGAGTGGTGGACGGAGGGAGTAGAGTGGTGGAGGGAGGGAGGTAGAGTGGTGGGACGGAGGGAGGGTAGAGTGGTGGAGGAGGGAGGTAGAGTGGGACGGAGGGAGGTAGAGTGGTGGAGGGAGGAGGTAGAGTGGTGGAGGGAGGGTGTTAGAGAGAGGGAATGTGATGGCTGGAGGAAGGATGGAAGAGATAGGGGCGAACGGGGGAGGTAGGGTGAAAGAGGGAGGTAGGGTGAACGAGGGAGGTAGGGTGAACGAGGGAGGTAGGGAGAAAGGGTGAGGAGGAAGCGTGATGGAGATAGAGTAGCTAATACGGGTAAGGGTTAGTGGAGGAAGGAAGGGTGTAGGAGGAAGGAAGGGTGTAGTGAAGAAGGAGGGGGTGTAGGGAGGAAGGAAGGGGGTGTAGTGAGGAAGGAAGAGGTAGAGAGAGGGAGGAAGGGGTGAGGGTCTGGAGGAGGTAGGGATGGAGGGAGGAAGGAAGAGGTGAGGGAGGAAGGAAGAGGTGGAGGGAAGGAAGGGTAGAGAGAGGGAGGAAGGAAGGGGTGAGGGTCTGGAGGGAGGTAGGGGATGAGGGAGGAAGGAAGAGGTAGAGGAAGGGAGAAAGGAGGTTATTAGTAGAGTCAAGGAGAGGGGGAAGATAATGAGAAGAAGGGGTGGGAAGAGTGTGGCTAATGGAGGGATGGTGGTAGAGACAAGAAGGGAGGGGGGTAACAAAGAGAGGTAGGATGGTGGTGATGGGAAGGAGGGAGTTTGGTGGTGATGGAAGGAGGAGGATGGTGGTGAAGGGGAGGAGGAGGATGGTGGTGATGGGAAGGAGAGGAGGGAGGGAGAGGGAGGGGAGGGAGGGAGGGAGGGAGAGGGAGGGAGGGAGGAGGGATGGTGGTAGAGGGGGAGGGAGGGAAGGAAGGATGGTGGGAGAGGGAGGCGAGGAAGGATGGTGGTAGAGGGAGGGAGGGGAAGGATGGTGGGAGAGGGAGGAGGAAGGATGGTGGTAGTGGTAGGCGGGAGGGATGGAGGTGGATAGTGGTAAAGGAAGGGGGGGAGGAGGGAGGGGGGGGAGGGAGGAGGAGGAGGATGGTGGGAGGAGGGAGGGAGGGAGGGAGGAGGAGGATGGGAGAGGGAGGGAGGGAGGAAGGATGGTGGGAGAGGGAGGGGGAGGAGGAAGGATGGTGGAGAGGGAGGGAGGGAGAAAGGATGGTGGGGAGGGAGGGGGGAAGGAAGGATGGTGGGAGAGGGAGGAGGGATGGTGGTAGAGAGGGAGGGAGGGAGGAAGGATGGAGGAGGAGGAGGGAGGGAGGGAGGAAGGATGGTGTTAGAGGGAGGGAGGGTGGAAGGAAGGATGGTGGGAGAGGGAGGGAGGAAGGATGGTGTTAGAGGGAGGGGAAGGAAGGATGGTGGGAGAGGGAGGGAGGAAGGATGGTGGTAGCGGTAGGCTGGGAGGGATGGAGGTGGCGGCTTAAGGGAAGGGTCAGGCAGCAAAAAGTATGTGCGCAGAGATGTACCGGGCACTGAGGAGAAGGGTGAGGGGGGGAGAGGTGGAGGGTGACTATGTGGGGGCACCAATGGTATGACCGGGTGGGTATGACCGACCAATGGGGGTAAGTGGGCACTGGGAGGCGGGGCTTGGGGGTACGTGGAGAGGGAGGGAGGGAAAGCCGGAGAGGGAAGGGAAGAAGGAGGGGATGGGAAAGGAGGTGGTGTCCTAGTGGGGGAGATGGCTGACCCTCCATTTTTTCGGCTCAGGTAGTTCCGGAAGACGGGAAAAACTGGCGAGTGACCGCTGCCGGACATAACGGTGGTCACTGATGAGCTGCAGCGCATCCGTCACCCTGCCTCACACCTCCTCCTGCTTTCTCTAAATATAAATCTACACTTTCATTAACTTGCATAGATTTAAATCACGCGTCCGCCATGTTGGAGATCCCGGGAAGAAGAATATGGCCACTGCGAGAGTTTTGGAATAGACAGTAAGACGTAAAATTTTTCAGTAAAAATCGTTCCAGTCTGTACACGCTGTTTTTTTTTTCCTCCCTGTACGCAGCGTGGTCATACAAGCGGAGGCACCCACGTGACCAGCCCAGCCCTGAGTTAATATGTAACCGGAACACCATGTTGACCGACCCTGGCTTCGGTCGGGCTGTGCCTCTAACCTTGTCCATGGATTATTTTGCAGTTTCATAATCGATGCGGGTTATTTTTGGAGGTCAAGCCACACACACACACACACACACACACACACACGGACTCTTAAGAACAAAAAAAATCTAAACTTAAGGAAATTATATCTCAATTCCTTCTCAACGACTCGTTCAAGAGGCGACTCACGACAAGGACTTTTTAGGCTTGACGAAAAATCTGAAACAGCTTAAGACAAATTAATGTTGTCAGGCCTTACTGTTTCTACCACTACTGTTGGCGTTAATAACATAGACGCTGTTGGCATTACTCTTACTGTTATCATGACTTTCCTGCTGCCTCCTTTGTACCCATTGATACTGTCCTGAGGTTTTCTCATGCTGCCACGACTTTCCAGCACTGTTACTACTCTTACTGCTTCTACAGCTACTACTACTACTACCACCACCACACCTATTACTATACTACCACAACACCTACTACTATCCTACCACCACACCTACTACTACTATTCTGCTACTACTGAACAATGTTTTCATGAATAGTACCGACCAATGCTATCCTTAGTATACTATTATCAATAACTATTGCTTTACTACCAACACATCCACTAGTATCTATACCGCTAATACCACCATCAACACCAAACTACTACCATCTTCACCTACACGTTACAATCACTACCATAGGTATAGTACCACACTGTAATACTACCATTCATTTACCAGTGTTGCTGTCCATAGCCGTGTAAACCTTACAGTATAGTGTGTGTGTGTGTGTGTGTGTGTGTGTGTGTGTGTGTAACATGCGTCGTGTTCATGATTTAAATCGTATCCATACTGATCCTCTCAACATTATGACACAAAACACGGTGTATCCTCAAGCTCACTACATGCAAATCAGTAGATGTAGTCAGGCAGGTGTTTCTGTGTACACTACACAGTCATGCAGAAGCACACCTGATCGGCTGTTACTCATGCACCCCCCAGAGCCGTGTACAGATGTATACAGCACCTTTCAGTGTTTCTCTGCAGTATAAACTGTATTACAGCACCACAACGCTTTACACAGCTGCTGTGAGGAGTATTCTAACACTCAGCCTCAAACTAACACTACTAATCACGACTACAGTGCATCGTCGCCAAAATTTTTAAAAACATTCTCAAGGGCACCAACACACACTTGGTGTACGTACCACAGTCCGACACAAAGATACATAATGAACATTCACCACAGTAACCGACAACACTGTCACCACTCAACTGTCGTCTGTCATCATGTCGATCACGGATAACATATACGACACTTCCTATATTTACGACAGGAAGACGGGAGAACCTGCCGCACGTTCTTAAGAAGTTCTCCTTGGCGCGGTGAGCAAAGACGGAGAGAGAGATAGCCTGCCTCCTCGAGATGCGTCGACGTCCTAGTTGCATCCTGTTGCTCCGCTGTGCTGAGGATACTGAAGGATGCCATCTCGTGCGGTCACTTCCTCGTCGTCAGCGGGACCCACCACCACCGTCCCCACCACCTCCTCAGACGGTTTTTGCCCGACATCTCGCGGTGCTCTGCTTCGTAACGGGTTGTGCGGAGATGCATCGTGAAGTGCACTTAATAATAACTATGATTATCTGTGATTCTATCAATGTATATACCGATATCTGTGTATACTGTATATGTCTATTGAATAATGAGCCATAGTTTCTTGATTATTAAAGTAAATTACCTTCCGTTTTTCAGAGAACTCTTCTGTCTGCCGAATTGTGAGCAGCCCATTACACTAAGTATTTCACTAAGCAGTCTACTTCAAAAAGAGCCTCCGTAACAAGTGATACGTAACTCGACCTCTGTATGACCTTCCAGTGATCAAGTCTTATATCTTCTAGTTACTGTACTTCCTTATTATTCTTTATTCCCCATCTATAGCTCTTTATCCCTATTTCTATGATGTCTGTACGTTGGTGTAATTTACAAAGTAGCCGAAGAAACATCCTGGATAAGTAGAATCAATAGCATTATCCCTGCCATTTGTGTGTGATGAATAAATTATATACATACTCTTATCTTACAGTATCTACGAGTGAAAAATAATAAGCCTTAGTAAATAAATAAATAATTGTAAATGAATAAAATATCAACGGAAAAGAGAACAAGATAATGTCATAATTGTCAAACGATAAAGAAGGAAATTGTTAATACCGGTAATGGGATTTAAGTTTTAACGTTTACCAATTAATAAGTCGTTAAAGCATTAAACAGTGAATAATGTGACCTAATAGAGAGATGTATAGAGACAAACACTATTAAGAGAAAATATAACATATAACATAACAT
Source organism: Homarus americanus (assembly GCF_018991925.1). Classification (NCBI taxonomy): domain Eukaryota; kingdom Metazoa; phylum Arthropoda; class Malacostraca; order Decapoda; family Nephropidae; genus Homarus; species Homarus americanus. The sequence goes on from NW_024718106.1 coordinate 267,044, forward strand.
ACATACAAGTACATGAAAACAGACTTTGTACACACACACACACACACACACACACACACACACACACACACACACACACACACACACACACACACACACACACACACATATTTTATACAAGTCTTAAAGATTGTACATACTAATGATAATGACCATTTAATTAACACTAAGTTGATACATATATAGAAGGAAATGCTGCTAACTGAAGAGTATCACTTACTTCCATGAGACAATGTTTGTTTACCTGTCTTATACGTATGGGAAATTACCTGTTATAAATCGCTAGATCTTAAAATAGAATTACCTAACAAAAATAAAATAATCCAGTGAACTTAACACGAAAAATTAATATAAAATTTAATTAAAGAGAAAAATAATACTCATTTGGTAAATAATCAGTAGTAGTCATCATAATTTTAAGCTTATTTATAAATATAATGTAATTTTATAATGGAATTTTTATCAGTTACCCAAATTATGGTTGTTAAATGGGTACCTTAACTACCATTTATTTCTAGTGTTGTAATGACTATTAGATCACGGCGTTTACAACTTCATTACACAGCGAGGGTTAAGGGGATTAATTATCAACACGAATTATTCATATCGCGTCCTGGTGGGGGTGAGGAACAGGTGAATTACACGTGAGGTACAGGGGAGTTACAGGTGAGCTACAATTGAAGTACAGATGAAGTAAGGTAAAATACAGGTGAGATACAGGGAGTTACAGGTAAGTTACAATTAAGGTACAGGTGAAGTAAGGTCAAGTACAGGTGAGATACAGGGAGTTACAGGTGAGTTTACAGGGTTACAGGTTACAGTGGAGTTACAGGTAAGTTACAATTAAGGTACAGGTGAAGTAAGGTCAAATACAGGTGAGATACAGGGAGTTACAGGTAAGTTACAATTAAGGTGCAGGTGAGGTAATGTGAAGTCCAGGTGAGATACAGTGGAGTTACAGGTAAGTTACAATTAAGGTACAGGTGAGGTACAGGTGAGGTACAGGGGAGTTACAGGTGAGGTACTGATAATTTACAGCTAAGTTACAGGTGAGGTATATGTATGGTACAGGTTAGGTAAAGTGAGGTACAGGTGAGACATAATTGCAAAATAGTGAGCCACATACACGTAAGAATAACAAGTAAAAGATAAAGAGAATGAGTAACAAGAATTTCTCACTATACCTCCTCTTCTCCCTCCCTGTTATCTAGTCACTATACTCCGTTATCCAGTCACTATACTCCGTTGTCAAGTCACTATACTCCCTGTTGTCCAGTCACTATACTCCTTGTTATCCAGTCACTATACTCCCTGTTATCTAGTCACTATACTCCCTGTTATCCAGTCACTATACTCCCTGTTATCTAGTCACTATACTCCCTGTTATCCAGTCACTATACTCCTTGTTATCCAGCCACTATACTCCCTGTTATCTAGTCACTATACTCCCTGTTATCAAGTCACTATACTCCCTGTTATCAAGTCACTATACTCCCTGTTATCTAGTCACTATACTCCCTGTTATCTAGTCACTATACTCCCTGTTATCTAGTCACTATACTCCCTGTTATCTAGTCACTATACTCCCTGTTATCTAGTCACTATACTCCCTGTTATCCAGTCACTATACTCCCTGTTATCCAGTCACTATACTCCTTGTTATCCAGCCACTATACTCCCTGTTATCTAGTCACTATACTCCCTGTTATCCAGTCACTATACTCCCTGTTATCCAGTCACTACACTCCCCTTGTTGTCCAGTCACTATACTCCCTGTTGTCCAGTCACTATACTCCCTGTTATCCAGTCACTATACTCCCTGTTATCCAGTCACTATACTCCCTGCTGTCACTATACTCCCCCCTGTCCAGTCACTAGTTGTCCAGTCACTATACTCCCTGTTATCCAGGTCTATACTCCCTGTTATCCAGTCACTATACTCCCTGCTATCCAGTCACTATACCCCCCCCTGTTGTCCAGTCATTACCCTCCCGTTACCTCCTGGTCAGTATGGGAGGCCAAGGGTTCCCCTAGGCTGGTCCTGCAAGGGAGGAGTTTTTACCGTGCAGGGAGAGGCCGGCAGGACAGCAGGCTCTGGCCGGCCATACAGTGTCATGCATTACTAATGGTGACAGATATTATGATCCTACGCCATATATCATGGGGATGAATGCTCCTGCTGCCGGTATGGTAGGGGTATGTTATGGGGAGGGGGAAGAAAAGGGGAGGAAGAAGGAGGAAGGAAGAGGAAGGAAGAGGAAGGAGGAGGAGGAAGAGGTACATGAAGGGTAAGTGATGGTCAGTCCTTGCCTATGCATCTCAACCCTCCTCACCCTCCCTCCTTCCCCACGTCCATCTCCCCACCACCACCTCCTCCCGTTCTCCCTCCCGCTGCATACTGCACATCTCCTTACCCTCCCGCTTTCCATCTCCCTCCCTCCCTCCCTCCCTCTCCTCTCTTACCCCCCCATCATCTCTCACCTTACCACCTCTCTCCACCTTTCCCCCCCCACCCTCCCACTACCCCATCTCATCATCCCTCACCCCTCCCTTACTCCCCCACCAACATTTTCCTCCTCCCTCCCCCTTCACCCTGGACACCCGGTTGGTCACTTCACCGTCCATGGTGACGTTGCAGCCTTGGGTTACCTTCCCCCAACATACACACACACTGTATGTACTTTATATATTTACCCACATATGTATTCTTGTTCTCAATATATCCAATAACATTTTGTTCTCCTCTTCACCAGCGTCGTAATCAGTTAATGAACACGTCACTGGGAAGTAATCCATAGTTAATGTAATTGATGTTTAATACTGAGTTAGAGAGGTAATGATGACCAACAGGTAAGTCTCTTTTTTGTTTGGACATGACCGTAACCATGACAACAGTGCAGCTGTAGTGAGTAACGCAGCTGTTGTAGCAACACACTATAGCTGTAATATGAATAATTACAGTTATAACGATCAGTAACAGACCCACAATCCAGCGCTGATATATATTAACTATGGACGATAACGCTTCTACTTTTTTAAATACAGTTTTTGGAAACAGTACAGTTGATGAGTGAAATGTAACTACTGTGCACAACTATATCGCACAATATAATTATTGTATATAATACAACTGGTATGTAGAGTACCAAATGTTGTGATACAACTGGTAAGTGTAACAACTCGTATGTCAAATACAACTGTTGTGTACAGTACAACTGGTATATACAAAATATTGTGATAGAAGTGATATGTATAATACAATTGTGTACAGTACAACTGCATTGTGTATATAACAATACGTGTACGAACACCGCAGTTAAAATGTACAACACAAGTACAAATATAAGCCGTATATAGACAGACGATACGAGCGTGATTAATACAGCTGTAGTAAACGATCAATACAGTATGTATATAACAGTTGTGTTGAAGAATGTATTAAACTATACAATCACCGCCAGAGAAGCACCACAGCTGTAGAGTAACATTAACACTCAACATACAATGACAGTTGTAGTAAACACTAAAGTTATGGTAAATAATAAGCTTAAGTGAATAAGTCATCTCAAAAGAATAATGCAAGTTTAATGAACAATACAGTTGTAATGATTTATAGTTGTATTAAACTAATACAACCGTGGTAAATAATACAGCTTTATTTACAGTTAAATCATTAGTAAACTCCACAGCATCGGTGAACATATGAATTTGATTATCTGCGTTACAGTTATTGAGTAATAATGTTATTGATTAATTTATGACACTGTCCCCAGTCTCTCACCACCGAGAGATATTATACAGACTGTGTTTGTTAGACCTTCTTTATCTCTCACCCGTACATGATCTGTGTGTGTGTGTGTGTGTGTGTGTGTGTTTTATATATCACTCAGATGACCTATAGGTTATCTGCTCGTCAACACACCACTAACACCATCTATGACACTTGTTGTCATAAACGTAACACATCACCAACTAAACCCTATTTACAAATATTTTTCCCCTGAGTAATATTTTTCTCTTGGCCATTAATATTAGATTTGCCCAATGTTATCTTGTACTTTACCTCACCATAAACAGAAGACAAAAATATGAAGGTGCGTCATGGTAAAGCACTGTGGGGTGATGGTCAAGCCAGCAAGATGATCCACTCCAGGACATTACCCTTACTCTGGTTACCATTACATCCCCCTTTTACTCCTCTTCTCTCTTTCTCTCCTCTTCCCTCCCCGTCCCTCCCATCCCCCCTTCTTTCCTTCACAACGCACACCAAGCCGATGCAACTCTCACCCTCGTGGTTAAGTTCTGTCTTGTCCCCCTGGTCCGTTGGCCATTTATTGAGTGATTCCCACGTAGCTTTCTCTCCAGGAGCCAACTGTTAACTGTTATAATACGTATTCCTCCACATGCAAGTGCAGGCGTACATAAATACATATACGCTACACCTTTACCCAAACAACTGTATTTTCTCAAGTTACAGATAATATCGTATTGAGTATACATCAAGGCATATGTTTTTTTTTTTGTATTGAAGTTATATATATCTATAATGGACTAAAATATACTATTCTTACTACATTTGTGAACCTAACTATTATTGTTAGTAATTCTGAATGTTTTTGCTAGGAAGAAACACTAGGGGTTCCAATACTCCCCCTGACGCACCCCGCCGCCCCTCCTCTGCCATATGGTCCTATACGAGCCCTCTTTTGTTGTGATTTCCCGTGATTTATTGGCCACTCCGTTTATCATAATTTATTGCTGACATGATTTTTACGGTCATATATATTTTGAATTATTACATATGTTTTATTGTTAATTTTTTGTCAATATATCTTTTGTTATTCTATTTTATTTATATTTTATTGTCAAAACAGTTGATATACATTACAATTATCTACCATCAACATCCATAACGCATCCACCAAGTTACATATCTTATATACATATTTATCCAACAGTTGATATTAGTAATTCTATGAACAAAATTATATCTACAATATTCCGTCACAAATGAGTACTAGAAGGTATGTGCTTGGGAGAGTTTTTCACTTAACATATACTTTTATACAGTAATACCACACAAGGTCATGCAAGTACAGTATGAAAGTCCCTCAAGTTTATGGCTTATATTATTTGTCTTTTTTAATTCATTAAAATGAAAATTAAAATATATCATCAAAACCTGTATATTATTCACTTCGGACGAACTTTCTTTATGCAAGTGTTTATTTTCTTAGTCAATCTAATTTACACGTATATTTTGTTAATATTATCCAATAACAACATTTTACGGCCTTTATTTCTGTTTCACGTTAAGAGATGATCCTCGTTATCATACAAACTCCTTCACAATAACAAACTGGCACACTGACTTCACCCCTCCCCACCACCATCTACCTCCCCTGATAGCTAACATGGCTCCGTATTATATCCACACTAACCGGAAGCCATGAAATCTTGTACTCAAAGTTCTGGGAATTATATTAATAAAACAAATATATTACTAGAGTCCTCGGCCCCCATATACTGAGGAACACCCGGACTGGTTATCAAAACAATTTCTCTTCATTACATCCCCAAAATAGTTTCTTACACCAACCAATACTTTTTTTTTTCATTATAAATTCCATATCAATTATGTATTCCCTTATGCATTCCCTTATGTATTCCCTTATGTATTGTCTTTTGAAATGTATTATGAAACTTTTGTATATATCCTTTCTCTCCTACTTTAGATATTCTTAAATATATATTCCATTACTTTTGTGGTATATACGATGACACCATTTGCATACGGTATACTACTACAGTATATGGAACTCGTGGAAATATATCCCATAAAGTATTACCCCTTAAGGCGACCAGCAACCCCCTTTACTGCTCCTGGAACCAAGACCTGCTCTTGACAGGGGTCTTTAGATTTGATATCTCCCCTCCTCCCTCCCTCCCTCCCTCCCCTCCCCTCCACTCGGACTCGATATGAACCTCACTGTCACTCTTTTTGTGGTCATATTCTGTGACTTAACCCAGTTCCACTCGTACACCCTGAGAGGCTTCGTCAGTCTCCCGTCTCTCTCTCTGTCTCTCCTCTTTGTCTATCTAAAAAAAAAAATCCTTACCATTAAGTCTGTGAAATAAACAATCGGCCATTTTGAAGTTTATACCTGATAGCCGTCCAAGATCGTATTATTTTCTTTATATATAAGTGGATGAAAATGACAACGAACTTCAAGTAAGTTGTGTTTCGCTCCAGAGATATATGTCTTATAGTATGTTATTCACCTTTGAGATTTATAAACATATGGTTCTTAATGCAGTGATTTTCTCTTCATTGTGTCTGGCAGTTCCTTATGCTCATATTACTTTCTCCTGAACGGTTTACCACTGATAGCTAGCCTCGTGTGTGTGTGTGTGTGTGTGTGTGTGTGTGTGTGTGTGTGTGTGTGTGTGGAGACTTTTTCCAGTCACACGCTCACGCATCTCAAGTTAAAATGAAGATTCAGGAAGACGGTTCAAGACACCACCAACAATGAATGGAATAATAAACGTTGACTAATAAAGAAAGATTTATTTTCCTGTTTTTATGTTGGAATTTCTTAATGTTGTATTTATTCATTTATATCTCTTTAGTTTGTTCAGTGTATTGTTCATGGTAAAACTTGGTACAGGGATTATTTATTGATGCCTTTGACACGCCAATTAGATTCACCCAACTGTGATAGCAAAGCAGTGATGCTATTTACCTTTAGTCTACAAATTTCAAGTCTCTCTCTCTCTCTCTCTCTCTCTCTCTGCCTGTCTTTCCCTCTTCCCCTTTCTCTTTCTTTCTCTCTGCCTCTGCCTGTCATTACTAACTACATTCTACCTCTACACACTCATTATCACACTATGTCACTATCTCCATACACTAATTATTACACTACACATAACCATGACCACACTACACATACCCATTACCACACACACACACACACGCACGCACACATACTCTTTACACACTCTACATCTCTCCATACACACTCATTACCACACTCCACCATCTCTCTGCACACACACTCATAACTACACTACACACACTCATTAGCACACTACACAAACCCATTACAACACCACACACACACACACACACTCTACATCTCTCCACACACACACTCATTACCACACTCCACCATCTCTCTGCACACACACTCATAACTACACTACACACACTCATTAGCACACTACACAAACCCATTACAACACCACACACACACACACTCTACATCTCTCCACACACACTCATTACCACACTCCACCATCTCTCTAGACACTCCACCTTCTCCACACACACACACACACACACACTCACCACCCCACTCCACCTTGTCTCCACACACTCCATTAATACCTAACGTTTGCTAGTGTGTAGTGATGAGGTAACCATTTAAACTTCATCCTCCGGCAGGTCCTCAACACACTCCTCTTAAGTCTACTTCCTCAACATTAAATAACTCGATGTGAGTTTCTCTATACCGGTGCACCTGTGTGTGTGTGTGTGTGAATTAAATTTGAGTTGCAAGAAGCCTGTTAATTTAAGTATTGCAAGGCACATACTGGGAGACAGACAGGCAGACAGACAGATAGACAGAGAATTAAACACCACAGATATGAACACGTGAAAAAAAACAAGGAGTAATGAGTATATATAAAAAAAAAACGTATCAAGCAAATAGAGAAAATGAAGAAGATACAGAAGGAAAACAAAAATGGAAAACGATAAGAATAAAAGAAAATAAACAACTGGGAGGTAAATGATGAACCAAGTGTAATGTAATGGAATGTTATGGAAGGAGAGTGACAGAAATAGTGTAGAATGAGGGATAATGTCAACAATAGAACTATGGCTTCAACAACGGAAAAGGTCAAGAGAGAGACAAAAATATTCAACTCCAAAATAAGTAAATAGACAGAAGAACTGAGAGAGAGAGAGAGAGAGTGTGTGTGTGTGTGTGTGTGTGAAGAAGTCGGCAAAACGAATTATGGATAGCAAGGAACAAATAAAAACAATAAACAATCACCAGAAATGACAAACAAGACAAAATCAAGATATTCCACAAGTCATATTCAAGTTTTTCAATGAGCAAAGTGAAAAAAAAAAATTTGAGGAAAACTTCGATGACAGTGTTTGACCATAGTGATTTTTCCTGCCATGTATGGAGATGAGGGAAAGGTGTAGGGGTGGTGGGCAAGAGACTGCGACGCCCCTACCAGCGCCTGGCCGCCCACACGAGATAAAAGAGGAGATAAAGAGTCGAGATTATGCTGTGCTTGTGGAGGGTGTGTGTACAGTAGTAGGAGGAAGGGAAGGAGGAAAGAGAAGGAGGGGTGGGCGAGGCTACCAGGTGTACATGTTAGCAATTAAGGAGGGAGGATAAAGGGTGATGAGGAGGAAGGGTGAGGAAGATCTACAGGTATATGTCACGTGAGGGGAAATATTTCACGTTAGAATGATGACAAATACAATGAATAATAAATCAAAATACCAGAAACGATGATAAACAAGATACAATACGAATTTGGATATAATGCTGATAATGAAAAGTGAGAAGAGGGAATTAAGAGATAAAATGGATAAAGAGGGTAAATAACATAAAAGGACACTATTTTCCCAGATGCCTCAATGAACCGTCTCACACAGGAAGAGAGAGAGAGAGAGAGAGAGAGAGAGAGAGAGAGAGAGAGAGATGTATTAGTGACCTAGACTAATTAATCTAAGCTTACCACCTAAGTCTGAGTTACCCTAAATCACATATTTTTATCAGAGAGTAAGCCACAGTATAAGCCACTTGAAGTCTGAACCATATCAAGCCATCCTGCTTCTACGCCAGACTACTCTGTTTACTATACACTGGGATTAACTATTTATAAAATCTCATCAACATAAGCCATTTACTCTCCATACATCTAGCTAAGACATTTGTCGCTTTCTTAATCATTAACCGTCTTCGTCATCGTAAATCATCAACTCTCAAAGCCATAAGAAGCGTCATAAGCCACCTGCTCTGTAAACCTCTCTATACCTGTCTTGAATATCAAACAAAACATCTGGATCTTTAACAAAGCCAACCAATCTTCAAGTTGACACGGGCCAAGCCACCATCCGATCTCTGAACCCTGGTAAGCCACTAGTATTTTTAAAATCAGGGTAAGTATCTGGCTTCTAAAGGTAGCTTACTTATTTACAAGTTGCAAAGAGCTAAGCCACCTTATTGGCGTCACCCTGACCCTGACCTGAGAAGTACGATCAGGTGACCTCTAAAAACACTTCACCTGTCCTTTGTACCTGATACTCTCACCACCCCTTTCTCGCCTCTCTCTCTCTCTCTCTCGGGACCATCCCTTCCTTTTCTCACTCTTTGCCTCTCACCTCTCACCTGAGCTATCTTTCCCTCTCACTCATTTATTCTTTGTCTCTTAGCTCTCTCTTCGGTAATCTTTCCTCTTTCATCCCTTCGCAAGCTCAGATCTTCTACCCCTTTACCCCCTCCCAGTTACCATTTCTTATCCCAATCCCCTTCACTTCTCCCTCACCCTCTTCCATATCTCTCCTCACGCTACCCTCAACACCTTACCTATCATCACCTCTCACTTCTAACGCTTCATGTCTCTTCTCAGGCGTAAAGAAAAATACTCACCTTGTTAAGTGTTTTAATCCAACGTGACTCGGCGTATCGAGCACTCAAAACTAAACTGCTGGAACGTCATCTCACTCTGTCTCACTTACCCTAAAGATTATTAAGAGTCGTAGTACACAGGTAAGGTAAGGAAGAGAGATCACGACCTATGCTCCTCCTCCTACGACCACCAGGTACTACGACCACTCAGAGGTAGGCCCCACCACCACCTCTGAAACACACACACACACACACACTCACTCACTCACTCACTCACACTCCTCCTTAAATATGTCTAGCACTCAGTTTTCACCCTATTTCTTAAAGGTAAATTTTTTCCTCCCGCGATAGAAATTTAATCAAGAACAAATAGTCGCTTCTCCTGTCAACACAAGGAGGGAGTGTACAAGGAGGAACTCATTCACCTGTCCTGTTTTCAATCAACTTATGAGGAAAAAGAACCATCGTCCCAGCAGACACCGAGGACTCTCACCGTAATACTACCTCTCCAACTCCCTCTGTAGCACACCAGGTAACTTTTACTGAGAAGGTAATTCCTAAAGGTACTGAGAGTAACTCTTCCTAGGTACAGTGACCAAAAAGACTAGAGTTGAAACACAATCAATCTTCGAATCGTATCATGTCATGTTTCTTCCCTTCGTATATCATAAACCGGACTACAAACTAGCGATTCATAACAGACAAACTACTGAATACAAATCAGTATACAGTACACCTTTCTTCAACATGCCATTTATTTTTATATGTGGAAGTTAATATTGAATTATGTATTTTGTTTACTAGAATAATTGAGTGAAGGTAAGATATGAACACCTGGAGTCTTCATTACACGAAACCATTAGCATTTTTCCGGACATATTAACAGACTTATGAACCAGGGCATAGAGAGACTGTTGGGGATATGTCAGGTGTTCGACTTTTAACAGTAATTTAAATTGTTAACAACTGAAGCAACATGGAAGGTTAAGGTAGTAAGGTTTAGGTAAGGTTAAGGTAGTAGGGTTAAGTGAGGGGGTCATGAAGGTAAGGTTAAGGGAGGGGGTCATAGGTGGTATGAAGGTAAGGTTAAGGGAGGGGGTCATGGAGGTAAGGTTAAAGGAGGGGGTCATGAAGGTAATTTTAAGGTTAAATGTTCAAAGATCAAGGTAATGACATCATAGTAACTCAACAATGAAGCAACGACGGTGAAACAACAATGGTGAAGCAATAAGAATGATGCAACAGTGGTGAAGTAACAATGGTGAAGCAACATTATGACGAAACAATGGTGAAGCAACAATGGTTAAGCAACAGACATCATAGTAACGCAACAATGAAGCAACTAAGGTGAAACAACAATGGTGAAGCAATAAGAATGATGCAACAGTGGTGAAGTAACAATGGTGAAACTCTAATAGTGAAGCCACAATATGATGGAACAATGGTGAAGCAACAATGGTGAAGCAACAGTGGTGACGAAACAAGGCCAAAGTAAGAAGGGTGAAGCAACATTGGTGAAGCAGCAAGGTTAAAGCAACAATAGTGAAGCAACAAAGTAAAGCAACAAGGTGAAGAAAAACAATGGTGACGCAACAATGGTGAAGCAACAATGGTGAACCAACAAGGTGAAGCAAAAATGGTAAAGCAGCAATGGTGAACCAACAGTGGTGAGACAACAAGGTCAAAGCAACAATAGTGAAGCAACAGTGATGAAGCAATTAGGGTGAAGCAACATGGTCAAGGCAACAACTGTGAAGAAGTTAGGTCAAGTTCATAAGGCCAGGAAACAGAATAAAACACGACTGGGGTTAAATTACGTAAAACAATGCCACAGAATAAACTCATACTAAGCGCGTTTAATAGATCAGTTAGACGATACTGACATCACCACCAGTACAACACCCAGACAATGCTTACTTCACACACACCTAACCTGACCTTCAACTTGGACGGAATTTCCCAAAGCTGGCCAGAGTTACGTTCCTATCATCACGTACCTACGCACTTTCACAGAACAGTAAGGACGGATTAGTATGTCAGTAAAGCTTCTTGAGCTTTGAGAATTCGTCTTGATTATGTGACCCAAAGCACAGAGGTTAATTTACAATACCCTTAATCCCTTCCGCAGGAAGACTTAAACCAATGTATGTGATAAAACCGTACTTAAGGGTTTAATTCATGGCACTCAAAGGGTAAAGTCATCGTACACAAGGGGGCAAGTCATCGTACACAAGGGGGCAAGTCATCGTACACAAGGGGGCAAGTCATCGTACACAAGGGGGCAAGTCATCGTACACAAGGGGGCAAGTCATCGTACACAAGGGGTCAAGTCATCGTACACAAGGGGTCAAGTCATCGTACACAAGGGGGCAAGTCATCGTACACAAGGGGGCAAGTCACCGTACACAAGGAGGCAAGTCATCGTACTGAGGGAGTTAAATGTGGGTCCGGGGGGATGAGTGGGGTGAGTGGTGTAGTAAGAGGGATGAAAAAATGAGATAGGATATAAAAAATAAATCGATACGTAGAGTTACTGTAGGGTTACTCATTCTCAATCCTTTCCTTCATTACGGGTCGTGGTACAACCTTCACACAGACGCTGGTGTTCGACTGTGTCGTCACATTGTCTTCATATCTGTGCCCAATACACTGTTCAAACATCGAACTGCAGTCTTTCGAACATTGCACTCGAGCATAAAACACTCAATAACATATATTATTAAGTTTGTCAACGTTGCACTGTCATCAAACACTAACGAAAGAAAACTTCATCGTAGTAGGTTATAATGAGAAGAGTGTCACCAACACACTTCAACACCAAGCACTTACTTAACGCCACATTAAAGAGAGTGTCAACATCATGCTCTTACACTAACTACCAACTCAACAGAGTAAAAAGTTTATCCACAAAACTTCTTCGACGGATTGTTTACCTCAAGAGCTGTGTAAAAACTGACCGGGTGAACCTTCGCTTGGAGTCGACAACAGTTCCGAGCTTGCTTTGTGTGTCTCATGAATCACGAACAGAGGGAATGAGCTCTTTCGTCTGCAGCAAAAAGTGTTAAGAATTTATTTGAACTCTAAAATAACAAAACATATATAGAGTTCTTAAAGACGTATTTGAGATTGGAATCAGTCTGTTGGGGAGACGAAATATATTGATTTGTAAACAATGACTGGAATTTCGGGTCTCCACCTAGACAATTGACACTAAATACGAGCGTAATGACCCCGTACAGAGTTAACTACCAACATAATCACTCTGAGCAGTTATGTGCTACCACAACACCCACGAGAGACGCTTCAGGTGAGGACACATTTAACAAGTCACTCGGAATTATTCTTATTCTTAATATACACATGTTGTTTTCTTCTGTTCGTCTCGTCTTCAGTGATCACGCTCTTTGTTATTAAGGATGATCAGGATAGCCAACCCTACAACACTGATATGCCAGACTAGCCAACCTTACAAAACCCGGAGAGATCAGAGTAGCCATATATAGTATGGGTGGGATATGTCGGTGTATATTTTATCATACACAAGGTGTTAAGTCTTCTTACTCCATTGGAATAATTATCACACTCAAGGTGTTAAGCCATTATCATTCTCAAAGATTGATTTTTTCCAGGGGAGTTAAGGATCATATGCATTGGGTAAATTCCTATGCTATGTGACGTTACTTCATCGTATTCAGGGTCGTAGGTAAGTTACTGCACTCAAGGGTAGGGTTAGGAAGTAGCTGTACTCAAAGGGGGGGGGGGGTTAGGAAGTAGCTGTACTCAAGGAGGAGGGCGAGGAAGTTGTTGTACTTAAGGAGAGGGTGAGGAAGTTATTGTACTCGAGAGGGTGAGGAAGTTGTTGTACTCAAGGGGAGGGTGAGAAAGTTGTTGTACGCAAGGAGAAGGTGGAGTAGTAACTGTACTCAATGGGGACGATGAGGAATTTGTACTCAAGGGAGAGGAAGTTGTACTCAAGGGAGAGGGTGAGCAAGTAGCTGTACTCGACTAGGAGGGTGAGGAAGTAGCTGTACTCAAGGTGGGAAGGGAAGAAGTCATTGTACTCAAGGAGTTATCTTCGCCCACTAAAGAGGTGAAATCCTTAACATCCAGAATAATTATCACATGCTTAAGACTTGAACCTATATAAAAAAATTGATAAAACTATAAGCCTTCCGTAAGAGTCTTATCAAACGTGTAAACATAATTTATGTGTAACTATGCTGTTAATCATGTAGAATAATAGTTATTAGTATATGCAGTCTGCTCTACAGTGAATAATATAACTTACACAAATATCAAAATGCGAGAAATACAAACATGAGAATTTTTTTAATTTTGTTGAGTAAATCTTTACAAGGTATTCAATGCTTCATATAAGGGAGTCAGTGGCCTTTCATGCTTCATAAATAATTGAAGTTTGCACACAACTCATTATTATTTAGCACCAATGCATAGTGCATGTCTGCAATAAAATAAATGTTGTATTTCAGTTTACGAACTTTTGATAGCCGCTATTTTAATTGTTTTTTTATACATATATGAAGAGTTTACGTTCAAACACACAATGCATCTATTATCTAGTTATCCAGTTGCGTCTTATGTATTTGTTGCAACAGTCAAGAGCCAGAGGAAACTATAGACAATGAGGCATACATTAAACCTCTCAAGGTGGTCAGTCCCTAAGACCCAGGTGTTGGTCTTGAAACATATACAGTGGTGATGGTTTTGTTATGAGGTACACAGGCCTTGGGTGTTGTCCTATTGTTAATATTTCACACTACAAGTCAGCGTTTTTTATCCCCATGACGAATTTTTTTTCTTTTAGTTTCTGATATGAATTTAATCGTTTCTGTAGCCAATGGTGGTAAAATATAGTGTCTGCATATACAGGTCTCCCTCTCTCTCCCTCCCTCTCTCTCTCACACATTGGAGGCCACTGGTGAGGTAATGTACTATGAGACTTAATTAGTACAATGTTAGACTAACTTAACAATATACACATAGGCTTATAAAGATATTATATTCCTAATAAAGTTGTTTATTAACAAGGAATGACACAAATATTTTCTTGTGGTGAAATCTTGTGCGCTCGGCTCGTGTTCTGGTAATACTGTAACCAAACCAGTGATATCCCTTTACATGGTCACTAAAAACACAGTCAAGGTCATTTCTTATTTGGACACTTGGTTAAGATATTGTTTATCAACCTTTATTTTCTACTTGTGTTTCTCAAACTCGTCAGAATTTGATGGTATGAAATGGACTTCATTACACAAATACCATACGACCCTTTCTTTTATTTGCTTCTATATCTGACACACTAAATGGATTGTGTCTTTTTGTATCAGAGGGCAATTCACTCAAGCCTTCAAAACCAAAGATTTATTCAGAAATCTAACAACAAGTACAGATTTAAGTATAAGGTCCCCCACATGACAGTACCCTCAAGGTGGGGACATTACTCTAGTTTCTTCCCTTCTTGCTGTGACTCTTTGATCATATTTCCACTACAATATCTCAAGTTATATCCTTTAAGGTAACAGTTGTATATATCATCCTTAAAGTAACAGCAGTAAATAAGTGGAGCTCCCTTAATCTCACCATTAAACCTCCAGCATTGAAGAGCGAAATATAAATCAGTGCCTTGTGTTCACTGCTGTTGTTGTTGTTGTATTTTTGTGTGTGTGTGTGTGTGTGTCGCTTCCAGTCTTCCTCCACTATCTTCATTACAGTAGGTATATGGGAAACAGTTACTATGTACCCTAATGAATGAGGTATAATGAATAAATGATTAGTTCATTTCAATTGTATTTATTTCATACATAAAACAAAATTACAACCACAGGTAACGATACAAGTGCAATTACAGGATGTTCAACATGATTACAGTACATGAGCATCCTGTAGAAGCAAAGAACATCATTAGGTGACATAAGATTGTATATATCTATTTAATTAATATCAAAAGTGCACACACAATGTTAGAGTTGGAAGTTCGTAATAATTCACAAAGGAGAGAGAGAGAGAGAGAGAGAGAGAGAGATGTGCCAAACTCATGTAGGTCTGAGGTGTAAGTAGTATAAAGGCCCGTATAAAAAAAAATCAAATGTTTTAATGGATCAACTATTGCAAGCTAAGGAACTAAAGGTATTTGTAATCAATAAACTTCTAAGTCCAGTAAGTTAATATTTTCATACTACCACTACTGCTGCCATAGGCTAAAGAACCAGACCAAACATCTCTGGAGGTTTTCTCTCCCTCACGCGAGATATTTGATCGTATTTCTTCCCCAAAATAAAAACATGCAATAAATTTTAACAACGGAAGAAACAAAAGAGGAAACAATTTATTTAGCAGATTTTGTTTCTATGTTCCCCGTGAGAGTTTTCTTCTTTCCTATTCTTCTACATCTGTTTCTTCCTTTTTCCTTCTCTCTAAACCCATATTTTCTTCGTCTCCTCCTTGCCTTCTCTTCTTCTTCATGGGTCTTCTCCCTGACACTATACACTTTCCTCCTCCCTTCCCACCATTAATTTCCCCCAAACAAAACCTTCACTTTTCCTCACCGATGTTCCAGGAATTGTACACACACACACACACACACACACACACACACACACACACACACGCACACACGCACACACACACACACACACCATGGACCCCTGATATAAGCAATAATTTTCAACCCATTTCACTTGCCTAATGAAAAAAGTCACGTAGACGATTCATGTTCTTCAATGTTGTGTGTTGTTAAAGTAAAGTAATTAATCCACGGGAATATTTTTTGTGTTTGTTGTTTGTTAAAGATGTTCCTCACCACAGTAAACAATCATGAACTATATTATACACACGAGTCTCACTATAATCACCTTATTGTCGACCCAAAAAAAAAATGAAATAAGAACAAAATTAACTTTATGGTGATGATTATAAGGAAAAACACAATTATCAGCAAAGAAGGTGAGAAGAAAAAAATACGAGTATAAAAAACAGGAAAAGAGATTCAAAAGAAGAATCACAAGACATAAAATATAAAGGTTTTTAGGGACATAAAATGGAAAATATAGGAAATGGAGAAAAAAGTGAGAATCGGTGGATAGAAGAGCAAGAAAGATGACATTGGAATGAAAAGACAACATGAAAAGCGGTGATAATAGATGAGGTCGTCGGATGCTGATTCGGGATATGGTAGGAGCAAAAGTCGAGGTGTCTGATTTTGGGGAAATACACGGTGAGGAAAGTTGTTGGGAGTTGTGTGCTGACGAAGTTAATTTTATCACATGATGCCGGAGCACTTGATACTGGGGATGTGTGTGTGTGTGTGTGTGTGTGTGTGGAGGAAGTATTCTCATGAATGATACAAAACTTCTTATCATATGTTCTCATGGGACGTAACATTATTGAAATTCCTTAAAAAGTTTCTCTAGAACGACACAGCGGTAGAATTTGCTTCGTGTGGTGTTGGGAGTGACACATAACTGATCACTGTGTTCTTGTGAGTGAGGCAATAAAGGTGTTGTTTTAAGGAAATCTCATAATGTAGCAATATTTGTCACATGTGATCCTGATGTTATTCTGTGGGGCATTATATGGGATATGTTGTTGTATAATGCTTTCAGAGGGGAAATTTTATTTTTAAGTTAGAAATCACCTATTAATTAGCTGTATCATAGTTGTGAGAAAATGGGATATACAGCGTTGAAGGTAGTGTTAGAATTATAAGGGCGGTAGCATAAAACACTATGAAAGGATTGGCAGCTTCACTAAAGTGTCGAGAGATGCCTCAGTTACCCCAAAACAACGCCTCCTGTGTGTACTCTGAGCACACACACAACCTACCGTATTTATGAAGTCAATCTTGTAAATGTATTTAGATTGTTTATTTTGATTGTAGACTAGATCCCCCATTGTCAAAAATCTGGTTAGCGAGTCAAAACAGAGAAGAATATAACCACACAAACGTAAGTGTACCTGTTGCTATATGTTGCCTTATAAAAGAAAAGGGAAGTGTAAATATTATATTTTATTCATTGATGTTCTAAGTTTGGTACTGAATAAAAATATTATAAATAGCAGCATAGTGTTGTGTCTTCAGGTGAGTAACGTCTCGCCACCAAACCCAACACCCAACACCCTTAAGCGTTCCTTCTAGCCTTTAATAAAGAGATATTTGAGCTTCTTATATCACCCAGGATCCTTCACCATTACTCAACAACGTGGCGGCGAGATGAACCCCGTGATATAAATTCCTCCTCATCCTCACTCAAGGGTCCTTTAGCAGAAGCATTCAAAATTCCGCTATACTCCTTTCACTTTTATCTGCGACAACACGGTAAACAAAGTCGGGGATTCATGGCTCAGCGGCATGTAAACAAAGGGTGAAGAGAGCCTAGAAAGAAGGCGATCGGGGAATGTTTGCAGAAACTAACGAAGGGGGCCACTTTACACACTCGTCACTCCTTCCTTGCAGGGGAGAGGCGGTGGTGGTGGTGGTGCTAGTGGTAGTGGTGTCCTCTGCTTCTCCAAAACTCCCGACAGCCTTCTGCAAGTTGGTTTTGATGACGATCTGTTATGAAAATAAAGTGTTGAAAGTTTTGCACTAACTTCCTTCCAATGTTGTCTGAGTGTAATGGAGAGGGAGGAGGGGGGGGGGCGTCTAACTCTTAGTTCTTCTGACTTCACCGGGACCTCTGAAGTCTAGTTTTCAGTACAGGTGTTCAGTTTCAGGAAGTTGCAGGGGGTGAGTTTTTTTAAGATCCTGAGGAAACTTTAGGTGAGGAGGGTTTAAGTGAGGAAGCATTGGGTGAGGAAGCTTTAGGTGAGGAAGCTTTAGGTGAGGAGGGTTTAGGTGAGGA
The DNA here is from genome assembly GCF_018991925.1 of Homarus americanus. NCBI lineage: Eukaryota > Metazoa > Arthropoda > Malacostraca > Decapoda > Nephropidae > Homarus > Homarus americanus. The sequence goes on from NW_024718106.1 coordinate 285,555, forward strand.
AGCTTTAGGTGAGGAAGCTTTAGGTGAGGAAGCCTTAGGAGAGGAAGCTTTAGGTGAGGAAGCCTTCGGAGAGGAAGCTTTAGGTGAGGAGGGTTTAGGTGAGGAAGCTTTAGGTGAGGAAGCATGAAGGTGAGGAAGCATTAGGTGAGGAAGCATTAGGTGAGGAAGCATTATGTGAGGAAGCTGTAGGTGAGGAAGCATTATGAAAGCATGCAGGTGAGGAAGCATTATGTGAGGAAGCATTAGGTGAGAAGCATTAGGTGAGAGCATTATGTGAGGAAGCATTAGGTGAGGAAGCCTTTAGGTGAGGAGGGTTTAGGTGAGGAAGCTGTAGGTGAGGAGGGTTTAGGTGAGGAAGCTTGGGTGAGGAAGCTTTAGGTGAGGAAGCATTAGGTGAGGAATCATTAGGTGAGGAAGCCTTAGGAGAGGAAGCTTTAGGTGAGGAAGCCTTAGGAGAGGAAGCTTTAGGTAAGGAAGCCTTAGGAGAGGAAGCTTTAGGTGAGGAAGCCTTCGGAGAGGAAGCTTTAGGTGAGGAAGCCTTAGGAGAGGAAGCTTTAGGTGAGGAGGGTTTAGGTGAGGAAGCTTTAGGTGAGGAAGCTGTAGGTGAGGAAGCTTCAGGTAAGGAAGCTGTAAGGAGAGGAAACTGCAGGTAATGAGCCGTAGTGCCCTCGAGGAAGACTCAGGTAAGCTGTCAAGGTCCAAGGTAAACAAGCTGGTAGGCAGGTAATGATCTGTTCCTCCTCCCTCCATCCCACACATCCTCGCCCCTCTTCGATGACGGCCACATCGTACATCTCTGCTTCAGTAGAGTTCATGAGCCTACACTAAAGCGAGCCCGTCATCTTCTGAAAGTTACTGAAATTCTTGACTAGAACCCAATAGTGTGTTTAATTTTCTAGTTGTTGAATTTTTTGGGGTTGTGTTCCTCTCGTTGTGTTGATGTTTACAATGCAGAGAACTTATTATGGTCTCTCGACTGAAGGATAAAAAGGCGAAATGTTCATTTGTAGGTAATACTTTTCTCACTAGATTACGACCAACACTTTTAACCAAAGATGACCTCTAAGTCTCGTGACCTCACTTAGCAACGACTGGAGGGGGGCGGGGGGGTGGGGGGGGGCGTCAACTGGTCAATAACGTCCGCTACTATTATTCTAAGGCAGAAACAGTACTCAGTAATCTAATCAAATTAATAGTTTTGCACTAACCAACTAATGCAATGGTTCTCTAGAGCTAAAAAAAATCTTAACCTAATTCAGAAAATAGTGTGACTCGACTATGTTACTCTGGGAAGCAAATAGAGACAAGGAAAAAACTTGAAATGAAATTAATCCTTATTTTCGAACATTCTCAGCTTCATAAAAATTTTCGTAAGAGTGAAGATATTTACAATATTTATAATTTTATCTTTCTATCAAGAAGTGAAAGTGAGATATTAAATAAAAAATAGTAATGGTTGGTAAATGTCTTTGATACGGGAAGAATCGAAAGAAAAAAATCCATCAAAAAAAGGTGGAAGTGAACTGACAACAATTATTATCAAGAACAAGTTGTTGTCTTCGGTAATTTTTGACACACACACGCACACACACACACACACACATAAATTACATACATTACATACATACATACATACATACATACATACATATTTTGTTTGGGTCCTCTTGTTTTCATTTTATATCTGAAATAGAAACAATTTTAATTTTTTTTTTTACAATAAGAAAATCATCCAGACCCATAGACTTCAACTACATAACTATTGCTCTAAACTAAACTGAAATAGCTCTACAGTCTACACAATTCCATGTTGCCTTAAAAAAAAAAGAATAACTCTACATAGTTCGGATTTCAGTTGTAAGAAAGGGAGAAAAACAGAAATAAAACGCGAAATAGCGTCATGCGATTCAGTTTAATCTCTCACTAAAAACTTGGGGATGATCTTG
>NW_024718106.1:292500-337500 GCF_018991925.1 Homarus americanus
GTATTTCATCCTGACAGAGTTTTCTGTGTTCCAGTTAGGGACAAGTTGTACTGTGAGGACACTTGCTTACGAGGAACTTAACCTCTCGAGTATGAGGATCCCAGGTCTTCGTACTCAGGGGGTTAAAGTTGTAAACCAAATTATAGAAGATTTTTCCTTGAAGCTTAGCACTTAAGATACACAGGTCACGGACACAGAATAAAGTACCAACAAAAAAAATAAAGAAAAAATAAACGTATAAGATAATAAACATCTAAACAGTAAAATGTAATTCACTGTAAACCATAAAATTAGAAAATATTTCACTGGTCCCGTCTCAGAAGTTTTCCATTAATATATGTATTTTTTCTTCCTGAGGGGAGGGTTATAAATCTCTTTTCGGTAAATTTTATTGATTCGGTCTATCTGTTATTAAGGACTTTAATTTTCACGACAACGAACTTTCAAGGTAACCACGTGTTAAAACTCGATGATTGGAACATTTTCTCTACGATCTTTATATATAAAAAAAAACACCAAATTACGATACTACTTTTCATAATTACCAATACAACAAGGTACAGTCAATCAGGTGAGATATTTGAGATTATCAGTCATCATTATTATTTTGTTATTACGACTCGAGACATTTTTAAGATAAAAAATAAAGAAAAGAGTTACGAGATAGGAAATAGTTGATCCAGCCGCTCATGGTAGACTGTGCGGGGTGTACTGATGCGTGACACCAGAACTCTATAAATGTATATGTAAATAATACTAATATGCTATGTCACCACACACACACACACACACACCCACGCACACACACACCCACGCACGCACGCACACACACCCACCCACCCACCCACACACACACACACACACACTGTACAGAAGACTCAACCTTTTTCTTCCCCTAAAGACTCACATCCTGGATCAGGTGGTAAAAGGTGGTTCTGGCTGAGGTGAATGTCACTCGTCTCCCGTCAGGTGGTGCTGCCCAGGCTGATTGGTCGCTGGTGCCAGGTAGTTGATCACGGGACCCCTTTGACGCCATTAATTAATTTTCCAAAACCTGAGAGACTCGGGTGGCGCCTCAGACTATTAGTGGCGCGTCGACCTCTACGTCAGGCTTCTGTCGATGATGGTGATGTGAGGGGGTGGTGGGGGTGAAGGGGGGGGTGAAGGGGGTGATGGTGGGGGGGTGGGTGGGTGAGGGGGTGGTGGTGGTGAGGGGGTGGTGGTGGTGAGGGGGTGGTGATTGTGAGGGGTGGTGGTGGTGAGGGATGGTGGTGGTGAAGGGGTGGTGGTTGTGAGGGTGTGGTGGTGGTGAGGGTGGTGGGGTGAAGGGGGATGGTGGGGGGTGGTGAGGGGTGGTGGTGAGGGGTGGTGGTGGTGGTGAGGGGTGGTGATGGTGAGGGGTGGTGAGGGTGGTGGTGGTGAAGGATGGGTGAGGGGAATGAGGGTGGTGGGGTGGTGGTGAGAGGTGGTGGTGGTGTGGGGTGGTGGTGGTGCGTGGGTGGTGGTGGTGGTGCGGGTTGTGAGGGGTGGTGGGGAGTGAAGGGTGGTAGGGGTGGTGGTAGTGGTGGTGAGGGTGGTGGTGGTGAGGGGTGGTGGTGACGGTGGTGGTGGAGGTGAGGGTGGTGGTGGTGGGAGGTGAGGCTGGTGGTGGAGTTGAGGTGGGTTGGAGTTGAGGGTGGTGTTGGAGTTGAGGTGGTGGAGGTGAGGGTGGTGGAGGTGAGGGGTGGTGGTGGAGGGGGAGGGGTGGTGGTGGGAGGTGGAGGGTGGTAGTGGTGTATTGAGGGGTGGTGATGAGGGTGGTGGGGGTGCTGGTGTGGTGAGGTGGTGGTGGAGGTGAGGGGTGGAGGTGAGCGGAGATGAGGGTGGTGGTGGAGGTGAGGGTGGCAAGGGTGGTAGTGAGGGTGGTGGAGGTGATGGTGGTGGTGAGGGGTAGTGAGGGGTGGTTGTTAGGGGTGGTGATGGTAAGGTGTTGTGAGGATTATGAAGGGTGGTGGTTTAGGGTGGTGACTATTACTGGTGGTGATGATGGTGACTGTTGTTGTTGTTGGAGGTGATGGTGATGACTTTTGGTGTTAGTGGTGGTGGTGATGATGACTGTTGTTGTTGGTGGTGGTGATGGTGGTGACTTGTTATTGTTGGTGATGGCGGTGACTTTTACTATTGGATGGTGGTGGTGATGGTGGCGACTATTGCTGTTGGTGGTGGTGATGGTGGCAACTGTTGCTGTTGGTGGTGGTGATGGTGTTAACAGTTGTTGTTGGTGGTGGTAGTAGTGATCGTTGCTGTTGGTGGTGACTTTTGCATGTGGTGGTGATAATTGTGACTATTGCTGTTTATGGTGGTGATGGTGGTGACTATTGTTGATGGTGGTTGTTGTAGTGGTAACTAATATGATTGTTTGTGGTAGTGGTGGTGACTTGCTGTTAATAGTACTAGTTACTGTTGCTGGTGACTGACTGTTGGTGTTGGTGGTCGTGGTGACTGGTTGAAGGTGGTAGGGGTGACTGTTGGTGTTTTTGGTGATGGTGGTTACTGTTGGTGTTGATTACTGCTAGTATTGGTGGTGGTGACTGTTAGTGGTGTTGATGATGGTAATGACTTGTTAACTGTGGTGGTGGTGGTGGTGGTGATGAAGAGGGGGTTGAAGACCTGCTGTAGGTGGTGGTGATTATTGCTGTTGGTGGTTTTGACTCTTGCTCCTGGTGGTGGTGACTCTTGCTTTTGGTGTTGGTGACTCTTGCTGTTGGTGGTGGTGACTCTTGCTGTTGGTGGTGGTGACTCCTGCTCTTGGTAGTGGTGACTTTTGGTGTTGGTGACTCCTGCTCTTGGTAGTGGTGACTCTTGGTGGTGGTGACTCTTGCTCTCGGTCCTTCTTCTCCTCTTCTACTTGATGGTGGTGTTGTCACTGTTCCTATGTCTACGGTATTTTTTCATGGTAGTCACAGCTATCACGGTTTCGTAACTGCTGTCGTTATGTTGATGGTGCTATTGTCACTGTTGGTAATGTTCTTGTGTCTGCATCAGCTCTGGGCTGTACTGTTGTCACCGTTGTCACTGTTGTCACCGTTGTCCTTTTTCCTGTATCTGCCGTAGTTGTGTTGGCGGTGCTGCGGGTGGTGGCTACTCTCGTAACTGCGTCTGTGCCTTTAAAGTTATAAGGAGATAAAGAGGTATATGTAAAATAAGAATAACTAAATAATAATTAACTTATCTTAATAAGTAATAATAATAATAATAATAATAATGTACAGTGAACAAAAATTATATATTTATATATATATATATATATATATATATATATATATATATATATATATATATATATATATATATATATATATATATATATATATATATATATATATATATATATATATAAGAAAAAACAAATTATCAATCATAAAAATACAATTATTGTGCATGCAGACAAATTTTTTAAAATTATATAAAATGTAAAATAACCATCATTTTTTTATGAAACTATAAAACTAATCATTAAAATTAACATAATAAAAATAAGATTAATATTAAAGAATTAAAGAATTACACAGACTTTCCGAGGAAAAAATATTTTGTTAATATCAAGTATATTCTTCTCTCATTTAGGTAATTGATTCAGGTCAGAGTATTAGATGGCGCATCACTGCCTCTCTTTCCTGCCATGTAATGAATAAGAAAATGACTTCATACGGTAATTTAATGTCTGAGAGAGTGTGGAAACACTGCTTATGTTGTGGACACGATGAGATATTCACGGGTGTGAATTTGGGGCTAATTGTGTTACAAGATTAAGGTAGTGTGGTGAATGGCAGGTGTCAGGTAAGTGTTGGAGTTGTAAATTGTGGTATTATAGTGTTTGGTAGGTGTTGGGAGAGTGTGGGTGTATGGTAGATGTCAGGTAACTAGCATGGAAATTACATCATGGAATACAAGGAACCAAACCAGCGTGGCGAATGGTGAGTATCAGTTAAGTATGTGAGGTGTAGAACATGGCAGTATGGTGAATGGTTATCAAGTAGCAAGTGACTAGCAATAGAGACAAACACTCTGGTAGGTAGTATTCTGAATGGGTATAAGTTTCTTAAGTGTGGAAGCTCATACTTTAATGTAACCGAAGATGCACACTTAAATGCCGTTTTAAGTAACACTGATTACGAATTTGTATACACGTAACATACAACATACATAATAGCTTTTAAGTAAGAGTACGGCGAGTAGAATCGTATAGGGAGAGTATAGGTTGAATCAGCTCTCGTTATTATACTATATTATGTAGTTATAACTGTTTGCTATTGGTCTTTCTGCCTCATTTACACACAATTGCAGGGTCTCAATTGTTTCTCTTACTATTGACAACAAAACATAGATATATTGTTCCTCACTTTTTATTTTTTTTCATTTTGTATTTCTTTATGGTTCTTTATTATTATTATTATTATTATTATTATTATTATTATTATTATTATTATTATTATTATCATTATTATTATTATTACATTTTCACCCCCTAGCCCCCGATGTGGGTCAGTGACCTGTGCCTGGGTGGGCTAATCCCCGCAAAAAAAAAAAATCAATCTAAGGAATCTTTTGCAGGTGAAGGCTCTTGAGATTATAATCAACCAGTAGTATATTTTCCCACTAACAACTGCTGGTAGGATCAAAACTGAATACTGGATACTCATTGGGCAGTTCAAGATGTCTGTGTTGATGGATCTATGAATATATGTTTTTTTGTGGAGCCACTAGACCATTCCGCCCTCTGAGGCATCGAGGAACAAGGTGAAGACGATGTGGACATACAGTACAGTGAGTGTTTGTCCGGACCAACACTAAGTGGCTTTGATGACATGCATACAGTGGAGCTTATTTATATGTACTTTTTATCTGAGAGTTGTTGTAAATTTTTTGAAACGAGAGGAAAGGAGGGAGGGAAGGAGGGAGGAAGGAAGAGCAAGAGAAAAACGATAAGAAAGAAGAAGAAAGATAAGAAAGAAAGAAAGCAAAATCAGATATAAAGCGACATTAAAACAAACAAAGGGAACATAAAACAGGAACTAATGCTTAAGAAAAAAAAACACTGAGTCGTCATGAATATAAAAAAAAAAAAAACCAAATCAGCTTAAAAGTCAAAACAAAGACCAACAGACTACTTCATATCTTCATCACTATCACATCACCATCAACACCACTCCCACCTTCACCATCAACACCATCATTATCACCACCAGAAACACCAACCACAATTAAGACCATTACGAGAATTGACATTAGTATCATCACCACTTTCATTAACAGTGCCGTTAGTTTTAAACAATGACATTACTATCACCATCCCCGTCACCATCATCACCATTACTACTTCCATCACCATAACCATCACCAACATCACCCTAACCAAACACAATCACCACAACTATCATCACACTCATCATCATTCCTAATATCTCCATCACTATCACTTGCATCACTACCCGCATCACTATTTCATCACCATCAGTACCAATATCACCATCAATAACACCGCTACAACCATCATTATCACCACAACCTTCACGACTTACACATTACAAACACCATCATCAGTAAGAGCATCACTATTATCACCATCACTATCATCACCTCCAACAACATTAGACTATCACTACACCATGACCCCAAATCACCACTATCTTCACTTAACACCACCACCATCATCACCAACACCACAACTATTATGATCTTCACCATCACCATCACCACCCATCCTTACCACCCACCCTCACCATCACCACCCACTCTTACCATCCTCCTCACCACCCACCCTTCTCCTCACCACCCTCACCACCCTCACCCTCACCACCACAAGGCATTGGACTCCACAACAAACCAATTCTCAAGTTTAATTGGGAGCACACTTCCCCCTGTTCCACCACGGCACTTCACCCGCACGGAATTTGTGGTGGGGATTTTGAAAGTAGTTTTGAACAACTCATTATATGCGGCAGTGAGGGAGGGAGAGGGAGGGAGAGAGAGAGAGATAGAGAGAGAGAGCCTGTGTCCAAGCCTCGGGGGTGAGGGCAACTGAGGGAAGGAAAGCACAGAATATACCAGGTAGTGGTTCAGAATATACTAGGGGAAGGTTCAGAATATACTAGGGGAATTTCAGAATATGCTAGGGAAGGTTCAGAATATACTAGGGGAATTCAGAATATGCTAGGGAAATTTCAGAGTATGCTAGGGAGGCTCAGAATATACCAAGGAATTCAGAATATGCTAGAAACTTCAGAGTATGCTAGGGAGGCTCAGAATATACTTGGGTAAGTTCGGAATACACTAGGGGAAGTTCAGAATATACGAAGACGTATTTTTGGGTACAGGAATGAGCTTGTCAGAGATACATACAGTACAGTACACACGGCAGTCCATTCACGCAAATCTCACACACACACACACACACACACACACACACACACACAATAATATATATACACCACCACGTCCATGTTATCCTCATTATTTAGGAAGTTCATATACTGATGGAAAAGAGATACAATACGGTGATGTAGACAAATAGTGTGAACACCGCTGAGTCTAGGAGTGAGTACAAGCTGTTTAACAGGTGGATGAGGTCAAACCTTTTTAGTACTAGGTATGATGATGTCACAGCTGTCTGACAAACAGTACTCTGTATGATGATGTCACAGTTGTCCATCACACACGTATGATGGTGTCACAGCTGTCTAACACACAAGTACTCTGTATGATGGTGTCACAGCTCTCTGACACACAAGTATGATGGTGTCACAGCTCTCTAACACATAAGTACTCTGTATGATGGTGTCACAGCTCTCTGACACACAAGTATGATGGTGTCACAGCTCTCTGACACACAAGTATGATGGTGTCACAGCTCTCTAACACATAAGTACTCTGTATGATGGTGTCACAGCTGTCCATCACACATGTATGATAGTTGTCACAGCTGTCTCACTCACAAGTACTCTGTATGATGGTGTCACAGCTAACATTAACAGTGTTAGAAATCCCCAGTGGTACTTGTTTACAAAGGTGCTTTAGGGAAAAAATGTCAGAGGATTTTCTACCTAGTTAAAGAAACTTGTAAAACTCTCGAGTGTTTTTAAACGACATCCCGCAAGTAATCGACCGATGTACACAGGAAGGTGATCGACCACGCCAAGCTAGCGATTGATCGACGCTCGACTTGCGGCCGAGTCAGGGAGGCGTGAGGCAAGCAGGCCGGGTGGGGCTCTCAAGATGGCGCCACGAGCCAACCTGCCGCCTAGCGAACGCCTCTGGATCGTCTGCTAAGGCTAGAAGCGGTATCTCTTGGCACTGACAGCCGGACATTTACTCTTTGGTGACGCCATTGGGTGTGTTTGCTGTGTCTTAGAGTGTAAGTTGCAAGGGCTAATTATGATGCTTCTGGAGGTGCCCCTGGTAATGTTGCAATAGTGGGTACATCAGAGGTGCCCTTGGGTAGTGTTCCTCTAGTAAGTGCCTGTGGGAGGTGTTCCTGGGTATAACTCCCCTAGTACTTGCCTCCTGAGTGACTACCCTCGTGTGATGTCATCCAGGTGATTAATAAGGTGTCACTACAATTCACCTTGATCTTCATATTTAACTTTAACTGAATTCGCAATCATTTTATGAGATCATCATCTGTGTTCCCTGTTGATGTCTGTGTCTTCCCTCCCTGTTGATGTCTGTGATATTTCCCTCCCTGCTGGTGCCTGTGTCTTCCCTCCCCTGCTGGTGCCTGTGTCTTCCCTCCCTGCTGGTGCCTGTCTTCCCTCCCCTGCTGGTGCCTGCTGTGTCTTCCCTCCCCTGCTGGTGCCTGTGTCTTCCCTCCCTGTGGTGCCTGTGTCTTCCCTCCCTGCTGGTGTCTGTGTCTTCCCTCCCCTGCTGGTGCCTGTGTCTTTTCCACCTCCCCTGCTGGTGTCTGTGTCTTCCCTCCCCTGCTGGTGCCTGTGTCGTCCTCCCTGCTGGTGCCTGTGTCGTCCCTCCCTGCTGGTGCCTGTGTCTTCCCTCCCCTGCTGGTGCCTGTGTCTTCCCTCCCCTGCTGGTGCCTGTGTCTTCCCTCCCTGCTGGTACCTGTGTCTTCCCTCCCCTGCTGGTGCCTGTGTCTTCCCTCCCCTGCTGGTGCCTGTGTCTTCCCCTCCTGCTGGTGCCTGTGTCTTCCCTCCCTGCTGGTGCCTGTCTTCCCTCCCTGCTGGTGCCTGTGTCTTCCCTCCTGCTGGTGCCTGTGTCTTCCCTCCCTGCTGGTGCCTGTGTCTTCCCTCCCTGCTGGTGTCTGTGTCTTCCCTCCCCTGCTGGTGTGTCTGTGTCTTCCCCCTCCTGCTGGTGCCTGTGTCTTCCCCTCCCTGCTGGTACCTGTGTCTTCCCCCTCCCTGCTGGTGCCTGTGTCTTGCACTCCCTGCTGGTGCCTGTGTCTTCCCTCCCTGCTGGTGCCTGTGTCTTCCCTCCCTGCTGGTGCCTGTGTCTTCCCTCCCTGCTGGTGCCTGTGTCCTTCCCCTCCCCTGCTGAGTGCCTGTGTCTTCCCTCCCCTGCTGGTGCCTGTGTCTTCCCTCCCTGCTGGTGCCTGTGTCTTCCCTCCTGCTGGTGCCTGTGTCTTTCACTCCTGCTGCTGGTGCCTGTGTGTCTTCCCTCCCCTGCTGGTGCCTGTGTCTTCCCTCCCCTGCTGGTGCCTGTGTCTTCCCTCCCCTGCTGGTGCCTGTGTCTTCCCTCCCTGCTGGTGTCTGTGTCTTCCCTCCCTGCTGGTGCCTGTGTCTTCCCTCCCCTGCTGGTACCTGTGTCTTCCCTCCCCTGCTGGTGCCTGTGTCTTCCCTCCCTGCTGGTGCCTGTGTCTTCCCTCCCCTGCTGGTGCCTGTGTCTTTTCCCTCCCCTGCTGGTGCCTGTGTCTTCCCTCCCTGCTGGTGCTGCATGTGTCTTCCCTCCCTGCTGGTGCCCTGTGTCTTCCCTCCCTGCTGGTTGCCTGTGTCTTCCCTCCCCTGCTGGTGCCTGTGTCTTCCTCCCCTCTGCTGGTGCCTGTGTCTTCCTCCCCTCTTGGTGCCTGTGTCTCGTCCCCTCCCCTGCTGGTGCCTGTGTCTTCCCTCCTGCTGGTGCCTGTGTCTTCCCTCCCTGCTGGTGCCTGTGTCGTCCCTCCCCTGCTTTTGGTGCCTGTATATTTCCCTCCTGCTGGTGCGTGTGTCTTCCCTCCCTGCTGGTGCCTGTGTCTTCCCTCCCTGCTGGTGCCTGTGTCTTCCCTCCCCTGCTGGTGCCTGTGTCTTCCCTCCCTGCTGGTGCCTGTCTTCCCTCCCTGCTGGTGCCTGTGTCTTCCCCTCCCTGCTGGTACTGTGTCTTCCCTCCTGCTGGTGCCTGTGTCTTCCTCCCTGCTGGTGCCTGTGTCTTCCCTCCCCTGCTGGTGCATGTGTCTTCCCTCCTGCTGGTGCCTGTGTCTTCCCTCCCTGCTGGTGCCTGTGTCTTCCCTCCCTGCTGGTGCCTGTGTCTTCCCTCCTGCTGGTGCCTGTGTCTTCCCTCCTGCTGGTGCCTGTGTCTTCCTCCCCTGCTGGTGCCTGTGTCTTCCCTCCTGCTGGTGCCTGTGTCTTCCCTCCCTGCTGGTACCTGTGTCTTCCCTCCCCTGCTGGTGCCTGTGTCTTCCCCTCCCCTGCTGGTGCCTGTGTCTTCCCTCCCTGCTGGTGCCTGTGTCTTCCCCTCCCTGCTGGTGCCTGTGTCTTCCCTCCCCTGCTGGTGCCTGTGTCTTCCCTCCCTGCTGGTGCCTGTGTCTTCCCTCCCCTGCTGGTGCCTGTGTCTTCCCTCCCCTGCTGGTGCCTGTGTCCCACCTCCTGCTGGTGCCTGTGTCTTCCCTCCTGCTGGTGCCTGTGTCGTCCCTCCCCTGCTGGTGCCTGTGTCTTCCCTCCCCTGCTGGTGCCTGTGTCTTCCACCTCCCCTGCTGGTGCCTGTGTCGTCCCTCCTTGCTGGTGCCTGTGTCTTCCTCCTGCTGGTGCGTGTGTCTTCCCTCCTGCTGGTGCCTGTGTCTTCCCTCCTGCTGGTGCCTGTGTCTTCCCTCCCTGCTGGTGCCTGTGTCTTCCTCCCTGCTGGTGCCTGTGTCTTCCCCTCCCCTGCTGGTGCCTGTGTCTTCCCCTCCCTGCTGGTACCTGTGTCTTCCCTCCCTGCTGGTGCCTGTGTCTTCCCTCCTGCTGGTGCCCTGTGTCTTCCCTCCCCTGCTGGTGCCTGTGTCTTCCCTCCCTGCTGGTGCGTGTGTCTTCCCTCCCTGTGGTGCCTGTGTCTTCCCTCCTGCTGGTGCGTGTGTCTTCCCTCCCTGCTGGTGCCTGTGTCTTCCTCCCTCACTTTCCCAGTGTCTGTGTCTTCCCTCCCTGCTGGTCCCGTTGTGTCTTCCCTCCCCTGCTTCCCAGTGTCTGTGTCTTCCTCCCTGCTGGTGTCTGTGTCTTCCTCCCTGCTGGTGCCTGTGTCTTCCCTCCCCTGCTGGTACCTGTGTCTTCCCTCCCCTGCTGGTGCCTGTGTCTTCCCTCCTGCTGGTGCCTGTGTCTTCCCTCCCTGCTGGTGCCTGTGTCTTCCCTCCCCTGCTGGTGCGTGTGTCTTCCCTCCCCTGCTGGTGCCTGTGTCTTCCCCTCCTGCTGGTGTCTGTGTCTTCCCTCCCTGCTGGTGCCTGTGTCTTCCCCTCCCCTGCTGGTGCGTGTGTCTTCCCTCCTGCTGGTGCCTGTGTCTTCCCTCCCTGCTGGTGCCTGTGTCTTCCCTCCCTGCTGGTGCCTGTGTCTTCCTCCCTGCTTGGTGCACGTTAATGTCTTCCCTCCTGCTGGTGCCTGTGTCTTCACCTCCCTGCTGGTGCCTGTGTCTTCCCTCCCTGCTGGTGCGTGTGTCTTCCCACCTCCCTGCTGGTGCCTGTGTCTTCCCTCCCTGCTGGTGTCTGTGTCTTCCCTCCCTGCACTGGTGTCTGTGTCTTCCCTCCCCTGCTGGTGCCTGTGTCTTCCTCCCCTGCTGGTGCGTGTGTGCTTCCCTCCCTGCTGGTGCCTGTGTCTTCCCTCCCCCTGCTGGTGCCTGTGTCTTCCCTCCCTGCTGGTGCCTGTGTCTTCCCTCCCCCTGCTGGTGCCTGTGTCTTCCCTCCCCTGCTGGTGCCTGTGTCTTCCCTCCTGCTGGTGCCCTGTGTCGTCCCTCCCTGCTGGTGTCTGTGTCTTCCCTCCCCTGCTGGTGTCTGTGTCTTCCCTCCTGCTGTGGTGCCTGTGTCTTCCCTCCTGCTGGTGCCTGTGTCTTCCCCTCCCTGCTGGTCTGTGTCTTCCCTCCCCTGCTGGTGTCTGTGTCTTCCCCTCCCTGCTGGTGCCTATGTCTTCCCTCCCCTGCTTTGGTGTCTGTGTCTTCCCTCCCCTGCTGCTGGTGCCTGTGTCTTCCCTCCCTGCTTAATTGTCTGTGTCTTCCCTCCTGCACAGTGTCTGTGTCTTCCTCCCCTGCTGGTGCCTGTGTCGTCCCTCCCCTGCTGGTGTCTGTGTCTTCCCTCCCTGCTGGTGCCTGTGTCTTCCCTCCCTGCTGGTGCGTGTGTCTTCCCTCCTGCTGGTGTCTGTGTCTTCCCCTCCCCTGCTGGTGCCTGTGTCTTCCCTCCCTGCTGGTGTCTGTGTCTTCCCTCCCCACTTTGGTGTCTGTGTCTTCCCTCCCTCTTGGTGTCTGTGTCTTCCCTCCCCTGCTGGTGTCTGTGTCTTCCCCTCCTGCTGGTGTCTGTGTCTTCCCTCCTGCTGGTGTCTGTGTCTTCCCTCCCTGCTGGTGTCTGTGTCTTCCCTCCCTGCTGGTGTCTGTGTCTTCCCTCCCTGCTGGTGTCTGTGTCTTCCCTACCTGCTGGTGTCTGTGTCTTCCTCCTGCTGGTGTCTGTGTCTTCCCTCCCCTGCTGGTGCCTGTGTCTTCCCTCCCTGCTGGTGTCTGTGTCTTCCCTCCCTGCTGGTGTCTGTGTCTTCCCTCCCTGCTGGTGTCTGTGTCTTCCTCCTGCTGCAATTTAATCTTGTGTCTTCCCCTCCCTATGCTGGTGTCTGTGTCTTCCCTCCCTGCTGGTGTCTGTGTCTTCCCTCCCCTGCTGGTGTCTGTGTCTTCCCTCCCTGCTGGTGCACGTGTGTCTTCCCTCCCTGCTGGTGCCTGTCTTCCCTCCCCTGCTGGTGTCTGTGTCTTCCCTCCCTGCTGGTGTCTGTGTCTTCCCCTCCCTGCTGGTGTCCTGTGTCTTCCCTCCCCTGCTGGTGTCTGTGTCTTCCCACTCCCTGCTGGTGTCTGTGTCTTCCCCTACCTGCTGGTGTCTGTGTCTTCCCTCCCTGCTGGTGTCTGTGTCTTCCCCTCCTGCTGGTGCCTGTGTCTTCCCTCCCTGCTGGTGTCTGTGTCTTCCACCCCTGCTGGTGTCTGTGTCTTCCCTCCTGCTTCCAGGGTGTCTGTGTCTTCCCTCCCCTGCTGGTGCCTGTGTTCCCCTCCCTGCTGGTGCCTGTGTCTTCCCTCCCTGCTGAATTGCCTGTGTCTTCCCTCCCTACTGGTGCCTGTGTCTTCCTCCCCTGCTGGTGTCTGTGTCTTCCCTCCCTGCTGGTGTCTGTGTCTTCCACTCCCTGCTGAGTGTCCTGTGTCTTCCCTCCCTGCTGGTGCCTGTGTCGTCCCTCCTGCTGGTGCCTGTGTCTTCCCTCCCTGCTGGTGCCCGTGTCTTCCCTACCTGTCTGACTCTAATACTTCCTCTGTTACCACTCTCTTAATATTCACCCTCTTTAATATGCTTTAACCGTCTCATTAGCCAATCCTTCTCTTTATCCCCCTCTCTTTCTTTATTCTTGTCTGTTTACACATGATTCTGTTTATTCCTGTACTTCCTTTACACTGAGAATTTCCGACTTAATCGTTATATTACAGACTGTTAATATTTTTGTCTGTGTACTTTCATGTATTCAGGAAAAATTGTCAGTCTGTTAATATTATTCATGTTCTATATCAACTTTTCAGATTTTCGTCTCTTAATAAATCTCATGTAGTCTTTCTCAATGGTGTCCTTCTTCATTAATTTCTTTCTCTAAAAATAATGTCAAATTTTCACTCCAAGCAATGTTTTTATTTTCTTTCTTTTTTGCTTTTCGTGTTTTCTCTGATAGATTGTCTCGTTATGTTATGAGATACAAAGTTAGTTCATCATTTTCCTGTTCTCCCACATAATTAACTTAAAACAATTACTTTTTCCTCTTTCTTTAATATGAAGTTCAATGTAAAACTCCTACACAAGTTTAGCAACAAGTACATCATTACAAACGCACAGTCATTCTTGCTGTTCACTTCTACCCTTTCACCTTAGTTTTCTGTTACTTATTGCTCAGGTGACAACTGATGAGATGTAATAAAGATTATACCCTCAGCCAGAAACACTTCATATAACTGCAATTAAAATGAAAAAAAAAATTGACTAACATTAACGAGAAGTAAAGAAGGTTTTCATTTGGATTAATCAACGAGAATAATCTTGATTTTCGTTTTGTTTATTTTGGATGTCTTGAGAACAATTAGAGTGGACATTGTGAGGACTCGGTTATATCACGAGGCAGCTGTCAAGACATGTGCTAACTCCTGTTGGTGCTACACAGTGTACACCGGCTTACCCTCAGCTGGAGAACATCTTATAAACGTTCCTAAAATCTCTATTGTTCCTGAAGTTAGTTATTCATCAGTTCACGACAGCAAGAGTCTCTTCTTTTAGTTACTCTTGATAGATTTTCAGAGAGAGACTATTGCCAGTTCATTCATTGTCACCCCACAAACATTGTCCACAATACACTGTTTTGGTATATCAGTTCATCACTTTTCAGTTTCTTCCACAACAACAGTTTATTCATCTTCGCTTTTATAAGAGAACAATGCAGCAATTAAAAACAACGACCCGAGTTCATGTAATTAGTTCTATTTTTACAAACAATATCCTGGTGAGTTTTAATACCATATACTTTTAAATATATAGAAAATTCCGGTTCTCACTATGAACATCACATGAAGATACAGGTTCTCATAACAAACAAACAAACACACACACACACACACACACCTCCCTACAGCATTACATGACGCCCGTTGTACCTGTATTTTTAAGTCTTAATTTTTTTTTACAATACAGTGACACTATATATTTGGGCTAGCATCCTACCCTCACACCCCGATAGAAAAAACCCACAAATAAATAATATTTGTATGAACAGGTGATAAAGGTAAGTAGATAAAAGAGGAAAATCAATAAATACGTAAATACAAACAAGTTAAAAAAATAAATCGGTAACCTTGAAAATTTTAAAATACAAAAAAAATTCCGAGTTTTTGGATTCATCATGTGATATATTTAATGAGAATTTCCTAACTGGATTAATATGAAAAGTTTCTCTTACCACACCTGTCAGCTAGTCTACCCCCCATACCTGTCTGTCCACTCCATCCCCATACCTGTCTTTCCACTTCACCCTCCTACACCTGTCTCTCTATTCTACCCCCCCCCAATACCGGTTTGTTTACTTAACCCCCCCATACCTGTCTGTCCACTCTACGCCCATACCTGTCTTTCCACTCCTTGCACTCCACCCCCACACCTGCCCGTCCACTCTACCCCCATACCTGTTTGTTTACTTAACCCCCCATACCTGTCTGTCCACTCTACGCCCATACCTGTCTCTTTCCACCACACCCCCATACCTGTCTGTCCACTCTGCCCATTCATACCTGTCTTCTTCAATCTACACTTGATATGTCTGCTTAGGCTTACCTCCATGTATATCAGCTTAACCTAGTCTTAATAACTCACTGGTCTTGTCTGAACTATTTTCTTAATTTCACTTCATATATCCCCATTGTCTAGTTCCCTGGTCTTCCCTCTGCCAGTAAGCATCTATGCCTCTTTCAGTATATAACGATCAACAAAAAAAAAAAAAAAAAAAAAAAATATTTATTGAGTTCTTGATAATTACTAGATGAGAGAGAGAGAGAGAGAGAGAGAGAGAGAGAGAGAGAGAGAGAGAGAGAGAGAGAAATGTGCTAGTTTGGGTCATAAAATACACAAAGGTCTTATAATAAAATTAAATTCTTTCAAATACAACGGGATAAAATAATAAATAATAACTAATCCACGAAAAATAAATCCAGGATAAAAAGGATAACACTGAAAAAAAAAATGTTTGAAAAAAATAAAATAAAATAAAAATTAAAAATTATCAGTGGGAGTTTGTCCAAAATGCCTCGTGTGAGATAAAACAAAATTGCCTTCATATCTAAGACTTGGATTTGCTAACAGACACATGACAATCCCTGTAAAGTATGCCAACATGAGGGACTTTCCTTTGCGCTTCGTCTGGTGCACCTGGAGGGGATGGACACAGGTGAGGGGAGAGGGTGGGATGTGATTTAGTACAAAGGTAATCATAACATGAGGGTCAACAAGCACTCTGGTCAATGCCCATTTTTAGCATCCATGAGTACAGTGACTTTACAACCCCCTTTCCCTTTACTGTGTATAATGTTATATTACTTTAGGTCATTCTATTCAAATGGTTAAATAATAGGAGTCAAGGGTCAAATGATTATACTCAAGGGGTGAAAAATATCTTACTTTTTGGGCTAATTATTTGTAGATAAGGATTATTAATTTAATCAAGTTGATAAAAACCATAGTTGATAAAGCATCCCTCAAGACAGGAAAAATAAGAACAAAATTAGTACCATCAGTCAGGTCAGTAAAAAAAGACGAGTATTTAGGCCGACTCAACGAAACAAAAAAAAATGATTTAGAGGTGACATCAACTTTAATGCCTTATTCACACACCAATTAAGAGAGAGGCGAGGTAAAATACGAGTACCTTTGACAGTACAGACTTTGGTGTTTGTTTCTTTCGTTGTTGTTTATTTTAAGTTAGCATCATAATGGAGGTAGACTATGGGGATGTTCTTGGAGGTGTAATTAGTACTTAAAGGGCTGTGATGTGTGTTAGTATGGTTGTCACTGCTGGTAAATGTGGTTCTGTGAAAATAAAACACACACACACACACACACACACACACCCACACACACACACTCTCTCTCTCTCTCTCTCTCTCTCTATCTGTTTCTAATTAACAAATCAGGAAAAAAATTAATTGGATGCTTTAATGACAAAAAAAGTAGACAAACAAACCCAACCTGGATATAGTTCTTTATGATGTGGGAGAAAACACACGAGACAGCATCATAAGAGAGAGAGAGAGAGAGAGAGAGAGAGAGAGAGAGAGAGAGAGAGAGAGGTTTAGGAGCGAACATTACCTAATATGATGTAAGCTCAACCAAACGCTTCTGAATCTGTATTACTGTGAAAATGTTGAACCATCTAATTGAACTATGAGTACCGTAATGTGGGACCTCTTGGAAGATGATGGCAGTTCCTTTTACACATATATAAAAAATTTCCCCAAATATTCTGCTCTACGAAAAGTTCTTAGAAGATGTCCGTCAACTGGTTCAAAGGTATGGTACTTTTTATAACGAGGGGAGATGCAGATACCAGCCGCGAAATAAAGTGGTGTTATGGAGTCGATTTCATACCCAACAGAGGTCGCCTAACACCTTGTAAAAGAGAAGAAGTGTGTTATGTTACCTAATCTTTGGAGATGTTTGATGGCTGTAACAGTGAGGTAAGTGCCAAAGTACATATAGGAATAAAGGAAATGAATAATATTGGTGAATATTTCTAATTACCCTAAATTAAAGAAAGTGTCCTTTATGTATAAATGGGGAAATTGCCTCTATTTTTATGCATGTGAACTGGACACGTGACCATAGTGTGTGACTGGAGAAGAAGGTGCCCGTCACCTGTCGAGGAGAACTGTCATAATTAATATCTAAGTCTATTTTTACTGTATTCTATGTCCTCCCTAATAACCTGATACATAATTTTTAAACACAGAAGTTACAGTCTAATCTACAAATGAAACAACTTAATTCATAGCGAAATATTTACTTTCATTACGAAAAGAACCGTCTTAGAAATATTTCCATTCTAAAGAACAATATTACACTCAAACATTAATTCCACTTCTTTGTTTATTTAATATGACACCTAATACCAAAGACTCTTCTTTAAGTACTCTGATGATGATTGTTTTAAAGCAACGTCATTAACAGATGCATCTCAAGATATCATCACAGACAGAGGCATATCAGCAAGGTTTGGGGAAGGTTTTCCTCTGAAGAAAGACATTATAGTTCTGTTAACACGTTTATATTTTTGTCATTTATTTTTCACTGAATTTGTGCCACTGACAAACATAAATTCACTGTATTGAATCAAATTCTAATAATATTTCATGAGTATCATTTGCTTTTTACAGATCCTTCTAAAATCTCTCTCTCTCTCTCTCTATATATATATATATATATATATATGATAAAACAGCACCTGCACAAGTGGCTAAGAATCCACCCCTGGTTGGGTAATCCCCTAAAGCCCCGTCCCTCTGGCCAGTGGGAATGGCTCACATCCCATAGTGAGACTTGTTCTGGCTTGACACTTTTAACTATTACAATATCAATAAATAAATATGATGGTATAGATGACCAATAAACACAGGAAACGATGATGTTGTAGCCACAAATAGTGCATGCGAGTATATATATATATATATATTGTGTGTGTGTGTTAACGACGTTATAACTATACAGGTAAAGAATCAAGGACATGAGGCAAGAGCACCAGGACAGGTCACAGAACATAACAGTCACATGTCATGTCAGTTGTTTTACTCTAATATTAAGGTGATAACTCATGTCTCACTGAACACAAACAAGGAGGTTCGAGGGAAATGAGGACTCCTTCAGGAAGTGTAAGGATCTCACAACTCACACGACCTTATAAAGTGTAATTGGCTCATGTGGCGAGTAATCCAAAGATAGTTAACATGTGGGAAAGCCTCTGGTACTGTAACTCAGGGAGACATCACTTACTGAAGTTCTGTTAGTCAAGAATAATCTCCATATCTTCATCACATAATGAAGTTTTAAGCTAATGTCTTCAAATACGTATTTGTCATAACTAACTATAAAAACAAACACTGGGTACTCAACATTTTCGACAGTTGTTTACATCACCCAGTGATAAAATTGATAGGAACCTGCTCTCGTCTTAGTGCCAGCCGCGAGTAGGGTAGGCGAGCTAATCAGTACTTGGTGATGGTGTTACCGTGTTATAACTATACACCTGGTGATGGTGTTGTAATAGTGGTATATACAAAGTTATATTAAGTAACAGTCAGAGATGGTTAGTTAATGCTCTTCCGACATCTTTTCTTTATATATTACATACGAGTATAACCTGTATAGATCCCTAATAAAATCTTCCTTCAAAAAGTGTTTAATGTACAATAAATTTCCCGATATGAAAAACTTAAAACTTCGGCAGGACAGTACATAAGGTGTTAGAAACTCGATACTACATGTACCGCAGCTCTTAAGGGATGTACCATGGGATTTGAACCGTCATTAGTGTACAGGAGGAGATCCAGTCAGAAGGATCAGGTCCTATCCCCTGGGTTTATTTCAGGAAACTTTTCATTCAAAGTAAATGTTTAGTTTGTGTTTCTACTGACTCCGACCTGCCACAGCGGCGAGGCATCTTCTTACTGTGCCTGAGAGAATACGTATTTATTCAGTAAAATCGTCCTACAAGTATACATTGATTCTGCATGTATACAGACAATGCACGTATACTATGAATGAATTATACAAAATATGAATAAAAATCAACAGTTGTTCAAATCTTTTTTCGAGAGACTGTATGGAAGACGAATGAATCCACACAAGTGAATAAGCCATTACCAGACGTTAAAGAAAAAATCCAATGTAAACACAGCAGTAGTGAAGGACATACCATGAATTGCAATGACGGCGGCAGATAATTAGTCTACATAAACAAAACAAAATACTCTCCTTATAACAGCAAACAAGAAACGCAGACACAAGTATAAACCATCAAACAAAACCTGAAATTTCCATCAATGTAAAAAAATAAAATAACGATTACCAGAGCGAGCTGAAAAAAAATAGAATAAGTGATATAGAGAGAATAAGGGGGAAATATGCCGAAAATTGGGGATTGTTGGGAAAATAGGCAGAAAAATACGGAGCGATGGAAAAATAAGCAGAAAAATAAGGAATGATGGGGAAATAGGAACAAAATAAGAATAGGCAGAAAAATAAGGAGTTATGGGAAACTAGTCAGAAAAATAAGGAGAGATGAGAAAATAGACAAACATAGGGTGCTGGTGATGCCTTATGGATAAGGAGGTATTTAAGTGCAGCAGATTAAGAACTTAAATTAGTTAAGTGTACATACAGGTAATTCTGAGATAAGTAGCCAAGTAAAAATACGAGAAGGTATAGGATGGCTATAGTAGATACTTGAGAGATAAAAAGATAAGGAAGTGTAAGAGAAAGTAGATTAAAGTTACTATTTCTCAGATAAGAAGATAGGTAAGTGTACTGATGGATTAAAAAAATATATTTCTAAATAAGTGTTAAGTGTAGGTACAGTAGTAGTAGTAGTAGTAGTAGTAGTAGTAGTAGAAATAGGGGAGGGTAAATAAAAAGGAGATTTAAAAGTATTTAGATAAGTAAATAGAATAAATAACAGGTTAGAATAAGAATGAAGACAAAAGGAATAATAATACGGAAGAATAATAAACATGAAAAAGCCGGTAAGGTTAGAAGGGAAGTGTAAAAGAGGAGACAATCAAGAAGAAATCATGTGAATAAGAAGATAGGGAGAGAAACATGTAATTAAAATAAACAATAATAGTAAGAGGAGAAAAGACAGAATAATTGGGTGTATAAGAGAGATTGGAAGAGGTGAGCAGGAAGCGAGATAGGCAGGTAAGGAGGCAAGCAGGTAGAGGGACGCAGGCAGGTAGAGAGGAAAGCAGATGGGGAAGGCGAGCAGGTAAGGAAATGGGCAGGTAGGGAGGCAAGCAGGTGAGCAAACAAAGCAACACCTGGGTGGCAGAAAAGGCAGGGAAAAAAAAGAGCGATAAACGAAGAGAGGAAAAGGCAAGCAGAGGGGGGAGACGGAGTGTGAAGGAAAGAGAGAGAGAGAGAGAGAGAGAGAGAGAGAGAGAGTTGGTTGGATGGCTCAGGTGAGATTTTAAGTCAGTTTACCTTGATATTTCTTTTGTACCTGTAAACCAAAACAAATTGTCACAACGATTCATGACAAATAAATAGACATAAATTAGTAAATTAATTAAGAATAGACATATACAGGTTAGAAAGTCTGCTTAGGTTAATAGTAGTTGTTTATTCTATGAGAAATAAGGAAATTAAGTTTGTAAAAAAATCATATCTGGATAATCAAAGGAAGGGAAGAATAAGAAGCAATAATTAGGAAGTATTAATAAATTTGAGGAATAAGGAAAGGTAGAGAGAAAGGAAATGAGAAGAAATATGTGGTAGAGACATGTATAAAATAAAATTACTCAAGTAAAATACGATAAATGCGCAATAAAAAATAAGAGAAAAAATAAGAAAGATACAGACTAAGAAATATAATACAATGATGTATGAAGGAAAGAAAATAAAAGATTTGAAATAAATTACTTGATGAAAGAAAGGAGAGATAAATAATACGATATATAGCACAGCATGAAGAGAGAGAAAGGACAAATAATAAGAAATATATTGGAAAATGAAATAAATATGAAGAAACCAAATGAAAGATAACAAATGAAAACAGAGATAAACTTTAAGAGATAAGAAGGAAGATAAGACAGGTTAGAAATGAATGACAAAATATAAAAGATAAAAATACAAATAAGGAATGATAAAATTTATCAAAATAACCACAAAAATGATTAGAAATATAGATAAATTATATATAAAAGACGACGGTTACAGATGAAAGGTGAGATACAAGTGATGCGAAATACAGGTGAGAGAGTTACAGGTACACGAGAAATAGTAAACAGAAAAGTTAGGGATAGTAAACAAGATGAAATAATAATAAGGAAAAGTTTAATAATGAGAGATAGATGACCTTTTGTAGTAATTAAATTTGTGTTCTGTGTTTCAAGACCTGATCTGTTGAAGCACTTTATTACAACAAAAACAGCAATTAAGATTTTCAAACATAATCTTATATCTTTCTAAGTTTTGAATAGTTTGTTGTCTGGTGTATGAACTAACTTAGTGTACCTGCTTAAAGATCTTATTTCTTTAAACACAGAAACACATGATAACAATGATAAGATATTCAATAGAAAGATCTCGCTCTCCTCTAAATGTTGGTTGATATTTAGAGTAAAAACTTAGATTATAAACGGTGCTGGAAGACCTTGGCAGATGAAGCTCCTTGAGATATTATACAAATAACAAAAAGTCATGCAGATAATTAGGAGTCAGTCAGTAATACGACAAACACAAAGAAAAAATGTTTCCCTTTGGAGTAATATTGTGAGGTGTTGATGATGATGATGATGATGATGATGATGATGATGGTGATGATGATGATGATGGTGATTATAGTAGAATAAACCGAATATTTTGTTGAATGGTTTGATAGTATGAGGTGATGTCATCTGATAATACACCAATTAACAGAGTCCTTCAGTGATATCTATGGAAAGAAAGACTGGTTTTAGTGTGGTGTGAGGTGACGTCATCTGATGTTATACCAGATGGCGTGTGATAACACGCCAAGCAACTGTCCCCTCCATATAGATAAAAAAAAAAGGGGTTTTAGTGTGATGGTGTGAGGTGATGGTCACGGGATAATATGACAAGCACCAATCCCCTCCACAGGCTTGGTCCCTTCCACCTTGTGCCTCCAGTCTGACAGCCCTGACACCTGGTCGAGGCCAGGAGCCCCCCACCACGCAGGTGATGCTGACGCTGCTCGCATTAAGAAAAAACGTGCAGTATAGGGGGTGTATACACTGCAAGGTTATAATGACAAAATGTTTACCAGTACATTAGCACTGTAGAGACACAGTACGTGGCTGATGTTTGTTTATAAAATATCAGAGCATTATGACTACAGATATGGATTTTGGAGATTTTCCGAGACATAAGAAAAAAAAATTGTCGTGGTATCATTAAACACATTTGTATCATTATTATATTACTGTAACAACCGGTTATTTTTATTATAGTGTAAAGGTTAGATCCTAGATGAAGGTGTGTGTCCAATGGTGTTATCACTGTTGTTGTGCCATACTCAGTGCTTGTTGTCACTACCACAGGAGCTTAGTGTTCAACCTCCTTCAGTCTTTATTGGTGTTGATCGCCTCCGCCACCAGTGTATACGATCTGTCAAATTGTCCACCATAGTACACACTATCAAGCACACGTGTCTAGTATATTCACAAGTTACAATTAATAGTTCATTGTAGTAATATGAATTGTTTTTGTACTTTTTAATATTAAGGGGAATCATCCGTGTCATCTCCAGTAGTACTTCTCTCAACGAACATCAGTAATTAATACTACTTGTGTCCTTGTGAAAAAAAAAATACTATATTAATATGGCATCGTGTCGGGAGGAGTAAGATCCCTGATTGATAGCCTTTCAATAATAGCCCCACTCTGTTCACCAAGTTGTAAAAGAGGCAGTGTTTTTTTTTTCTTCACCATAGCGGCGGCGGTGAGGGTCATTATCGCTTTAAAACACTTTTCACGGTGTTGTGGTCGCTCTGCTTTATTACTCCATTAAAAGTCATATTTTCGACCTACACAGAGGCAATTAATTTGATGTCTCGATCTTTATGTCTCGCCGCCAACTTCACGAGAGCTATAACTAATATATTAATTAACGTTTTTTTTTATCTGCTTCTGTTGTTTCGTTATTTCTTCTTTTCTTTTTATTCTTAAAATATTATATTACTTTAACTTGTTGTATTATTGTTTTTTTTTCATTACCTATACGTTATCTTTTGTCACCCTAGTATTCTTGTATCTGCCATATAAAAAGATTTCACTTTATCTGGACGATATTTAAAACAAAATAATGAAAGCAGTTGCTCTAACCTGATGGCTCCAAGTAGTCTCTATACATCCAAATGAACATTATACTTTCGCTGCATTACTATACTTCAATGCTATGTATATATTTCCATGACATTTAACAACATTCATGTAGTTTTTTGTACTGTCCTTAGTGTCCTATCTCTACTTTTTTAAGGTCATTATACTTTGAGGATGTGTCAGTGCTCAAAAGACTTGTATCATGAGGTAACTTTATATTATCATGTTGGCTGGAAGATGAGAGTTTAACCTGGACGCAACAAAACACGGTCTTGAGTCTTTTGAGATAATTGTAAAGTCAGGAGAACATTGACCTGGCTGGTAGCGTCAAGGAGACAGGCTCTTTTGGATTCTCCGTTGCTTATACTCTCTTGCTCAGCGTCAGTACACAGGATTAACTCAACATCCTGAAGCATGTACAAAGGTCATGGACATAGTCGTAATATCCTAGAGTATTGGATAACTGGCGAAGGAAAGATTATCCTATCTACGTTGAATAGGTCCTGCTACGACTCCAGGTTCATTCTTTATTTAAAAAAAAACACAAAAACAAATCTAGACGACGTAAACTATACAAAGCAAATCCTCACTGTTCATGACACACGGTTTAGTTGAATGAGCTTATGGAATAAACCCTTAGCTTTCTATCATAAGGCCCACCAGACACTGAAACAAGCTACATGCTAAACAACCCAAAGATACATGAATCAGTATTACAATTAATTCCACTGACGTATAGAAGATCAGCGGTCAAAGGGATGAACCATCAACTCGTCATAACACAGAAACTCTCCACAGTCTAAACAAGGCCAAGGTACAGAGGGGGAGTTAATATTACTAATGATATACAGCCGTTAAATAGTTAAGGGGGATAAATCATTACCTGTCTCACTTATGCATACCATCCATTGAGATATCCCGAGCAGATGGTAGATGCGTGAAAGCAGAGTAATGGTTGATGGTTGTATGGTTGATGAGAGAGAGAGAGAGAGAGAGAGAGAGAGAGAGAGAGAGAGAGAGAGACTATGTATGATAGCTGGGTAGAATTCCATGTATGGTAAGTAGAAGGGAACTCTGTAATGGTAGGTAAGGGTAAAGGTCGAAAATTATGTATGGTAGATGGAAAACTATGAGTAATTATGAGCAGTAGAAGAAGACTATGTATGGTGGCTAGGGGTAGAGGATGGTCAAGAGAAACTCTGCATGGTATCTGGATATGAAGAAGAATGTATGCATGTATGGTAGAGAGAAAACTATGAGTAGTAATTATATGCATAGGGAAAACTAATGTATGTGTTGACAGATATGGATAATGTAACTACTGGAAGACAGAGACCAAACGCAATATTGTAGCTGGTGGTAGAGGTAAGCTAAGGAGTTGGTCTTCGGGTCGGCGTGGCTGGGGACTAGGGTTGGGAGTTGGTTGGTCTGGTAGCGTCTCCTGCAAGCCGTGGGCCGCAAGTCAAAATGGCCGATGGTGGCTGGGACGCTCCTCCAGCCTCCCTCACTACCTACAAGCGTCTCCAGGCGTCCGTCGGCTGGGCCCGCCCGACCTCCCGCTCTGGCATATACTCCCACTACTCCAAGGTCTTTATACTCCATATACGAGTCGTTTTCCGGGTAATTTCTACGATATATTGGTTTTATCTTGGAAGGAACCGATAGGAGAGGGGGGCTGTTGATGCTGTTGTCTTCAAGGGAAAAAGGCTTTGTCTTGGGTGTCGGTATTGACGGGACACTGTGGTCACCTGTATAAGCTACCACTGACTCTTCCCTTCTCTTTACATTATCTCTCCTGAGGAAATCATAATGTGTCTCTTATTCTCAATACCCAGATAAAATATTATGTAATACTTTAAAATTCCCACTAAAAAATAACCACAATATGATATCAAAGGAACTATATTAATTTTAATAAGTAAATAAATAAACATATGTAAAAGATAATGTCAAGCAATTTCCGGAATTTTCTCTCTCGTAATATTTATCGCTATGTTTTTACATCTGCTCTTTTACATTTAATTTTTATTTTATAGACCACATTACACGCGCCTGGATAATGTGATTCACGACAAACACTCATTTATTTTACAATTCGTCGACACACGTGAGTCCCACACGAGCTACTACACAACATAACACGTGAGGTACAGCTGACGCCTCACTCATCATAATGAGTTACTACTACTACCACCAACTCGTAGTAAATCTAGTATTTCCGCCAGACTTATGAACCTTTAACTTAATCCCTATTTCAATTTTTTTGACATAATTCCGGCGGTGTTATTTAAATGCGCGAGTGAAAAGGACAGAGCGAACCCAAACATCTTCATACATAAAATTCACCTGTTTATACCTGCAGTAGGATTAACAACAGTGTCTGCCTAAGTGGTTTATCTCACTCTTGCCCCCAGCTCGCCACGCTCTGCCCCGCCACTACTGCCTCTTGTTTAGTGCTGTTCACCAAACATGCACCTGGGTGTGCCTGGGGACATTTCTTCACCATTAAAATAACCTACGTCCAGCTTGGTGACACATTCCATGGACTAGGAGGTCCATTGACGAGAAAAAGAGGCAAGAAAAAGTGTTCGTCAAAGATACTTTTGCCTCCACGGGCAAATACCTTAACCAAGAGGATTAAAAATACAGGCTTTTTCCCCTGCCTCCCTGACTCAATCAGGTCACTGCCACCTCCCTCTGTAGTGTACTGTAAACTGTTTCACCTGTCAGACAATAAGTGTTTAATGCTAATTCGGATTTAAAGTATCCATTCCATTATATATATATATATATATATATATATATATATATATATATATATATATATATATATATATATATATATATATATATATATATATATATATATATATATATATAAAATTGATAAAACAAAACAGCACGTGATTACGTGATCCAATTTAATGCCCCATCCATCATATTTTGTACACATGCATTGAGTATGTCGGTCAGAGGAGACTTAAGCTACCAGAAGAAATAATGAAGGATACGAGAAATTAGAATAACGAGAAAGGATAAGAAATTAAGATACAGGAAGAGAGAAAATGAGACACGAGAACTTCCATTTTCGAATTGGAATTCAGGAACGTCATGGTAATGTTATGCAGGTAACCTCATCAACTAATGTGTCCTTGAATATAATAATTACACTTATTTGTAATGTAAGAGAGCAAGGTGAGGCGTCTTCACCAAGATGAACCATAGTTTAACTTGAAATCATGAAATCATTATAGTCCTGAAGTCAAATGCGGATTTAAAGTTAAAGTTTAGGTTAATATAAACGATAGTCTTCGACAATTACAAGGTAAAACAAAACAAAATCCTGATTCCTACAGTACAATCTTTGAAAGCGTATTTAATGACCCTTAAGAGCTGTTTATCTCCCTGTTGTTGCTGTACAAACATTCCTTGCTGAGTGAGGAGTATTAAGTTGAAACAAATTCCTGATAATAATTTCTGTAATGTTAGTTATGTATCCTTTAGTTACTTCCTTCCCCTTCCTTCATTGACGGATATTAACAGACAATTCAGGACACAACACCAAGCTTAACAGATACTGATCATTGCTTATATTACACTTTTGGGGGGAATACTTTTGTTTATTCTGTGTTCAAAATATTTAAGGTGTTAGTGTATTATTCAATCGTTAAAATAAAACAAATTTATATTGTTTAGCGTCATGAGACTGTTTACTTGTTAGTATGGTGACTTGTTGAAGTGTCAGCGCCACCACATGATATTTCTCTTGTTATAAAATAATTTTCTTCGCGTTAAGTTAACATCTATGACTGTTTAGAAATTAATATCAGAGTAGAGCAGTGAAAAAAAAAAACGATACCCGTATGACTGTACATCCACACCAATCTACTGCTCCACGCCTCTATAACCTGATGAAATGAAAACAACAATTCTTGATGTTACTGATAAAACGCCAGATAGTGATGAGAACTGTACAAGCAAACTGTACAAGCACGTCAGACGCCAAGCGGGAGTCAGGGGCAACAAACTCAGAAAAACAACACTAATATCTCTCTGTCTGACACTACCAACTGATACCTTCGTTGAAACTGTGAAGAAATATCATATGGTTAAAAGTTTCAGGAGGTCGTGTGGTGATAATTTAACATTGTCTAACCGTCTAATACTGTACCTACATAAATGTTAAAAATGGCTCCTCGTGGTGTTAAATTAAGAACAGGTAGATGCATATATGTCAAAAGATTACCTTAGTTAATCCTCTAGATGTAAGTTGTTACAGAAAAAACAATCATAAGAATTACCAAGGTTTTTACCAAAGGCTGCCCGACGCCTCGCCCCAACACTGGACACTATAAAAGAGAAACTAACGAAAAAACTGACCGGGTGTTTTATCTCTATTTACCGAATCAGAGTAACTCTTCATTAAAGGATTTTGTAGTAAAATTAGGTCAGTACCTAATCATTACTTAAAGCATAAAAGCTCCTGGCCGTGATAAAATTTACACACGAGAACACAGGCGCATAAAATCCGATTTGTAAGTGATTTACATTCCATCGAATATAAAAAAGCCAATAACGAGTGAATTTTGTACAAATATTTTTTCCGATGGAACAGACACCAAAAGATCAGATTTGTTTTATGATCCAGTTGTTGATGGGATTTTTATTGGAATATTTATTCCATAAAATAAATCCAGCCCCTCTCTCTCTCAGGCTTCTCCTTCCTCTCACGTTGTTTCTGACTGGCTTTATCATCATCTACGTCGAGACAAACTGGCACATGAACTTCATGACATGACAACAATATGAAGAAAAATCAGCCAATACACCGCATCATCTGCAAACACTAGAAGTGCTAGGTACTGCAGGTCACCTACATCTTTTGTACAAATTTACTCTGTGGGAATGTTTTATTTCCACACTAAACATTGAGTATAACAGTGCACGTGACTCTCATCTAAATAAGGGACAAGTTCAGACCTCATTAATTCTTCACTAGGTGACCTGACTCTTGGTTTGCTTAGTACTACTTTAAAGTTTTATATATAATATAAAAATACATAAATCAACGATAATTGTGAGAGTGGTGAACTATTACATCAATTAATATGAGAAAGTTAGTGATGGCAACACCACCGCCACCACCCACACGTTTTTTACTTGAATATATTATAATATGGTCTACGAATCATAAGTAAAAGGTTAAATAATGTCTCTATAAGTTGAATTATATGCAAACATACGTACTTAACGATAAACTTATATGTCACATTCGAAATTAACTTTCAATAACATGGATAACAATACCTTCAGGTGTTATAATGGCATATTGGGTTAACATTAATGCTAAATTACCTCCAAGTAAGAGTTGGCCTCTATAAATGAGAGAATTTCAATTAGAAGGCGCCATAATATTGGTAATAACATGATAAGCCATAACTAGTAATATCCCTTTAAGCATTTAATTGACCTGTTTAACTAATATCTACAGATGGTTACCAGGGCTCACCAATACAAGCAGACTCTCTCTCTCTCTCTCTCTCTCTCTCTCTCCTGTGTGTTCAGAAAGAAATGTAGATTGATATATCTTTTAATATCCACCAAGAGGATCAGTATTGGGTATTCTGAGTTATGAAAAATAATTAATATATTTTAGAATTATGGTTATTATGAATGACGTTTACTTCATGGCGTAAGATGATCTTTAATATGACTAGAAAACGACTCCTTCCCACTGACCGAAAACACATTTAAGTGAAATATAACGCAAAAATTTAGCTCAAAATAGGAGAATATAAGTGAAAATCTCGGGATAAAACAAAGCCAAATGTTGTTACTATGTCTTAAGAATCCAGATGTTCACACCAAAACGGAAAGTGACAATAATGGAAATTTGGTAACAACAGCTATATATTCAAGATGGTGTAGATTAAGAGGATATGACATAACTTTATATTGTACTTTGCATTGCCTCCTGGTTAAAATATACGAGAAAAAGAAAGATACACAAGCTACTGAATAACCTTGATAAACTCTGGCACTGTATACTGATTCATTACTGTATTATCTTACCTATGCTCAGTATACAACGGATGGGAGACCTCGTTCATACCTACTATACACTATAATTCACCTACATAAGTATAACACATACAAACATATAATAAAGTAAAAAAAAAAGTTTATCGTCTATAAATTGTGAAAATATTTTAAAACAAATTTTTTTTTTAAATTCTCATAGAAATCATATATTAATGTAATGAATATATACCAAAACTGCCAGATATATTCGAATCATTAACTCAAAATAGAAACATTCTCTTGGACATAAGTTAAAAGAGTTGGTTATATTAAAAAGCTTATAGACATTAATATATCAACTGAAATATATCAATATCTGAATTATCATAAAAAAATACTTAAAATGTATCCAAACAAAGGAGGCTGTTTTAAGATGAATTAATAAAAAATGCTCAAAATACAGAATAAGTGAAGGTTTAGTGAAGCCAGTATCCCCGAGGTGAAACTTGAGGACCTGAGACATTACACAGAGTCAATATTTGTCAGTCAAGCTATTGAGGGAAATGTATAACTTTATGCAATACAAGAAACACCCTGAGGCTCTGGTTTCTAATAAAACTGAGGAACTCCTTCAGACTAAAGCATAATAATAATAGGCAAAACTTTAAGAGAAGTAATTATGAAAAACCACCATTATATATTATGGATTTGAGATATACTTATTAAATAGATGGTTATTATAATAGGAGGCAACTTTCAATTAAACTCAAACTTGCTCTATAACGCTGCTATAGAAACCCAAGTACAAGACTGATGAATATATGATACAGTGAACACAGTGACCAGTAAAGAAATAAACCGTTACGGAGATCAGTGGATAGATGGTGCCAGTAGCTGTTACAAGTGACCACAGGAAACGAGAGGACCTGCCTGGTGGGGAGGTGGGCGTCAGAACCCTCCTGCCCTGGCTTATTACACACAGCCGCACACACTTTCTCTTGCGCCGGCAGCTTATTAAAATTTCTACGGCAGTAATACAGAACCAGCTGTTACTACTGCTACCACTTGAACTAATTTCAAATGTCGCTATTATACAGCTACGGTGGGAGTTACTGGCATCATTTTCTGTCATAAGGTAGGAAGGTCTGCAGACATTATTACATAAATGCTTTCATCCCAAACCTTAAACAGAAGGCAATGAAAAAGAGAACCAATACAAGATTCGCATTTTGGTAAAGGTATTCCTTGTAGCATCGTTGACTTTAGTAGGTAACGATGAATTAAGCCAGATGATATCATGATCGTCTTCTCTAAAAGGTTTCTTAAGGGGAAAATTGTCTTTAAACCGATTCATTGATGATCAAAACGAAATAATTTATGTCAAGGGAACGAGGGAAGAAGGCATAAAACTTGGAGAAAGTTTGAAGAATCTTGGTCCATCGCTGACACTGTTACACCTGTTTTATACACTACATCTGAAGTCTGTCTCTTAATGAAATTGACAGTGCAAGTTGGCTTGGTTTATAAAATGCTGTTGATATCAGTAGGGAAGAAAGGAGCAGAAGTGCCATGTGTTAAGTAAGTGGTAAAACACATCCAGGTTTATTGTAGCAAAATGTCACATGTTAAGTGGACGGTCAGATGTCATGTGTCGGGTGTGGAAGCAAATGACAAAATGTTCAGAGTCAGGAGAGTTGATTAAAGTGTTTAATAAACGGCTGGGGTAAATATGTCCCGAGTTGGCTGTCTTGGTGTCGGCCGGAGAGGTGGATTACCAAGCATAAGAAGGGTGTTAGTGTCATGTCTAAGGTGGATAGATGGATGTTAAATGAGGAAGGAATTAAACAAAGCATCACACACTCATAATATTGAAAAAAAAACCCACAAAAACAATACACTATTTCGCTTGACTATCCGTCTAAAACCTTTCAAACGACCGATTTCCAGACAATGTAGTTTGACAATTGACGTGCGATCTTGGTGTAAAAACAAACTAAAACAAAACAAAACACTCATTAACAACAACAAAATCACGGAAATTCACGGAATATGAGTCGAGACAGGTGACTGACAGACCCCCAGCACCTGAACACGATATCATACTGAACCCTGAAGTGAAGTGAACATGAAGTCAGATAAGAAACTCAAAGATAAGTATTGGTGGTCATGAACAAGAGTAGAGGATACATAAGTTTCTGGTTCTGCTGAGAGTCAATGAGAACATTCCTGTGCTTGAAGAAGATCACTGTGCGAGAGGATCACTGAGGTTGTTCTGGGCCAGTGTGAAGGTCTCAGTATATGAAGAACAGTATGACGAGTCTTTACCTGAGCAGGGCCAGTCAGTGTGAAGGGTATCGGCTCTGTGAGGACCTATTTTACTTGAGAGAGTTAGTGTGGGAATATATATGGTTAGTGAGGGTCAGTGTGAGGGTCCCTGTTACTAGTGAGGGCCAGTGTGAGGGTCCCTGTTACTAGTGCTGACCAGTGCGAGGGGTCCCTGTTACTAGTGCGGGCCAGTGTGAGGGTCCCTGTTACTAGTGATGGCCAGTGCGAGGTGTCCCTATTACTAGTGCGGGCCAGTGCGAGGGATCCCTGTTACTAGTGCGAGCCAGTGTGAGGGTCCCTGTTACTAGTGAGTGCCATTGTAAGGGTTCCTTTTACATGTGATAGCCAGTGTGAAGATCTCTTGGGCTGGTGAGGGCCAGAGTAAGGGCTCCTCTGTTACTAGCACGAATCAATGCGAATTTTCCTGTGTATGATGAAGCCAGTGTGAGGTTCCCATGCTTGATAATGGCCGATTGAAGGGTCCACGTGCCTGATAGTCTCTGCATCAGTGTGGCGGGTATACAAGCCACTGTGAGAATCCAAATACCTACTGGCGATCACTGAAAGGTCCTGTCCTCCCTCTCTTTCCTCAGGGGCTGCCGAAGAAGAGGCAAGCCAACACTTACATTTTCATCTATCAGTAATCGTAAGCATATAAGGCAGGTTTTCCTTACTGGTGAATCCTCAACCTTATCAACACTATTTTTCTTTTATAAATCTGAGACAAAGTTAATCAAAGTACCTCAACGTGCCAACCATATGGACTGCTGGATCAGGATTTTACCACAAATGGGTTTTCCTTCCAGGTGACTCCTTAACCATAGTGCTATTCATTGTCTTCTAAGCAAGTGACAAAATCAATCAAACATATCGAGTGTCTACCAAGAACAGATATAGAATTTGTGCATCATGGAATGCATCAATTGCTTTAAGTGCTTCTCCTGGAAGCACGGACAGACGCTCCCCGGAACACAAGCGTCAGACCACCTGGGGTCGCCATCGACTGCAAGAGCAATCGGGATGTTGTGAACAAGAGAGAGATAGAAAGAGAGAGAGAGACACTTGCCTGCCTCCATGCTGAAGCTCTCCCGTCTGTTAATCCACTGATGTTATCCTGCAAGTAAATGCTCTGATTGCCTGAAGCATTTTATGAAAACTGTCAGGAACAATCGCTGGAAATAGCGTGAGAACGATGCTAGAAATATTCTGAGTATGTCGCCGAAAATATTCTAAAGGTCGATATTTTGTCAGGTAGACACCGGGGAACACTGTTGAAGACGCTGTTGGAATTTGTTTCTGAATGGTGAAAGTATCGTAGTAGGATGAGAAGGGGAATATTTTCTAAAAGGTAAGAAAAAACAAAAAAACATTTCAGTACAGTAAAGATGGTTCTAGATACCTGGTTTTGGGTCTTAATGGACATATTTTAATATTATATCATATAGGGAATAATTATAATTGGCTTCTAGAGATATTAACAGGAAGACGATGGGAATATTTCTGATAAAAGTGATGGGTTTTTAGATACAAGAAACAGTAGAACTTTGATACGAGTCTGCAGATACTTAAAAGGGAGACACGACACCGGAAGTGATTTATATATGTAGGTAAAGTCGCCATGGAGGGTGTAGGAACCTCATAGCCGAATGTTGTTTTGATTTACTCGAACAGAACTACACGGCTAAAACTTATATTATCACACTGCCTTGACCTACGGATCCTCCTTCAAGTTTGGGGTCTGATGGTAATTTATCTTTTATATTCCAGACAATAAGCAAGAGGTTTTAAGACTTCCGGGAACCAAGGTGCTTAGAGCATCATCAAACAAGGTTCAGATTGATCCTCAGCAACGTGAAAAAAAAGAAGATATTTATATTTTGGGTACAGTTTTAAAGTCGATTTCATTAGAATACGAAAATTAACAACAGAAATAAATTGCTACTTTTATTTACTTCTTAATCTTTCCTCTACGAAACAGTAATTTATGAAACTACATAAATATATGGTCTTTATATTCAGCACACAGTGTCCATCAGTATATATAAACACGATATACTTAGAGAAACACACACACACACACACACACACACACACACACACACACACACACACACACACACTAAACAACCGTAACCAGCTAGTTTATCTGTAACTCGGGGTCGGCTTTCACTCTGCTGGTGTTATTTATCTTAATGGTCGTTAGGTAAACCAGCTGTCTATGTGTAGGTCTACGTCCTGGAGAACCATTAATCTCAGCTACTTTACATCCTAATGATGGTGGCGCGGCCCAAGTCAACGCCGGGTGGAGGACCTTGTAGAGGGGCGGGGAGTAATGCCTCGGTGTAAATCACGCCTAGTGCTTAAGATTCTGATGGACTACCAGTGGGCGTAGGGAGCGAGAGAGAGGGGAGAAGGTGGAGTGGGAATGTGAGAGTGAGAATGGGGGAGAGGGAAGTGGGAGAGGGGGGGGAGAAGGTGGAGTGGGAAGGGAGAGAGTGAGGGGAGAAGGTGAAGTAGGAAATAGGAAAATGTGGAGAGGGAAGAGGGATAGGGAGGGGAAGAAGGATGGAGAGAAGATGGAGTGGGAAAGGGAAGTAAGAGGGGAAAAATTAACTGGGAAAGAAGGGAAAGGGAGAGGAGATGTTAGGTTTCTTATAATGACTAATCCTTATAACTGAAGACTTAAAAGAGTAAACTAAAGCACAAGAATTATCATCCAAAACAACACTGAGACAATAACTTAATTCTTTTCGTTCACTTATAAGAAACAAAACAATTGAAGGAGATAATTTTATAATAAATCCGTAGTACAACGATGATTTTTCAGCTTATTATATCTTCAGTTACGAGAAGTAATATCATACGAATCTTTAATGTCTTTATTATTGGTATAGGGATATTGGGGAATCAGTATTGACCTTAGGAGTATTTAAATACCCCCCCCCCAAAAAAAAAAAAAAACTGACGTAGGGAACAAGAGGAGGGAGTCACCATGTAAGGAACTGGTTTTTAAGTAATCTTCACTATTGACATGGGAAGTAAGTGGACTGAGTTACTGCTGATCTTTATGTGTCGTTAGTGTTGGCAAGTATAGGGTGCAGAGAGTGAGGGAGGGAGGAGACGGACCACTAGTATAGAGGAGTTAGTGGAGAGGGAACTTGGCCATGTCACTATCTGTGGTCTGATGGTCTTGAGTGATTGCCTTGTTTTGTTTTATCTGGAGGAGAAATGGGAAGAGGAAATGGAGGAGAGGGAGGAGAAGGGAAGGAAGAGAAGGGAAGAAGGAGGAGGAGGAGCAGGAGAAGAAAGAGAAGAAGCAGAAGAAGGAGGAGAAGGAGAGACTTATGATTGGGTGAAAGAGACAATCTGTTTTGGCTCTGAACGTCAAAACAAAACCATTAATCACAAACCTACAACTATTAATAATGTTGTATTTGATTTTGATATGGAAAGCTCGTCACAGAGAGTTGATCAACCACTGAGCAGTTTAGTACCTCGAGAACATCATCTTCCATATACTGTTCTTCTTGTTCGTGACGATGATGGTGATGAACAAAAGGGTAAAATCCAAAACCACATGCAAGGAGAAGTTTTATAAATATATTTCTCTTCCTGTACAAACTAAGGCACCATTTGGTCACCATTTGAGCTTAACTATATCTATAACTATATATAAAGCTATACATATATCCTTCACCTCTTATAAGATTCATTTTACCTTAGAAACTATTTTTTGAGACATTTTTGTCAGAGTAAAACCCTCGAGAAATGTTAAACACTCCTTCTAGTAAATTTTGGAAGAATCGTTGTGTGTCCAGTTACAGATTCACAAAAGTCCGTAAGTGAAGCTAAAAGAATTCACCTTATTGGTTAATTTAAGACAAAATACGAATATCACCTGGAAGATCTGCCTGAATTAGATACTTTCATTTTACATCGGTTAAAAAAACAAAAATATAATGCCCACGATATACGGATTTCTCTCCCCATATTATTTGTATGATTTAGGATTTCATATCTAACGGATCCTCGATATAACGGACTTTTCTATGCATGTAGTCCGTTAAACAGAGGTTTCACTGTGCATTCCTAAATCTTGGTTATTAGGGAATATTCATCGAAATAATTTTTGAGATTATAAACCCAGATGTCTTTGGACTTAAAAAGGAATCCAAAATGATCGTAAGTGAATTCCTGTGAAGTCAAGCGTACCAGCAAGCGACTGTTCGTATATATATCAAGGCAATTAGGTTTACGTATGTCAGCAGGTGTGCCTTTGATATCCCGTAACAGGTGTATAAACGTACATGATCACGGGTGATTGAATGTATGTATGTATGTATTGTATGTACTGTATGTATGAATGTATGTCTATATATGTATAACTAGTGTATGTCATAATATAACATCTACCTTAATCAGTTTTATACTCATACACAAACAAGCATTCACACTAACATACACGAGAGACTTGAACTGAACCTTAAAAATTCACCAACTGATAAATAAAGAAAAAACGAAGAAAAACGAAAAAAAATAATGAAACAGCAAACGCATCCAGGACTTATTGTAATATGTAGAAGAAAATACAGATTAAAAAAAAATATATCTAATAGCCAGACCTTATTTACGACAGACAGACAGACAGAAAGACAAACAGATAGACAGACGAGACACTTGCTAGCTGTAAATACTAGCTCGTAGGGAGGAGTGGCGACATTGGGTTCGGGACAGATATCACTTTGCTGGTTATTTTAGCACACTATGATGGGGTGAGTTGGAGAGGAGATACAACAGAGGCGACAGGGGTCCACTGAAGGGTGGTGTGAGTTGTGGAGATGAGGTGAGGCAGCCAGCAGCAGCATGGGAGAGAGAGAGAGAGAGAGAGAGAGAGAGAGAGAGAGAGAGAGAGAATCCCGTTTAGAAATACAAGTGAAAGCAAGAGGGGAAGAAGATAAAACAGTGCATGACAAGAGACAACTAATAAAACTTAAAAAAAAAGATCTCCTAACCTAACCTAACTTAACCTAACTTAACCTAACCTAACCCAACTTAACTTAACCTAATCTAAACCAAATTTAACGTAACTTAAACCACTCCAATAACATGAACTATATAACACCAATATCTATCTTCCATTCCTATGCAATCCCTGATCCCTTGAGAATAAAATCCATCTTTAAAATACTTTACCGATAATAACAGAAACAAAAAAATTAGAAAAATCCCTTTAATCTGGGGGGAAAAAAAAAAAGAGAGACCTGGTGCTGGGTGTAGTAGCATCAAGGAAAAAAAATGTGATAAAGTCAGAAAATATTGACAATAAAGAGGATTGGACGCGACCTTGAAAAGCACAGCCCAGACAGGATGGTTTGGGGCATTTCCCTAGCAATGGGGAAGATCGCAGGTGTAGGGAAAAAATGCACAGGGGAAGACTGAAGGGCGCAAGGGGAGCGGTTAACCACGGGAAATATGGTGTGACCTAGTGGGGAAATTTTTGTGGAGGGTGGAAGGAGAGAGAGAGAGAGAGAGAGAGAGAGAGAGAGAGATAAGAGAAATAAAAAGGAAGAGAGAAAAGGATACAAGGGAGAGAGGTGAGAGGAGAAAAGAAGGATTAGCGAAGGAGAGAGAGAGAGAGAGAGAGAGAGAGAGTATTGGTGGTTGTTGGTAGGGGGTAATAGTTGTAGTAAGATGGTGAGGGAAGTGGTGGTAGTGATAATGGTGGTAATGTTAGTGGGGATAGTATAGTAGAGTTGACAGTGACAGTGGTGGTAGCAGTAGTGATAGTGACAGTGGTGGCAGTAGTGGTAGTGGTGGTAGTGGCAGTGGTGGTAATGGCAGTGACGGTGGTGGTAGCAGTAATGATAGTGACAGTGGTGGCAGTAGTGGTAGTGAGTGGTGGTAGTGGTAGTAACAGTGGTGGCAGTGACAGTAGTGGTTGTGACGATGATTGTAGTAGGTCTTAAGGGTATAGTTGATATACTTCTAGTAGATAATATAATATTGTTTTTTCACATAATTTATTTTTATTCAACTTTTTTCACTGTAATACCATGTTACCACACATAATTAGCACAGCGACATACATACACACCCTGCATATATATTCCAGTAAGACGTTTGTGAAGAATTAGTGCTAGCAGTATGACAACACTCTCCAGAGGTCGTCCTTGACACTGATAACCTTAATCTTATCTTGTGAAGAGTTAAATAATTGATTGAACGAATAAAATATAATCTGAACTTAGTACCTCATGTGAGTGTGAACTTAAGACAGAGTACTGCAGCACTGATCACACCGCGTCTCCTACTCCTTCCTCTCCTCCACTATATTCTTCACTTTCCTCCAATTCTCCTCACTCTATTTTATTCCACCCAACATACTCCGGAAAGCTGGTGAGTACAGAATCAGATAAATAAAATTAATTAACGGTTCTATTTTCACGTTTTATATAATTTTATTGATATCGGTGGCGCGTTAATGTGTTATGAATATTTAAAATATTGAAACAAAATGTATAACAGGGGAAGACAACGTTAGAGTGAAGGTTGAAGTGTTTATGTGTAAGGACTTACCACCCTTTAATTAGTCTTAAAACGGATTATTAATATATATATATATATATATATATATATATATATATATATATATATATATATATATATATATATATATATATATATATATATATGTGTGTGTGTGTGTGTGTGTGTGTGTGTTCACTTGTATATACAATATCACACAGAGCCAGACACACACCTGGCGTCACCATCAGGTAAGTCAGGGCTACACTTGGCCCGAGTGCCGCCGTCGCTGCCTTGAAAGATCCATCAGGCTTTACCCTTCTAGAGGCGGGATTGGTCCGTTTCAATAGTGAGTGACATTTGGAAATAGTATATTGATCCCGGACCAGCAGTCAACAATGGCACTGGTGCTGGCCCCGCTCTGAGGCCAGGCACCACACAAAATAACAACCTGCCTGCCTCCTGTCCCACCCAGGCCACGCCAGCTCCAGGTGCTACATGCTGGACACCAAGAAATGGGACATGGTAGAGGTGAGAGGGGTGAAGGGAGAAGAGGCGGAAAGAGGAGAAAAAGGGAGGTAAAAGACAAGAACCAGAGACTGTTGGGAAGGGCAATTCAAGAGAACAGATTGAGGGATGAAGGAGGATTGAGAGTCAGAAATATGGGTTTCAATGGGGGGGTTGGGGGACGTTAGGGGGGAGTAACAAGGGCAGGAGGAGCTCTCGAGACAACAGAATCAGGATTAGTAGAGGAAGCTGCGGGTCTGAAAATTTTTTTGTGGTTTTATTACAGAATATGGTGAGAGGTGGGACTGGCGACAATGTGATAACAAGATAACAGAAATTTTTAAAAACGAATTGATGGAACAAGATGCTAGATGCGACACCTGCACGGAGGCACATAAAAACACGTCTAAACCATTAAAACTTTGTTAACGTCTTTTTCACCAGTAGCCTATCTTTCCTCTCAGTCCTCTGGCGGGGTGTGAGCTGCCTGAGAGTATGGTGCGTTGTACAGGTTGACTCTATTGGGTTATATTATGGACTTTCATGGGAAGAAAATAATTTGGCAAACATTACGATTATTTCAGAACAGTGTAGTAATATTGTGATGTAATATTCCCATGACAGTTACAGGAAACTAAATTACTCACAAGACTCTGCCATAAAGTAAATACATACATAAACTGTATATTAAATAACAAGTTAACACTTTTGCAATTTTCGCTGCACATTTTAGCACCATTCAGCAATCATTCCTACTTAGTCATA
This sequence comes from Homarus americanus, assembly GCF_018991925.1. Classification (NCBI taxonomy): domain Eukaryota; kingdom Metazoa; phylum Arthropoda; class Malacostraca; order Decapoda; family Nephropidae; genus Homarus; species Homarus americanus. Next base: position 331,649 of record NW_024718106.1, read on the forward strand.
ATTATTAGTTTCAACCAATAGTCGAGCGATGGAAGTTAATTAAGAGACTTTTTGATATAATGAATAACTAATGTCTCGTCAGCCTCCCTATTCAGTGTATAACCTTGACATGCTTCCCAAGCAACACCTTGTATGTGCCTGAAACCACATTCGCTCTCTTTATATATATATATATATATATATATATATATATACATATTATTTTTCGTATTCTTCTAAGACTGTTCCTGCTATGGTAGAGGGTGGCCTAACAGGTCCTCATCTCGTGACTCTTATCATTCAGCAGCCCATGATTTACTTTACCCTTAACTCCAACTCACGTTTGTGTCACCATTGGTATACACATATCATAGTGTACACATTTACCACTGAGTGTAGAAGGACTAGTGTACGTGGTGGAAATCCCCCAGTCTGGCCGGGAATCGAAACCATAATAATTCGCCTGGGGGGAGACTGTTCTACCAATTGAGTTATTAAATAAAATATCAAGGAGTGAGCGAGAAAAACTTAATATGAGAATGATGAGACTCATCACCAGTTCAGGTCCCCGTGTGTGGCGAGCTACAGGTAAACAACACCTTGTCTTGAATGTTTCCCTCACTGTTTGAAAGTTAAAATCAGCGATTATCAAAAATTCCTGTAATAAAACTTAATTAAAATCCAGTCATATCTCATGTGTCATTTGTTCTAAATTACTGCGTCCAAGAATTCAAATATTATTAATTACTGGTACATTAACTGTTGTATATTCAAAGACACATCATTGTAGAAAAAAAATATCGAAAATTTTCAATACAACGATGATGAGGGTAAAAACTATGATTTTTTTAACACGCTGTAGTAGGTATAGGGCATGCTTAATAATAATAAATAATAAATAATAAGGTATAGGACGTAAACACAAATGAAACCACCGTCTCATTAATGTCATGAATATTTACTAATATGTGACTTTATCTTAAATACTACTAAAACACATATGAAGGTGGCGGTATGTGTACCATTTACCTCTGCCTGCCTGTCACACTACGAAGACACATGCAAACTACACACATTTCTGATTACCTAAGATGCACAGTACACAGAGGACTTCAACTGTGACTTAGTACACCTGGTGAGGAATTTCAGCCCATACACAACAACGGATACGTTCTCTTGTTATGGGTATTATTATCAGGCTACTCCCATAATCTCACCTGTACAAAGACTTTCTGAAGGTTGAAGAAAGGGAAAACAAGAACCTGGTAATGACTCATCCTGATTAGATAATGAGGTAGTTTAAGGTTGATAGTCATTATGGCTTGTTTCTGAGAGAGAGAGAGAGAGAGAGAGAGAGAGAGAGAGAGAGAGAGAGAGAGAGAGAGAGATAAGGCGAGAATGAGCATTATGCCACACAAGATTAGAGCCGACATAACTTCCACACCATCCACACAAAGAAACAAAAAATATATTAATTCATTTCAAGTCAAAGTTTGAAGAGTTTCTTGTGACATACTTTATTATTTATCTACTTCATAAACAAAACATTTATTTGGAACATGTCAAGAATTATTTATTTGTTTATTTTTGGAGGTGTTAGTTAGTGTATATCTCTCTTTGATTAAGGTATAGGATGATGAGAATGGTAGTGCAGGTTGGTGATGGTAGTAGTGCAGGTTGGTGATGGTAGTAGTGCAGGTTGGTGATGGTAGTAGTGCAGGTTGGTGATGGTAGTAGTGCAGGTTGGTGATGGTAGTAGTGCAGGTTGGTGATGGTAGTAGTGCAGGTTGGTGATGGTAGTAGTGCAGGTTGGTGATGGTAGTAGTGCAGGCTGGTTTATGTGCAGGCTGGGATGTAGTACAAGTGGTGATGTTAGTACAGGTGGTGATGGTAGTACAGGTGGTGATGGTGGTACAGGTGGTGATGGTAGTACAGGTGGTGATGGTAGTACAGGTGGTGATGTAGTACAGGTGGTGGAGTACAGGTGGTGAGGTATAAGGTAGTGATGGTAGTACAGGTGGTGATGGTAGTACAGGTGGTGATGGTAGTACAGATGGTATAAGGTAGTGATGGTAGTACAGGTGGTGATGGTACAGGTGGTGATGGTAGTACAGGTGATGGTAGTACAGGTGGTGATGGTAGTACATAGTACAGGTGGTGATGGTACAGGTGGATGGTATGGTAGGTGGGGTGATGGTAGTACAGGTAGTACAGCAGGTGGTGATGGTAGTACAGGTGGTGATGGTACAGGTGGTGATGGGCAGGTGGTGATGGTAGCAGGTAGTACAGCAAGTGGTGATGGCACAGGTGGTGATGGACAGGTGCAGGTGGTGATGGTAGTGCAGGTGGTGATGGTGGGCAGCAGGGTGATGGTAGATGGTACAGGCAGGTGGTGATGCATGTACAGTAGTACAGGTGGTGATGGTAGTACAGGTGGTGATGGTAGTACAGGTGGTGATGGTAGTACAGGTGGTGATGGTAGTACAGGTGGTGATGGTAGTGCAAGTGGTGATGGTAGTGCAAGTGGTGTAGTAGCAGGAGGTAAGGGCAGGTGTGGAGATGGTATGTACAGGCAGGTGGTATGGTAGTACAGGTGGTGATGGTAGTGCAGGTGGTGATGGTAGTGCAAGTAGATGGTAGTAGAGTAGTACGGGTGGTGATGGTAGTACAGGTGGTGATGATGGTAGCAGGTGGTGATGGTAGTGCAGGTGGTGATGGTAGTTACAGTAGTACAGGTGGTGATGGTAGTGCAGGTGGTGATGGTAGTGCAGGTGGCAGTTCGTTCAGGTGGTGATGGTAGTACAGGTGGTGATGGTAGTGCAGGTGGTGATGGTAGTGCAGGTGGTGATGGTGCAGGTGGTGATGGTCGTACAGGTGGTGATGGTAGGTACAGGTGGGTGATAGTAGCGCAGGTGGTGATGGCAGTCAGGTGGTAATGGTAGTACAGATGGTGATGGTAGTGCAGGTGGTGATGGCAGTACAGGTACATGTGATTAGTGATGTAATACAGGTGGGTGATGGTAGTACAGGTGGTACAGGTGTTGATGGTAATACAGGTGGTGATGGTAGTACAGATGGTGATGGTAATACAGGTGGTGATGGTAGTACAGGTGGTGATGGTAGTACAGGTGGTGTGGTGATGTGTAGTACAGGTGGTGATGGCAGTACAGGTGGATGGTAGTACAGATGGTGATGGCAGTCGAGGTACTTATGGTAGCACAAAACAATAACCCGGGAAAAAAACTGGGGATACAGGTATAAGAAATATTACCTGTTGCCTGTAATAATAAGCTGCGATCACGCTGAGAGTCCATTGTTCGTGGGAGCTAATTTCATATATAATGTTTACGCTGCAAAATTAATTCCAAATTCAAACGAAGGCAGTAGTGTATGAGGTCTAATTGTGAAAATTCGTAATTTGTTTTATTACATGTAAAGTCTCTTTTCATCGGCAGCGGTAATATATTTTATGTCAATACATTCTCCTCGCTGGGTTATTGTGAGTGGTGAATATAGTTCACATTAGCACGGGGAGGAACAATGAGAGAGTGTTGGTCCTGCCCTGGCCAGGAAGAATTGGGTGTTCAGAGCGTTACAGTTTATTGTGTATAAGAATATGTACACCTATCCAATCACATATACGTACGCTTTTATCGTGTTGTGTTAACTGAATAAATAAATAGAATATAAATAAATAAATAAATAAATAAATATATATAAATATATATATATATATATATATATATATATATATATATATATATATATATATATATATAAAATAAATAAATAAATAAATAAATAAATAAATAAATAAATAAATAAATAAATAATAAATAAATAAATAAATAAATAAATATAATATATATATATATATATATATATATATATATATATATATATATATATATATATATATATATATATATATATATATATATATATAAGAGCAGTAAACAAGTGTGGTGGCAAGCGGTGGTACTGGACAGCTCCCTCCTTCCCTCATCTGCCTTCAATAGCAACACAGGTGGTCTTGGTGACGTCACTACTTTTTATAATTAACCCCTGGTTGAGTCCTGACTCACTACACCAGCACCGTCTATCAGTGGTCATCCCGAGGCAATGTACTGGTAGCAAAATCTTATGTTGATCCTTAACTTTAGGAGACTTATAAACACTTACAAGATCTCCAGCATTAAGTGCCTCAACAAAGCTCAAGGCCGTGCACTTAAAACGATATACATCAGCAAGAGATCGGCGTCTATTCTCATTATAATTTCATCATCCCTAATACCAGGCGCCGACTGATATTCCCAGTACTTATTTGTGCTAAGAGATCCTGGGTGAAATATTCAGGGAATCCCGGATAGCTCTTACGGCGAAGCAAGACCTGGCAAGCGGTACCATTGGTAGCCACGTCGCCGCCACCTTCTTCAAGGCCATTGGTCGAGGCGGACACCCCGGGCATAATGACTTCCCAGGGGACCACCCGCCAGCCAATCAGCCACCAGCAAGAATCCCTTTTATTATTTACCTCCGTAAAGGCTGGAAAGTCCAGATTCCGTGTCGTCTTTCAGCATTATCGTCATCAATAATGCAGCCGAGTATTTTTAACAATAAACTTGAATTGTTATTACATTATCGAGGTACGAACGCCTTCCTCCAGATGACAAGGCGTATGTATAGGTCTTCGAGGTTGATTTTCGCCCTGTATAGGTAAAGTTAATTTTCTTAAAACAAATGAAGATCTCCAATGTTAAAATAAACAAATATTATTCAGGTTGAATTTCTTTGACTTGACTCTTCATCCTGAACAGTCAAAATCATTCATTAAAATCCACTGAAGAAGAGTTTACTATAAACCTTGAGAATGAACTCATATTAATCCAATCTTTCCATATCTATTCTGACCGACAAATCACCCGTCTTAGCCTTAGCCCCTTGTTCTCTGTGAAAATGATGCCCATAAAGTAACAGTCAGACACAGCTTGACACTATACCCTGTTATGTTAATACTACACTCTACCTTAACTCTGTGCTTCCAGTCTTACTCTGACCAATAGACTACAATCGTACACTGATATCATGTGTTCAGTCTTATCTTGATTACGTAACTCAAATTTCCAGTCTGACCACCACCCTCCCATGCCCTAAGTTCAAATCTCGTCATGTCTTACATCTAAACCCGATTCCATGCCTTAAATCCTAGTTTGGTAAGAAGCTCTGAATCCTAGCCTGGCCCCATGCTTACGTCTAATCCTGATTCTATTCCTTCTATATCATATGACTCCATGCCCTCAGTACTATTCTGACACCATGCCTTCAGTGCCATTCTAACACCATGCCCACAATCCTAATACCATGCAGACACTATACCCACAGTACCATCCTCACACTACCTACAGTACCATCTGACACCATGCTCTCAGTACTAATTCTGACAACATGCACATATGCAGTACCATACAGACACTGTGCCAACAGTACCATCCTGACACTATACCCACAGTACCATCCTGACACTATGCCCACAGCACAATCCTGACACTATACCCACAGTACCATCCTGACACTATGCCCACAGTATCATCCTTACAGTACCATGCTTGCATCTCCACCCTGATAATCAATACCCCGACGCAGGTGGGTTCTAATCTTCACAGTTCTCCTTCATGGTTATGTCTCCCTAAAGAAGCCACTTGAGAAAACTATTAGCTTACAGACACGACAATCAATATTCTACTATACTGCTCAAACTTATATTTTCTCAATTCATTAATCATGTGGATCTATTTATTGTTCTATTAATTTTAATTTCAGTTGTATTTTGAATGTGAAATCAACCGTATTTTCGATTTATTAAGTCGCAATTA
>NW_024718106.1:342500-680000 GCF_018991925.1 Homarus americanus
GCCATGTTATCAGGTGTTTTAATTATCAATACCTTAAGTCAAATTAGAGAAATACATAAAACAAACGTATATTTGCATATTCATCCCACACAAAACGACAGAAAATTAAATTAAAACTTCTATTAAAATTTTTTGGTGTGTGTTTTGATAAAAGTTTTATTTTCGAGTTGACAAGACAATGGTTTTGCACAAGCTTGCAGGCATTTCTTCTTCTTCTACAAAGACGTCCATATTGGGCCAGTAAAAACAATCCAAATAATATTATACACAAACCGATTTAGTTAAGCCTTAAATGTATTGTTGATCTCCGGTGAAAAAAACCAAAGCAACACATAGTGGAAACAAAACAAAGCCATTATTAATATTCCAAAATTTGTTTCCCTCTACACGCTTAGGGTGAACCATGCATTAATTTCTCAATCCCTCTCTCTCCCCACCCACCCATTCACCCCACACACATATACACGTCAACCAACCACTCCTCCACCCACCCACCCCCCCCCACACACCCTAATTGTCCATCCCTCACCTATCCACCCACACAGACAGACACCAAAATGAGTTCCTTGACCGTAACGTAGGCGAATGAGTGGCAAAACCCCGACCCATTGACTCACACAACAGAGCTCGTGTTAGCCAGGGAAAAAATATCTAATTTGGAGAGCGATGATGACATTTCCTGGTAAGTGAGGTCAGGGAGGAGAGAGGGAGAGGGGGAGGAGGTAGGGGGAGGGGGGGGGAAGATGAGGTAGGGAGGGGGAGGGAGATGAGGTAGGGGGGAGAGAGGGAGGGCGAGGGTCTGGGTGGAGAGTTTTTAAGTGTAAGAATTATCACCATGTTTATAGTTAGAAGAATTGAGGTGTTAAATGACTGCTAGTTTTTGTATTCCCAATTGATGGTGGTGATGGTGGTGGTGTTTTTGGTGATGATGGTGGTGATGGTGGTGATAGTGATGGTGGTGGTGATGATATTGAGAGGGATGGATCGTGATGATGAAGGTTTTAAAGGCCATGTACTTTTCTACGGTGATCAATGGAATCTACATCGATTTTTCTTCGTGTTTCGTGTGCAATATAATATAAAGTAATTCTGAGTATTATCTTTCATACCATTTCAATCTTTATCATTAGTAACACCATTATTAACCGGCAATAATTAACATACCTAATATAAACATACACATATAATTATATAAGTGGACAAGAATAACTTACGATAAGCGATTGAGTTCCAAATATCAGGTGTAAACACGAGACTAATTACAACCACGTCATAAATGGTTCACCTGTACAAACAATAATGACTGAAAGCTACTATTGAGGTTTGTAATTAATGTAACACAGGAGCACCGAGAGTGACTGAGTGAGTTTTAAGGCTCCTCTATTGAATACTATACTGAGGTGATTGATGACGTGTAACAGAACGATGATGACGATGACGATGATGACGGCTCCAGGTGATAGTAATATCTTTTTGATCTCTTCTAAAAGTTAGTAGTTAGTAAATTATATATCGTATATGATTATCATTATATTATACTGTATACTTATTATCAAAATATATCGGTTTATTGTTAAGATATTCTGTATAATTAATAGGAAGATATATAACTGCTATTAAATTATACTCTTGATAGTCAGGTCAATATGAAGGAATATAAATCACAATTAATACAACACAATTATCAACAAAGTACTACTTAAAATATAAAAACTATAAAGCCACATTATTAACTCAAAGGGACATTAATATTATCTGAATAAAAAAACCACCAAGAAATTATATAAAAAAACAAACAGAATATGACAACAAAATAGAAACCAATTCGATAATACCTCCCAAAATTAAAAATAAAAGAAACCGGAAATAAAGCCCATTTTTATAACCAGCATTAATAAACCGCATTAAGGACACGTCAAAACTAATTATGTCTCATTCATACTTTATAGGCGTCGCCGGAGTGATGTGTGGAGTAAGTTATGACTGATGACTAACGAAGATGATAGATACTAGGGCCTCTACCTGATATGATGTCAGGTGAGGTGAATAATAATGATGTTTACTTGTGATAATTATGCATGTGTATAATATTGGTGTTTACCTGTAATAATTATGCATGCCTGTGATAATTATGGATAACTGTTATAATGATATATATATATATACCTGTATTAATGAATTATACTTGTAATGGTGGTGCATTCGTGTAATAATAATGCTTAATGATGATAATGTTCTTTGCCTATAATAATTATATATACCAATAGAATGCATACCCGTAATAATGATGTACCTGCAAAAAATAATGCACACTTGCTTTTATGATTTATACCTGTAATAATGATGTATAAATTCCACTATTTATTATCTACACCCGTCACAGTTGTGTATATTTGATAATAAAGTTTATTTGGTACTATAAGTAGACATCCTTGGATTAAAGTAGGATTTGTTTTAGAGACCTGGTAAGTATCCAATATATTTTTCCTCTCTCGCGTGAATTCAGTCTGAAATGCTGTTTTCAGATCACCCGCTGAAGTCTGGGGGACATTATTTCGTCTACTCTCCGTCCTGTCCTCTAATACTGTATAGAATTAAGGTGGATTAATTTTATCTTATAATGATAGTAATAATAATGATGATAATAATAATAAATACATAGTAAAAGATTATAGTGAAAAACAGACTTTTTTTACTCTTGAGTGTGGGTAAGTTACGTTTAAATCTGACAGTTGTAAGTTTTTATGATTATGTTAGATATAACTTAGCTCGAGTGAGTCAGTTCGAATAGGTTCTCATCTCCGATTAGGGTGGAGAGATTTTTAATATCAGGATTTGTGTAGTTGGACTGAGACTGGCTGAGATTTTGCATTTTTTTTTTAAGCTTCGACATTTTGACAGTCACTTGGGATCGGTGGGAGACTATGAGCGTGAGGTAAAAAGTTTATCTGTAACTTCAGAGATATTGCCCCTAAGTCAAAGAGATTCTGCCTGTAACTTAAATTATATTCTTTATCATAATTAAGAGATTTTGTCTTGGACTCAAGAAAATAATAATAACGCCAAAGACGTTATTGTTTCTCAGTGAATTAACATGATCACTGAATGCTGTGATTACAGTCTAACACCAGCGTTAAAACAGCAATTTCCTTTATATATTGATCTTATTCCGTAAATTATATATGTGACGTTTAACTAATAATATGGCTCTTGGGTTTCATATAAAGATCTTTATTAGATAATATTAGTAATCGACATGGAAGAGCGAGTATTAACTGTATCACCTGCAGAAGCCGTTCCCAATTTTGTTGAAACAATCTTATAAAATCTTGAGAATATTTTTCATGTACATATATCGAGAACTATAGAACATTTTCCTACTCTCTTTGGATGATTAATTGACAACCAAGAGACTAACGTGACAATAAAATGCTGATAAAAAAACTTAAATCTTCAGTATAAGGAAGGACGTAGAGACAAGGTGTGCGGCTCGGCGCTGGTCTCGGGGCAGGGCGGAGAGAGAGAGAGGTGCTTGGATGCCGCTTGTACCTCCCACTGCCCAGCTCCAGGTGGGGGCTACCTGAATCTCGCCAAGCCTACCGGCTGTCAAATAATTTCAAATCTAACCTCATATGTGCATATATATATTTTAGGACAAAATTTCTTGAAAATATGAATTCTATGATAAAGAAGTTGTTGGTAATATACTGTACTATAAGGAAGAGTCAATAGTTTTAATATACTGTAATCCATTTTTTCGTCTTCTTTTAAACTTCCTCTTCGCGACATCAAAATGTATTTGTAAGATTTTTTCTCGAGAACTTAACTCTTTTACTAGTGTTTGAAAATATATCCTGGAAACCTGACAGTAGTCATGGAATATTACTGAATGATCTTTACTGGTACATCTCCTTCCTTTTATTTTAGCAAAAGATTTAGTGTAAAATGATTAGTCACTAATTTTATAAACCAAATGGTGCCTATCTTCCATATTCTCCAGTGTGTTAATGTCACATCTCCATCTTACATTAGTGGTCACTCATCTTGGTGGTTCCTATCATTAACTCTTCTACAGTATGTTCTTAGTGGTATACATGTCACAATATGTTTTGTTGTTTAAGTATAAAATATCTCTTCTAGAACTAAGTATTTAGATAGGTTTTCACTGTGGTGCTTCTTCCCTCATCTCTTTACATGCGTCTAAAAACCCCATGTGTCTCCTCATTTACATAATACATCTTCAGCCAGTCTTCCCCATGATCACTCTGTCTGGCCACACAGGTCCTCCCCTCGTCTCACCAATATCTCTCCCAATCTTTCTTCATCAAGTCTCACCACAAGGTCAGGGGGCCGAGTCTTCCTCCTCTTCCGCAGTATCAACCACACCCTTCCCTTCTTCTTCCCTTCCTTCCCCTTCCTCCGCGATACTTTCCACCGTCTTCATTTACCATTCTATTAACCTGCAGGACCTTACCTCCCCTCCCAGCAGCAGGAAGAAAAATATAGTTTTATCGCTTGGTTCTCTGTCTCGCCCTAATCCACGCGCGCTTCTCACATTACGAAGATTTGGGAAAAATTCCGTCTTGTAGCAGAGATCCCGTATGTTTTATGTACAGGTTAATCAGCGTCTCCCAAGTTTTTTTTATCGAGTCAAGTCCATTCCCAACATCTCATCGTTTGTAGTTCGTATAAGCTAAAAAAAACTCTTCTCTCGTGGGATATATAATCATTCACAATCTAAAAATAAAATTACTAAAGACTAGAAACGAAAGGAATAAAGTTTGTTGTTCTCAGACCGAAAGCAAAATTGTTACCCAGAAAATGTATAGTTTTCAGTAGACTCGGGACAGAGTTCATGAGTAAGAAAAATAACAGAGGAGGAGTAACTGGAGTTTGAGAATACACATTCATTTATCAAGAAGATAATTACGTCATGGTGAATCTTTACTGAGATGACCATGACATATACGACACATTCACCCAAGAACTGATGTCTTGAGCTGACCAACGCTATCATGTTGAAAATATATTCCCTCCAGCCTGTCCATTATCCTTGCCTCGTGTTGTTGTCTTCAGAAGGTGATTCAGAAAGAGACATATTTCTCTTTTCCCCCAGAAGGTGATCAGACATCCTCAGCCATCAAACAGTCACCAAGTCTAACATTTATAGAAGAATATTGAGTCCAATGAATTACAACCAAGAAGTACCGTGTAACTTCTTGGTTGTTGGAGATAACTTGGACGCTTGAGGAATGACTTGAGTTTAGCTCGACTCAAATCCACCTGTTATATTTTAACACCTTGAGGTGACTAAATCAACTACTTAAAGGATATCTTACATATTAAGACATTTTGAGTTATGAGTTGACTTCTTAAAGGATGATTTACTCATTACTGTTCCTCTCTTGCCGAGTCTGCCAGTCAAGGATGGAGTACACGATTTCTTTTCCCTCAGAAAATATTCTACGCTAAAGCATTCCCACTATTTTTACGCCAGTGTTTTAAAGCATCAACGAAGAGTAGATGTATTTGGTTGTTTTTATTGTCTTCTAAACACTAATTTTAGGTCATAATATTTATGTGAAGTAATTACTAAGACAAACAGAAGTAAACAGAGACAGAATGAGATAAGCACATTACTCCTGCATTGAAAGATTTAAGTGAGAAACTGTTTTTATGTTGTTCAAAAGTACCTGAATCTTCCCAAAAAAGTAACTTAACATTTTTTATCAAATTCTGTAATGATAAAAATAACGACAATTTCTTCAGAGTAGTAGTCAGGCAGCATAAAATAGAGATTAATAGTTAAACCCGTTAAGGACGAGTCGAAAACCTTATGCACACCAGTAAATATAATGAGGGAAATGAAAATATGGCGGCGAATATATTAAGTCCGAATACTAATTATAAAAAAAATAACTTACCATGGGTTAGTTTGAGGACAATTAGGAACTGGAAGACATTTGACTTATAGCTGGAAGAATTACCATATTGCTGAACACTTAACACAACACCTCAAAAGGAATTAGTTGGTGAATTCGTCTGGTCTTTAAATGTGATACAGTTGTCCACAGGTAAAACTTTTTCCAATATTGTATAGATATTCTCAAGACTGAAGCAAATTTAGTTATCATTAGTGTTCCATGTCAGAGGTAATTTTATCATAATTTTCCAACAAGTTATTGTTCCTTTATAACAAATTGTATTTTTGTCTACCAGTTGTTTTTATCAACAAATCTATTTTTTGCGCTAATTACAGTACTAAACAAGATTGAAAACGTCCATGTATTAGTTAAATAAATAATAGTAAAAAAAATGGCACGTACTGGAGTCTCTTATTAACTTTAATTGACTAATTATTTTCTTAATTCGTAAATAACCACCAAATACTAACGTGAGGAATACAACGCTTATTAATATGAACTGAGTTACCAAAGGAAGTTCAGCAGTAGACAAGAAATATTGTTACAACACCTCAGAGCTGCACAGTCCTCCCCATCGGTTATCAAACTCGAAAAATACAGTGTATACCTTTGTTAATTTTCTGAATGTGTTTTCTTGTGTAAAAACTAAAACTGAGTGAACGATGTTTATAGATTCTGGATCTGTTTTAGTACCTAGAGTACCTAGAGTCTTGGTAATCAGTGCATAAGAGTCCCTAGAAACAACAAAAACAAACTCGAAGTAGATGTGCAGTAGTCATCCTAGTACTGACGTCATGAACATGTTCCCGAAGACGAAAAAAATAGAACAATAAATACAATAGAAGAAACAGCCATGAACAGTTTAGGTCAAATATTCATAATTTTTTTTTTCTTCAAATTTGCTGTGAACTCTCGCCTCCAAAGTCATGGCTCCGAAATCACAGCCAAATGAAGGTGCTGTTTCTGTATATATATATATTTCTAAGACTATTTCCACATCATATGAAGGCGAGAAACACAAACGTTTGCCTTCACTAATCTCAAGGATATTAGATTGTATACAAAACAACGTAGAACACTTGGATCTGCGTCACGTTCTCACAGCCATAACAAGAGTCGGTACTGTCAACTGTATGCATGATTGTTTTTAAGACTATCTGCATATCGTTATAAAGGCGAGATCCAACCCTTACTTGTACTAATCTCAGGTGAATTGGGAGGTCTGTTGAGTAGCCTCCTGAAGGGAACACTTAAGACGGAAAATGAGCTAGAAAGTTGGTGTTTAAAGATGAGGTGGAAGCGAGGGTATGTGGAGGAGGTAGTGATGTGGAGGGACAAAAAAACAAATGTAGAATTTTGTGGAAGAGGAGCAAGAGGGTGTGAAGGAGAGGGAGGTGGGGATCTATTATAAGGGGAAGAGAAAGATATGGAAAGGAAGGGCAAGAAGAAGCAGAGGAAGGAAAGGAGGAAGAAATGGAATAGGAGGAGGAAATTAAATAAATTTACAAAAATATAGAGATGAAGAAGAAACAAATGGAAGAGAAGGATGAAGAAACAGAGAGGGGTGGAGGAGGACGAAGTGGAGGGTGAGGAAAAGGAAAAAGAAGAGGATGCGAAGAAGGAGAAGAAAGAAGAAGAGTAGAAGAAGGAAGAAGAAGAGTAGGAGGAAGAGAAGGAAAAAGAAGAAGAAGAGCAGAAGGAGTAGGAGGAAAAGAAGGATGAACAGGAAGAGCAGGATGAGAAGGAAGAAGAAGGAGAGGAGGAAGGAGAGGAGAGGAGGAGGAAGAATAGGAAGAAGAGGAGGTGGTGGCTGTTGTTGTGAGGGCTACAGCTGCTTGTTTACTATTGTCGACGACAGCCATCTGACGACAAGGTTCCTCGCTAACTCAGTTATGCCTCCTATTGGAAAACAATCTATGCATCAGTGTGTGTGAATTTAGAGAAAAATAAGGAAACGTGTGACTTCGACATTGTGTGTGGCTCTGAGCTGCTTGCATACTCCGTACTCAGGTGGATAACTTAGCACGTTGATTGATAGGTAGGTCAAGGAGGTGTTGAGCAAGCAAGTAGGTGTATAAATTAGGTAAGGTTGTTGATTTGGTTTGCTTGTTGATTGGCATATTGGTAAGGCAATCAGGTGTGTGGGGGTGGTAAGCAGGTAGATTGGTAGATTTTTCAGGTGAGTTGGTTGGTTTGTGAGGTATGTAGAGAGGGAGATGGAGGATGTGGGTAGGATGGTTGGTTGGTTGGTTGGTTGGTTGGTGTGGGTGTTGAGAGAGAGAGTGAGGTTAGCTACAAGATGGCAGGTATAGGCAGGTAGATAGGCAGGTTGAAAGGTAAAGTCAATAAGCAAGTAGGTTGATAAGTTAGTAGGACGACAAGAAGGCAGGCTGGCAGATAATTATGAGGTAGGTTGATTGGAGGACTTAGAAATACTAAAATGGGGAAACAGGTAAGGTAGCAAGACACACTGAACCACACATACAGGGGATCCGAAGATGGCGATATCGAGCTCATTGAATTCCTGATGATATCGATATAAGAACAGCTTTGTTAGAGTCACATAATAAAAGCTTTTTTTGGAATCATATATTGCCCTTTAGAGTGAAATTTCGTCGTGTGTGAAATTTTTGGTTCAATCTTTCAGCGCAAAAGATGTCTTATAGCAAATTCACCCATAACGCTTATTAATTGAAGTCAAACTATGTAAATAAGTTATTATTGAATCGACATCATGACCCAAGAAGAATCTACATGATAATATATATGAAGGATGTGTGTAGGAGTTTTCATGGCAGGAGCTCCTCTTTGTAGACAGTGACTTTAGCTTGTGAAGATGTTTATGGTAAAGGAGTTTTACCTTATGACCCAAACTGATGAGTGAAGGGGAAAATCCATGACTGAATTCCATGAAAGGTTTAAATTAGACAAAGAATATAACTTATTATATCCAATAATCTATTTTGCCTTATTTACTTATCTATATCATGTGCTGTCCTCCGATTATATATATATATTTCGTCCGTACTTAAAAAAAAATATTAATAATTTACCCTATTGATAGCTTAAGTATACGCAATTTTTAAAACAGTTGCACTAAAAGCTCAAAAACATAGCACCAAATTATATTATAAGACAGCTATAGTAACCTCAAAATACTGCCCCTATTTTAAATTGGGTATAATGTGGTCAGTTCTCCGCAATGCCACCACCATTGGGCTCAGAAACCTTCCCTCCCCCTCCAATAAGCCATGGCAAAGCTGTGGTCCGAATTTTCGCCTTCCACTTAGCAATTTCAGGCCGCATACGAAATCATTAATCGAATTTGTATTTCACGTGCAAGATAATTATGTGCCATTCTAGTATAGTGCGGCGGAATTCCTAGCAAATAAGACAAAACCAGTAGGGTGGGTAGCCAGAACCGAGCAATGGTAGATATATCTCTTAATTTTATATGATTCTATTAATTCAGAAGAGAAAAACACACATTGCAGGTTCAGGTGCAGATGCAAATATAGTAACAGGTGGAGATGCAAGAATAAGTACAGGTATATTGGTAGGTACATATACAAGTTTAGAATCAAGTTTAGAATCAAGTTTAGAATCAAGTTTAGGTACAGGTACAAACAATGATGAGAGTACAGGTGGAGGCACAAAAATACTCAGATACAAGTACAGCTGCATGTACAAATACAAGAATGGTATAGATACAGGTACAGAAAAAATACAACAATTGCACTTACACCTGTATGTGTTAAAATACAAATCAAGGTAAAAGTACGAGATACAAATACAGTACTTGTATTTTACCTATCTCTTAATCTATATCCAGAAACAACTACAGAGGCAAACAGTGATCAAAACACACACACACACACACACACACACACACACACACACACACACACACACACACACACACACACAGGAAGACAATAATTCAGATCACATTATCACGTAAACTAACTTGGCCAAAATACAAAATTATTTCACTTACATCTCCCCCAAAATAAATAGCTAAAAAAGTTTAATATAAAGGACAAAGAATAAACAAAATATAAAAGGAAACAAAAAATAAAAAGTGAGCGACGTGTGTGTGTGTGTGTGTGTGTGTGTGTGTTTGTTTTCCCACAGTTAGTGCAGTACAGGGACAAGAAACATGCACACTAAAATACCATGAAAAAACCCCATTCTTGTATCGCCTCCGACCACCACTTTTACCCCCAATGATCTGAACAAACATCAATATTTCCTTATACCATTAGTGACTGTTGACACACCCTCACGATATTGCAACTCGGTAAAAATCTGACGGGTTAGTTTTAGTTATCAAGTCTTGCCTGTATATTTTAGCTATATAATATATTAAGAGGTATGTTGTTGAAGTATAACAGATGACCCCTTTATTACCCCAATGGTTATACTTCGTTATACCTGACGTTGTACCTGGGTGTGTAAATTATATTCACTCAGGTAATCAATTGTTTTTTATTTTCCATCACAGCTATTTATCAGTTATAGTGTTCTTATTCTTTTTCTTCTTCTTAGCAATGGAGCAAAGTGAAGGTGACATACTGGGGAAGGGAAGGTGAGAAAGAGGGGAAAGGAAGGTGAGAAAGAGGGGAAGGGAAGGTGAGAAACATGGGAAGGGAAGGTGAGAAAGAGGGGAAGGGAAGGTGAGAAACATGGGAAGGGAAGGAGAGAAACAGTAAATGCTCTGAGTGGTTTTCAATTACAGATTATAACCATCTATAATATATATATATATATATATATATATATATATATATATATATATATATATATATATATATATATATATATATATATATATATATTTCCACAGTATTAACTTATTATTACAGACCCTCGCACGGACTTGGCTCACGTAAGCTGATTCGTATTTTGACGAAACCTCTTAAGGTTTAATAAAAATAATTTATCTTCGTTACATGGACACAACGTTACTATGGTTACGATAGGTGAGCCAGAGCACAGTTATTGGTAATACTCCTCTTTTAACTAATCCTAATGGTAATAATATCCCGTAAGTCAGATTTTACTTAATCTTAACAAATCTGGCATAGTCTGTACGTTACTAATCTCATACACCGAATATTGTTAAAGGTGTGAATGAGAAATTCTATCTCGAGTGTTTCCTGCTGTTCCACACGGCGTTACCAATTAAAAAAATATATAGTCTTTATTATTTGATCCGTGAATAGATTTAGTGTAGAAAATAGTCGCTACTCACTGGACTATCATAGTCTTTGTATATTAAATGTTAGTGTGGAAGACAGTAGGTAAAATAAAGCAGAGATGAGTGAAGTTTACAGCAAATGAAGACCATAACAGCGAATGAAGAAGGATATCGCAACACTAACGAAGGAAGACCAAAAATACGATGAATGAAGGCTAAAACGACAACAATGACGACGAATTGAAGATAAACAACAAGAATAACAAAAACCAACTTCAAGGACGAAGACAAATGAAGGCGAGTGAAGAGCGCCATCAAGACCACAAACCCCTGATAAAAGACACACTTGATTGCCTCCTCATACACTATTCACCATTCTTTCAGGGACGTCTTGAAGGCTTCACGTGTTTGGTCTTTGACTCAGACAGAAGCAATTTGTAATTTTTTCTTACCCGGCCAACGAGTGGAAGGGTTTCCCATCAAAGGTCTCTCTCTGCTGTTACATCTTTCATCTACTGAATATCGCAGGAAGTCGTCAACATCAGGTAGTCATCCTTTCTTATCCAAAAAATGTTGGCTGGATGAATATTTGAGCGGATGCAAGTAGGAGTCTCTCACAGCTGCATATTTCACGCCGCCAGTAGCCGAGATACCTGCTGGCACCTGCACGTCTTCTCTACCACATGACGTAGGAGTACTTCTGCTGTAGGTAGGATAAGCTTCCCTTTAATTACTGCCCGTGATGAGGTCATGGAAATATTTATAGGCTATGATAAGTAATTTAAGCCAACACACGGGAATAACTCTCGTCATTTTAAAACATTAGGGCGTAAAACACTCACAAGATACATTGTCAAACAGTTACTGATGCAGTTAATTCGGTATTTTATAAAAAAAAAAAACGATTTTGTTGTTCGCTAACTTTACTTAATTTAAAACATTTTGGAAGAACAAATCTAGTTTTTGATCCATCAACTTCTGTATGAAGTTATTATTATTATTATTATTATTATTATTATTATTATTATTATTATTATTATTATTAAAATCGCTTGGATTACAATCAACTTCATTTCTATTATTAATATTATCATCGTTATCTACTGTTTATGCATTTAAATTTTTTTATTAGGGGGTACAAGGCCCAGGGGGAGCGTGTGGTCCGAAGAACAAGACGGAAGACACGGTAGTAACAGAGCCACTCAGTACCTGGACGTGTCAGGGGGCCATGTATACGGTCAGCCGCAAAAGCCCTGTCACCTCTCTTCCTGAACCTCGAACCCCTAGATTCAGACTCGTAAATCCGAAGCATTTACTGTATGGACACAATAATGCATCAATGTCTACTGCTCCGGGTTCACTAGTCTGAAACTCTAACTTCGTGGAACAGCAGGAGAGGTTACAGACTTTTGTGGGCGACTGTACCTTCTCATAGCAGTATACTGTGGTCTGTGAGATTACCAATGGTCCAGTATACTCACAGGTAAGATATACAGCTTTAATAGAGAGTACCAGCGAACTAGTGTACTCAGAAATATGTCATGGTTGTATGAAGGAGCAGGAAGGGTGAAAATCAGTCAAAACCGCTTACTCGACGTTCTGAAATAAATATAATGGCTGTGTGCTCTAGAACCAAGGGCCTATTATAATCATATACACAATAAGTTGTTATATGAGAAATGAACCAATGAACTTTCATACAAAAAACTACAGCAAATATCTGGTAAAGGCAACAAAACGCAGCAAATATCTGTTAGAGGAGACAAGAGTTACAGTAAACATCTGTTTTATACGACAGAAAACATTAAATCTCTGCTATATGCTACACGGACACAATCAATACCTGGTATATACAACATAACACAACAAATGCCTGCCGAAGCTGCAATAGAGCCAATGCATCAATATATATATTCCCAGGTATAACAATCGCTAAAATTCTTAGAGGAATGTTTGTAATGTTTGTGTTGACTGGAAGGCAGGTGAGTGTAGCGTGTGCGTGTGTGTGCGTGTGTGTGTGAGTGTGAGTGTGTGTGTGTGTGTGTGTGTGTGTGTGCGTGTGCGCTGACTCGGGTGTTTGGACAAGAAACTCTGCTTCTCATAACAAGATATAAAGGAAAGGAAAGGCAGTACGCTATACATCCTACATATGTACGTGTGTGTGTGTGTGTGTGTGTGTGTGTGTGTATAATATTGATGTTTGCCACTAAACTGTAAATTTATTTTGTGTTTTAAAGGCAAAACTCATCTTCAAACTACGTGCAGAAGATTGCTTAACATAACATCCTGCTTAACACAAATACTTTACCTTTTCACTATGTCTACACAAGGTGCATCTATCTGAATAATATATAGAAAAATCAACAGAGGTTCGTTAGTAAACATAGAAGCGACCTGTGACCAGACCTCCGCTGAGGGTTGAGAAGAAAACTGTTAATTCTCGTGAAATACAAGATTTATGTTATATCATGAGTCATTATTTTGTTTTACTGTGACTCACTCGTATCATGTGAATTAAAGGGATTTGTTCAGGTCAAATATATTACAACAAAAAGACACTTTGGTTGGGAACTACATTTGCTCGTCCATTCGTGGTCCAGAAAAAAAGAGAGTTATGAAAGTTCTTCTAATTGTATTTAAACTACACCGGCAATGTGCATAACACTGCCTGAACATGCAAGTCGATAAATCTTATAAAAACTGAGAGTGGTGTGTGCTGAGAGTATACCCCTGTTACTGAGTGTGCTGTGAGTATACCCCTGTTAGTGAGTTCCAGAAACAGGTGTAACATCATGTGTATAAAACCGGCCGCGCGCGAGTACACACACACACACACACACACACACACACACACACACACACACACTAAATAATTATACAAAAAGTTAGCGCCTCGCTGTGTTTTACAGGTAAGCAATATGGATTAATACCACTTTTTTCATCACTCGGGATTTATTACAGCATTTTATATATACGACCACACCACAAACATCTTCCTCACACAGTGCTGAGTGAAGCTTAGTCTACCACTCAGGTGTTTATATTCCAACATAACACTTAACACCGCTTCGTTTTTCCTGTAACCTGATGTTTTATTTCTGTGGGTAATATGTAGCCTGGTGTGAAAAACATCATGGAAACAGTTACATTGAAAGCTCAGATATAAAAAAAGTACATTTATACATCAAACTTTCGCAATAAATAATAATATCACGTTGTGCTATAATGACCCCAAAATTACGTGATAACATACTTTCATTTCACGAAAACTACAGAAAAAATATCAAACAGCTTCTTTTATCTACGAATTATATATTATTAGTAAAGAGAGAAAGATAAAAATATATGAAAGATTAACCTCCATTATTTACTTATCAGTAGACGTAAGCAAGCCACATTACAACCTGTAAATCGATAAACCAAGGAATTATTTACCTTTCCCGAGAATTTTGGTAAAAGAGACTTGCCTGGCCGCCAAAGACTTATCAGTACATGAAGCCAGTATATGAAGCTGTCAAATAATCCCGTTAAAAACCTGACAACCATCGGCTTGTACGAGGGTTAGCGTAAGCTTCTCAGCTAATCGCTTAGTGCGACGCAATCTTCGGCAAGCTTCAGTGAATTATTTCCAAAAGCAGAGAGACCTGTTGACTCTAACCTGTGTGTCTATAGAGGCGCTCTCGGTGTGACAGATATTGACGGGTGTGCTGTTAGTATCAAACCTTTCCAAGATTATTACTGGTAACTTTCTTAATCTTGTTAAGTTACTGAAACAAAATGAACTAAACTTTCTTTTGTTAGTAACTGAAACAAGAAAACTATTAGTAGCGTCTGAAACATGGCAATAACCACTCTTAACGTCTGAAACATGGCAATAACCACTCTTAGCGTCTGAAATATGGCAATAACCACTTTTAGCGCCTGAAACATGGCAATAACCACTCTTAGCGTCTGAAACATGGCAATAACCACTCTTAGCGTCTGAAATATGGCAATAACCACTTTTAGCGTCTGAAACATGGCAATAACCACTCTTAGCGTCTGAAGCATGGCAATAACCACTCTTAGCGTCTGAAACATGGCAATAACCACTCTTAGCGTCTGAAACATGGCAATAACCACTCTTAGCGTCTGAAATATGGCAATAACCACTCTTAGCGTCTGAAACAGGAAATAATCAACTCTTAATTTGGTGAATGGAAAAGAAGAAATAAACTTCCAGAACAAATTTATTGAAACACAAGATAAAGACTGAAAGGAAGTAATGAGTATTCCTCTTCAGCTAATAAGTGGAATTCATTTTATTATGTAAGCAAAACATACACACAGTGAGGGAAAGTTTTATCATAGTTTTTCCTTACGAGAGAAAGTTGAACGTTTTTATAATGAGGTAACGTTTTATCAAATGGTATTCTTATAGAGTATTATCTTTATCTTAGTCTATATATAGTGTAATCATTAAACAGCATTAACACGGTACTTTGATTGATTGATTGAAGACAAAACGTGTGTAATGACAGCGTATAAGATATTTTGGAAGACCAGGTAGTGTTTCCAGAGACCACCAACACCATAAGGTTAACCAGATAATGGGTCTACTATCGCAAGAACACATCGCATTAAAAGATCTTAAGTTATTGAACCGTATTACTCTATTATACCGTGGACAACAGTTTAGTGATGGGTCTCTTGCAAATAGTTGATTATTGGTGAATGGAGTATTTCCTAACTAAAACAGAGTAAGGGGTTTTAAAGATCTTAGTTAAGAAAGTATAGTAATACATAATATAATCAATACCACAAGGTTGTATTTCACTTCACTCTTTAATATTATCCAAATTACCTCAATCATCTTTTTTTTTTAATTCTTTTTACGTCTCTTTATCAGAAGGAATTGAGAGAGAGAAGAGCAACCCGGACAGCGAACTCATCTTCTATTCCGCAATGCAAGACGGAGATAATGAGGAACGACAATGAAAAAAAAAGAGACATTAAGAGTAGAAATTAAAGAGTTCTTCCCCCGTCTGACGCTGCAGGGGGCGAGGTATTTTTTTCCTCAGTGTTGATGGAGAGACGAACATGTTCCAACACTTCTTTTACAACCTGGATATTTCTTAAGTGGAATTTACGGAAAAAATTAATTCCCTTTCATACTGTCAGGAATTTTCCATATATGTTTTTACGTTTTAGATAAAGCCAAATTTTAATATACAAACGAGATTTACTGTACTATGTAACTAACGGTTCATTTTATAGTATATTTCTTACAATATTGATTATGGAGTAAATATATTGAAGGATTTGAAGAAGCAGACCAGTGAGGTAATTGATACATATTTTCCTTTTCTAATTGCTAAGGAAATCTGGTCGTTCAGCAACACCTCAAAAATGTATTAACTATTAAGAACAATAAATGGCTTAAAATTCTAACAAAAAAGCAAATGGAGAACTGTTGTATTATCCCTGAATAATAAATCGAGGTAACAGATAACATAAGACAGTAGTGATGATAATGACAATATAAAATTTAATACAAAAGGTAGAAATAAAATAAACCATTTTGGGACATTAAGAAAAACATCTATTCTCGATTAAAATTAAATAACAACTATGATGATGATGATGATGATGGTGATGATTAGATGATGATGATGATGATGATGGTAATGATTATGATAATTACCAAGAAAGGCTTCCCTCACTTGGTCTTTTACCTGTCAGTCACAACACATACGGTACACCTTAGTTCATCTCAACTTACGGAAGCTATTTTCCTCCTTAGAAAACTGAAATAACACTATTTTTTTATTTTTACCACTCTGCCATGCACACCAAAAGAGTTCTCATATATTCCTTATTTACATGTGTTAGGGTGTATGGTTGATCATGTGTTTTTTGATAGTGACCAGGTAAACGAGCCTCGACTGTTCACCGTGACGGTTTTCGTGCCAACAAGGAAGGTGTTCTAGTACTCGGCTTTTCGGTGACCTGGTATGGAGTTCATGTCCTCTCAAAATTGGTTCTACGCCTCTAATACCGAGTGGAGAGACAAGCGAGCTCGAATGCCACCTCACACACAGAGGGTTCCAACTTCCCAAGGACAATTCCACCTGCTTGGACGACCGTTTAAAAATTTGACAACTCTAATAAGTGTTTATATAATTTTAAGCACTTTCGTAAAAAAATTAAATAGGTTTGTGTATTTTCACAAATGTCTACCGTATATGAATTTGAATACTGTCCTAAATCATTAAATGGTTACTCTTGCAAATGTCTAAATGAATTTGAATGCTCCGTGATCGTTTATACTAATTTTGGTAATGTCGTAAGAATATTCTCTTTTATTGGGAAAACACCGAAATTTCACTGCTAGGTGTCAATATTGAAAATTCCAACCAACCAAAGTCTTCATAAGGCACAGTGTCTGCCGAGAACATTTTCTTATTACCGCTCATGGATCATTAGTAGTCCTGCTTACACATATAATGCAAGGTAAACAAAATAAATTAACCTTTCGTTCAGGTACCTTCAGAAACATTATGTTGTGGTTCTGTTATTCCGTTAAAACAAGACACTCACATTAAGGATACAATGGTCTGAGAGATGCAATTCCTCAGGTCGTTACATGGCACTGTCCCCTGACTGTGTGTTATAAATTCATTCAGTTTTCATATTAGATTAGTAATAATCAGCATCGCTAAGTGTGTTTTATGCCATGTCAGCCCACACCGCTGACTTTGACAATGGGAGAGAGATGTTCCAACATTGAACATGGCTTAATTTTACATTGTTTAATTTCTCATTTAGTGCCATCGTCATCTTCGTTGTTCTCGTCAGTCGTGTCTTATACACTGTTGGTTATTGACAGTCGGAAATTTACACAAAACGATATACTTGAGACCACAAACAAGACGTAAGCACAGTGGAATTTGTATGCACGTGTACACTGCCTTGTTGTTTGATGGATCGTCTCACTCTGTCAACCTCTGATCACTGTGGGTGAGCCATACTTTAAACACGTAAAATATTTTTTTGTTGAAGAGTTTTGTAGGAACCCCCCCGAGGTAAGACATAGTAGCTGAGTAAACTGCAGGAGTTCAAATTTCAAGACGTTTTCGGTGAGCCGCACCAGGAAGACGCCCGCGGACATATTGTTACAATTTACCCAACGAGAAGTTAGTGAGTATAAGAGACTATATGTGAATATTATGGAAGTAGGGACCATGTACTCTGAATAGTACTATTTTTCACTTATAAGAGTCCGAGCTATCACTAACACATGAATATTTAAATCTAAAATGCACAAAAAACTACAGATCACAAAACACAACGATACACTCACATGTATCACAACAAAACTGTGTGATATATTTTGTGAGGAGGACAAGAGAGGCGGAAAGTTTGACCCAAAATTATTAAATATATATAAAAGAAAAACGTGAATGAAACTAAATACTTTACATAGAGGTTTTAGGTAAAAGCAAAGCTTGCATTATTATTGTCATTTAAATAGAAAATCACTATCATAAGTAATTTCTGTCACTTAAACTTTAGTCCACAGTCATAGGATATTTTTATTTTTTCCTTTGATTAAATACAATATATACTGTATTAATTGATTGAGGATTTTAATATTATATGTTGTCTGTTCATATAGTTTGTCATAAGTGACATTTAATTGCTCAAAACACATTTACCACTAGGTGCTCCAGTCTACGCCGGCAGTCTGTCTTTGTCATGGGTTGTAAATGTTTTTGTTTTAGTGGGTGTTTGTGCACCAGTAGTTGTCCTTTTTTTAAATTTAAATGTCACCTCCACTTTT
The DNA here is from genome assembly GCF_018991925.1 of Homarus americanus. NCBI lineage: Eukaryota > Metazoa > Arthropoda > Malacostraca > Decapoda > Nephropidae > Homarus > Homarus americanus. Next base: position 361,447 of record NW_024718106.1, read on the forward strand.
GTTTTTACTTAGTTAATTTTCGGACACTTTTGCAGGGCCCGAGCATGGGGGTGAACGTGTATACCTGGGTATTGAGTCTCTTGTGTATACGTATGTGGCAAGGTGAAGACATGTGGAGTTTGAGTTCACCTCCGTCATGGGCTATAACCGATGATGATGATGATGATGATGATGATGATGATGATGATGATGATGATGATGATGATGATGATGACTGTCCACGGGCGATAAATGCACTTGGTCGACGAGTTGTACTAGGAGGTTGAATATAACGTAATACACGATTGATGAAACACTTGGTGTATGATAGTAGATAGATGATGATGCTGATGATGACGCTTAAATAAACAAACTAAGGCGAAATGATTCATGTGATGGTTAAATTCACTTGGTGGGAGATTGGTATAACTAATGAATACACTCACCTGACTGATAGATACACAATGAGTGGGAGGGATGACTACACCTGAACAATGAGTGTACCTGTATCAGTAGACACATAGTACATCTGTATCCTTTAATAAGACCATTACATGATAGGAGACACATTATAGGAGATACATTAAATAATAACTAATATTGGTGACAGTAAAAATGCTGTCTACATATAAGTATTTTATAAAATATGTATAAAATGCTTACTACAGTTTAATTAATGTCAGAAATTTCATTAATTGAACATGATGCGCTGTTTATACGATGGAGCCCCTTCTTGTGTTACACCTCCAGTATATATGTACAGTTACCTTCATATTACGCCTGCAAAGACGTAAGCGTTTATAACATCCACATTATTAACGTTAAAATGTCTCTGATGATGAGAGAATTTAATCCCTTAAAATTTGGCGCAGTAAGCTTTATTGGTGTTAATTAAGCACAAGATACAGATATTATGACGTTGTTATTATGACGGTGTATGTTAAAAGTGCCGTTGATAACCTGTGTTAAAGTGAGATTTGATGAACGTTTCCTCGACATACCCAGTTTTATCACCTGATGCTGCATATTAATATTGCTCAGGACATACACACAAACGCGTGCGCACACACATAATAGCTGCCAGAAGATCTAGAGATGCACTAACTGGTGACAGTGCCACTTGGCCGTGCCTGACTCGAGCGCCTGAGTCTAGGATAACACATATAAGCCAAGTAGCACGTAACATCACTTACAGGTACACGTGAGGGGGACAGCTTCAAGGTCGACTCAGGGATATTTACCTCCCCAAATTAATAAAAAATACACTTTTATATATATATATATATATATATATATATATATATATATATATATATATATATATATATATATATATATATATATATATATATATATATATATATATCCACAATGGAAACGTGGATAATATAAATTTTGATAAAATCACACAGGGAAAAGGGAAACAATGGAGAACCTTAGCTATCGTCTTTATTCAAGACGTCTTGAAGGGCAGATAATTGATAAAATGTTTGTATGAATTACCCTTTATATAATTAGTATTGTGGTCAGGTAAAAGTAAACCTTTTTAAGATAAAAAACGAACATATAATCTATTATTCAAAGCTGTTGATTGCAACGATAATATGACGAAATACAGAGCAGGACATTGAACTATTAGATAACAAAGAACACAACACGCAAACTACTCACAGTTCTATAACTAATAATATGATCTGAAAATCAAATTAAAATCATTTACGAGTTTGTAAAAAAATAAATATGCAAATTGGTCAACGGGAAGTTTGAAGACACTGACTAAACCCAGATGTATACATTCATCCTAAGACAATAGTATTTGGGAATTGTTTTCCATGAAAGGATTACAGAAGAATCAACAGAATCTTACGTCATTGTACAATTTCTAGCTGTAATTTTCTGACTAAAAACAGACAGTTTCAGTTCCAACAAGAGATGCAATGAATTTGTTCTCATAAAACACGTCCAGTCTCAGGTGAGCTTCGGCTGCTTTGTACACAATTATCTCGAAGGGCGAACGATAGACCCAAAATTTGATTAAATCAGAATAACTTATTGGTAACCTTTACGTCTGCAGAGCACAAGAAAACCTGACTGATATGGGTTTGGCGTAAACATATTGCCATAGTTTCAAAAGCGAAATTAGTCTGTCGTGGAATTTCGAAGTTTACACAAATAAAACCCTCACATCTCACTTGTCTATGGTAGAATCCCTTTATCTCATTCTCTTACTTATTTTACATGTGAATTTCTGAATTCCTAATGAGAATTTGGAACTGGTATAGTCCTTTAAGTGTTATTAGTGAGCTCAAAAAAATCTTGGCAAAGCTCTATATCATGTAATACAATACACGAAATAACTTAGTACCTACCATCACCTAATAAAATGTTTCATTCGGTGAAAAGATCCAGGTTTTCATGACATTTTCCTTCAGATGATATAAAATCTTTTCCTAAAAAAATATTCTAATACACATTGGCACAGAACGAAGATTTCTACCTAACTGTTTTTATAAAGAAAATTACGCAAAATTTCCACTGTCTTTCAAAATATCATACACAACAGCAAAGAACATGTTTGTTAATTTGGGACAAGTAAATACTTTGTCTTAATGTTCTTTCTGTCATCGGTAGTAAATAATGACGCTAAATGGCAATATCACACCATACAATATTGCACAATAAATGTGTAACACTAATCACCATTATGCATTAAGATTATTCCCCTTTGTCGTGTTTTATGTTTTGATTCACTTGCATCCTCATCTACAATTGTCTAGTAAAAAAAAAAGTCTAATTCTATATGATCTTAGATTTTGTTTTAGAATTATTTTACAAATACAAAAAATTCATGAGGTATGAGAATTATCAGATTATTATCATTTGTCCTATGATTAACTGATTATATTATTGTTTTATTAACACTATTATATAATTACCAGCATAATTATTCTACAATACTACTAATATAATTATTGATGTTATTATAATTATTATCATTATTATTATTGTTACTATTACCTTTATTTATATTATTCTATTTAAGTGAAATAGTGACACGTTTATCATCTTTCTTCTTCTTCTTATTATTATTATTATTATTATTATTATTATATAAAACTGCAGTATATTTCCTATAAATAAATGATGGAGGGAACATTAAGTAACGATGGTAGCGCAGGTGTAGGGAGGGAGCCGCTGACATCGACACACGTCACACAAGATCACTATAAATATTTCTGCATAAAAACTGTACGCACACACACACACACACACACACACACACACGTTGTTCATGTGTTAATTTCTATAAACATGTTTAGGTGGAAATTATATATTTAAGTTTGTTCTTTTATTAATCTCAGATGTTTTTATTTAAAACATTCGCGCCAACATCAAACTTGTAATTTGTTAATATATTTTATTTTTTTTAATATTGACGCCTTTTTTTGTCTCGGTTTTGATTTTTTAAGAATTATTTTACATTAGTCATTGCAACTTTTAACTCTAAACGGTTACAATTACGATAATTTTTCAGTGTGTAATTGTTTTTTTAAGAATATATAATTCTAATATACTCGTACACTGTAATTTTTTTTTGTTTTGGCCGTCGCTTTGCACATAAATATCCGAGTTATTTTAATATCTGTAACATTTTTATTTACATCTTTAACACAAATCATAAAAAAATAATCTTGACTGGTAGCATTAATGAGCACGAACTGACACGTCATAATTTATACCAGTTAAAAAAATCCAGAGTAATTGTCTAGATTAAATGGAGTTTACATACATCTCTCTTCAGGTCACAGTTAAAGTAACATATCGGAATTACTATACTTGTACATTAAATCTAAAATGGTATTTTTTCTTACTGTTTCCCCCCAAAAATTTCTGTTTTCGAAATCCACTTTTAAATTCTCCTCACTTAATGTCCTGTAGAGTGACCCACTGTAACAGCTTCTACCTGAGCAGGTGGTTAAGCTGTTGATTTTCGAGAGACGACTGGACAATCACTATCATATTAAGATGTATAGGATTACAGAACATTGAATATATGCAGTTAAATCTCTAGTCTGCGGGATTTAGTACCGATTATTACTGTCCCACAAGCAAGTGAAACTCTGGACACACAAACCTGACGCCTTCCTCCTGCTTAAACATCAGTAAATTAATTAAGTCAACAATATACGGTAATTACGACAGATATTTTACTTTGTTTTATTCGTAGCAGATGTTTGTATGGCTCCACCCTTTCAGAATTTTATATGATTAAAAAAACTCGTAAATAAAGACATAATGATACACCTATGTGGTTGATATAAAGTCAAGCACATAAATTATTAAAAAAAAAGACAAAGAAAACTTACATTCTGACTACATTTACTAGTTACGTTTACTCAGTATAATAAGGTCGGGAGACAGGGTAACGAGGGGATACTTAGAAATATTATCTACGTTAATTTTCTTACCTAATAAACATTTGACAATCTGGTTTTTTTTTGTATTGCGTTAAAAAATAAAAATAAAAGTATACAATGTTAATAAAATATTATATTAGTATTATGTTTCAACCTTGAATTACGTATATAAAGATTATCTCTTTCGGGGCAAACACACACACACACACACACACACACCCAACAACGTCAGCTAGAGAAGGTACAGAAAAGGGCCTGCAGAATCATGCTCGGCGCAGAATACTCCGGCTACACCAACGCTCTCTCCACCCTGGAAATGCCATCCCTCAGTGACCTCCACCACCAAGCACTGGAAAGGTTTGGCCGTGGACTACTGCACCACCCTCGCCATCGCCACCTCCTGCCACCTGCAGCCCCCCACCCAACTCGCGCAGTCCGCCACTACAACAAAATTCAGCCCATAAGAGCCCGCACCGATAGATATAAGAACAGCACCATCCCATCTATTGTTAAAATAATAAACAACTCCTGATTTATGTACTGTACAGCCCTGTAAATATATTCAATGCATATTATATCATTATGTCTAAATCTAATGTAAGTCTGTATATTTTCAGCCACCGGCTGCAACTCTATTAATAAGCCGTTTATTATTATTATTGTTATTATTACACAAACACACACACACACACAGTAATATCCAATTACGAGCCCAAGCCCTTACACACATACACACACCTGCCCCACAACCATTCACCAAACCATATACAAACATCCACCGACTTACACATCTACTCATTCATTCACACATCCTCTGACCCACCATAAAAAATACACCCCTACCCACCCACCCACAATCACACCACCCACCCACCCACCCACCCACCCACCCGCGCACACATTTAAAGTCAGCGTCCACGAGAAAGAGAGTGAGAGTGAGTGAGTGTGAGAGAGAGAGAGACACACACACACACCGGGAGAGCAAAAACAAAAACAGTTCAGTGACCTTCACCTAATTAGGCATATCAGGCCAGCTGATAAATAGCCCGTCACAATTATTTTAGAATATTTGTACCTTGTTATGCACGCGTCGCTTGACCACTCACCAGCTTGCTTACTCACACGTGATCATCACCACTTTACTCGTATGAAAGACTTTTGTGAATGTATTTTTGTGTGTGTGTGGGGTGGAGGGGAGTAGGGGGGGTTGGTGAGTGGTTTGTAAAAGAGTAGGATTTTTTTTTTCTATTCTGATTCAAGTTGAGAGGTGGAGGAGGAGGAGAGTGGTAGTAGTGCTGTTTAATGCTACTCTTGATGTCCTTATTATCGTTTTATCTGTGATTATTATTGTCGCTGTTATTATGGTTATTGTTATTACTATTGCTGTTATTGTTATTATTGATATTGTTATTATTTTAGTTATTATTGTTATTGCTGTTCATGTAATTACTATTGTATTATCATTATCTATATTACGATCGTTCATGCCGTTGGGAGTGGTATTGTTGTTTATGATGAAGTTATTAAAGTTATTGTGGTAAGTATCGTTATTACTACTGCAGGTACTAACGAAATTAGTTGATCGTAGTGGTAGTAGTAGTAATTATAGTAGTAGTAGGAGTGGTAGTAGTAGTAGTAGGAGTGGTAGTAGTAGTAGTAGGAGTGGTAGTAGTAGTAGTAGTAATTATAATAGTCGTAGTGGAAGTAGTAATAATTATAGTAGTGGTAGAGCATTAATTATAGTAATTATAGTAATAGTAGTAGTAGTAATGGTAGTATCAGTAATTATAGTAGTAATAGTGGTAGTAGTAGTAGTAGTAATTATTGTAGTGGTAATTGTGGTAGTAGAAGTAGTGTTAGTAGTAGTAGTGGTAGTAGTAGTAGTAACTGACGCGAATGTAATATTTAAAGACGAATCAGCAGTATTGTAATACAGTAGTAGTAATAATAGTACTACTAATAGTAGCAATAAGAGTAGTATTGCAGTTTTAGCCACACTAGTTGTAATATAATAGTAAAAGGACTGTAGTATTATCAATAGAAGTAACAGTATTGAGAAAAGTAACAGTAGTGGGAAAAGCAACTCCAGCAATAGTAGTTACAAGTAGCCCCAGTCAATGGAGAAAACCAGTAACAAGGAGCGGTAACACTTGGTGACTACAGTATATTGCATGACGCAGGCTTATACCTCGTTCTTTGCCTTAATTTCCCCTAAAAATTAGTATAACACATCAATGCTGACCAAGAAGTATATATCTGGCAGCGTAAATCATCACTTGATCTAAACACCAATGTTCGAGATGGCGTTATTACGTGTGTCAACTATTGCAGCAAAATTTCTAAGTTTTTCAGTCAACATTTGAAACACACACACACACAACGAATGGTAAAAGCAATATAGAGAAGAGATAAAGAGTAGAAAAAAAAACAACTAAGGAATTTTATATATCCAAAAGAACTCTGTTACGAGGCAGTAAAAGCAGACACCAGGTGATATTCCAACTTGCTACAGCTTAATTACTCCCAGGAACTGTGAACGAGGTGATGCCCTATAATTGTGTGTCCACGAGTTCCAGTAGGGAAGCAAGCCAAGGGTATACTTTGTCTATTCATCGGACGATATACTTGGTGTTCGGAAGTAAGTATATTATGCTTATCCATACACCTGTATACGTGGTGTTCGTATTGTATTTTTATTCATACTGCTTCACCGATTTACGAGTGATATTTTGTTTACATATAAGTTAATGTAGGTGACAAACATAAGAGGTATGTATAGACCCCTTCACTAGTGCATTTACAGGGGCTCATCATATAAACATTTCACAAATCATTACATTAAGATATTTGTTTTAATATTGTTTTACCTCGATTCCATAGTATGTTTACTATGACGAGTTTCCTTCTATCAAATGTACAGAAACACAAGGCTGTTAAACTGTACAAGACCTGACGAGCATCTGTAAACGCACTAGTGAAGGGGACTGCACATATAATGTTTGGAATGGTTTATTTTCCTTCACTCTTGTAGATATTCTTAAAGATTCTCTAAACTATTCCCTCTATAATAAACGCATCTATTAATTCCTCCCAACTGGTATATGAATAAATACCTAAATATAATCTCTTTCAATTCAGAAAAATACCAATTAAAATTCCGTGCCATGCAATTTTCCTTTTTCTGCTTCACAAAGAGTAATCATGTATCTAAACACCAACCTGGAGTTTAATGGCCGTGATGTAGTGAATGGAAGTGACATAAGGAATCAACATTTTCGTGTCCTTGCTTAATTATGACACAGGAAAATCTCTACCACTTTTGGCGTATAAGTTTTTCAATTTCGAAAAATGTTCCCACTTTATCTGTCCAGTAAAGTCAAAATAAGATATAATAGCTTAAGTACCAACAGCTCATAGTTATAATGTTACTTAAAAAATCATCTAAAGAAGGAGAGAGTAACTTTAATTTTATATTATTATCATTACTCAGGAAAAAGATACAAAACAAATTAATCTGATTGTTTAATTTATCAATTGCCAAACTCAGACTAGTATATAATGGTGTTTACTGCCGTTAAGGCTTATCATCCAAAAGTATTAAGTGTTGTGCGGAAAATGACCTACTTGAAAAAAAAAGATCACACAAACGAACAATTTGCAAATTGAAAATGTTAAAATTCGAAGATATTAACACCTACGAATGTGCCCTATTTGATTACAAATTTGTCAATCACTTGCTTGACAACAATTATTTCCAGTTCCGGAATAATCATACTGTAGATACAACTTAAGGCACCCAGAGCTACTAAGACCACCCCCCATGCACTCCTCTCAGTCCCAGACCTCCATAAAATATCACGGTGTGAAGGTGTTGAACAACTTACCCCCGCCCATCCGAGCAAAGACTACGCTCCCTTCCTTTAAATCATCTCTTAAAAAACATCTATTGTCTCATTATTAATATTTTTATAATAGCAACTTTATATACCTGCTTTTATTGTACCACCAAAACCGTTTTATCAGAAATTATCATGTAGATAGATAGAAATTACCATTGCAATAAATATATTTGCCAACCAGACATAATCCTGACAGCTCTGTCCTCTTGTTCCACCTTAATACAACTCATGTTGTACTGTTTTCCTCCCTTATCATATTTATGTTTTTCACTTCCACTGTAAATTATGTATATACTTTTAATATAAATGTAAAAAATATGAATAGAATAAATAAATATCTCGGTGATAACCGTGGTAACATTCTGATATGTTCTTATTAGCACCACGCTTATATGTACTATTCCAGTTGATACTAAATATTACATAATACTTCCTTGAGATAAATATACAGTATATATCAGGTGCCTTCAAGAGAACTCAGGCTCTCAACTGGCTCAGCCATGTTAATATTATGATTTTTAATCTTCTCTGTATCTGCGTTCTTCTGGCTAAATTAACTGTTTCAATATCAATTTCAATGTTTCAATAGTTAATGATTTTATACCTTTCAGAAATAAAACAAAGTAAGATTTTAAGTATGTCCGCCAATAAAGAAAAGGAAAAATTAGACGATCTTCTGACATTTTAATAATTTTAATACCATCTACGCTTGGAAGAAACTCTGCATGGAAAATACTGCCAGGTTATAAAACGAAAAAAAAAAATACAAGGTTTCAAAAATTTAAGCACCAGGCGCCTGAAGGTCACAGGGTATTACGAAACCTAAAACGTTGGTGTGAAATATACAAATACATTTTTTCTTCTAACAGTATCTAGTTATCCAAGATTATACTCACTATTTACATGCAACATTAAAACTGTCGAAATTATATTAGGAAGCAGATTCTCCATAAAAGTCGAAGGGGGATACACCAAATATATACAGTATATGTAAATACTGTATAACTATATAGAACATTGTGTAGAGCTGGGGAGGTCAAATGAAGCAAGCTGGTTTATCAACGTTTTTGAAAAGTGAGAGAAAAATGTCGGGTATCCACCAGAAGCCTGTGTACAAGCTGGGTGTTGGGAGTTGGATTCTATAAACTGGAATTTGTGAATTGGATTTTGATAGACTTTTAAAACTGGATTTGGGGAACCAGTTTTTAGTACTGGTTGCTGTTTATTGGTATCTCGGAGTTGGTTGAGATAAACTCTACTTTTTTTGAGGGGGGGGGGGGGCAGATGGACTAAACCCGAGCTATTATGATCACCTGACAACTCTGCAAATGACTGCTTGAGACTAATTCTTTTATGAATGACTTTATAATACCTAACGAGGCTAGTAATGATTCAATCACAGAAAGATTTTTATGATAATACATTTAACAGAGAAAAGTGTGCATCTAAGTACTGTGCTAAAGTATGAACCACCAGTGTTTATGTGGGTTTTAACTTTCAACAATGATCGTTTTCAACTTTTATTTCTCTTTTGTACAATTTAGTTACTGATTTAACGCCCATTTCTCCTTGCCAATCTTCAAGTTTCACTTAATTATAAAGTTATGATTTTATTCTCAAAAAATACAATTGAGAAGATCAGGTTTTCATTACATAATAACAACAGTTTGACTGAAACAACATTTCTATTCACATAAGCCCAGAATTTACATTTCTTCACTAAATTAACACTGTAAAATAAAGGCAAAACAACGGAAATAACGAGTTTAGTTATATAATCACTACAGTATTGTTGAGCCTTACTAATGATAGTAGTAACAACACAAGTAATACACTTATTATATATTATTGTTTGTGACAGTCGAAAAACGATTAAACACAAAGTAAACAAATTTATAAACACTTAAGTCAAATTATCGTTAACTACAATGAACATAAAAAAAGTCTAGAAATTAAGGCAAAATGCTACCAGGTAAACATGTTAATGTTTACTGAGGACTTTTATAGAGTGAAAGTTTTGATGTGATAAGTTACTCCTGATCAAGGTGGTGGAGTGAACACAGAGTTAACAGGTTAGTGACTATTGTCTTTGTCGGCAAATATTAGTTACGGAGAAACTTTAAGTTTCTCTTTGTAATTCGAAGTTCTTTATAAAAAAATAATGTTCAGTACACTAATTCTTGTTTAGTCACGGTTATGAATATTTCCTCTTGGCTATATACTGTATCACAGGAGTTTGATTTAATCCCAACGTTCGATTATAATCTAGATTATCGCGAAAAAATTACCACCTGGGTGGATTATTTATATCGACGTAAAACTTATATTGATCTGAATAATATATACTCTTTATGTTAAGCGATTTACGTAGCGAGAAACTGAAAATCACTACAATAAACACGATGTCCTAAGATGCAGTAATAAAGGTATAGAAAAAATGTTATTATAATTGAAGCTGTAAGAGCTGCGGTTTCAACAGGTAAACAACATAAATAAGTAATGTAATATATCAACCACACAAAATTCCAATAAACTCACGAGAAAGAAATACTTTACACTCACAAAGTAATATATATATATATATATATATATATATATATATATATATATATATATATATATATATATATATATATATATATATATACAGCCAGTCATTCCTTCTCACCAATATTATGTGCTACTCCCTTTGCCGCCCGTAGGTGGACGGGCGTCGCGTTGCTGCTGAACTCTTGAACCTGAGACGACGCAACCCTCACCCTCTCCTCCAGGCGGCAAGTCGACTCCTCCCGTTGGTTAATATCAAAGGTTTTGATCATATAAACAACGCAAGCTTGAGACAACATGATGATATTCCGAGCCGAGTGTGAACTGTTGAGGGTCTGGTGTCGTGTAGTTTAGCCATGGTATAAACTGTGAGGTACACAAATATGGTACTTAAGGTTGTAGATGTGAGTGTATGTATGCGTTTGTAAGTAAGCATGCACGTGTATGTATGCGCGCACCTGAGTGGGATTATACTGGAAGGGAGGCAGAGAGAGGGTTGGGGGCAGGTATTGTGCCAAGGAATGTCCCCTGCTTGCCCTAATGGTCAGCCTCCCAATGCACGGAGATGCAGGTTGCTCTCAACATTCCTGCCCATCGACTTTTTATTTCCTCCAATCATCCAGACTGTTCTTTCGGAAAGACCATCCCATTACATCGTATCTTTTCATCTTTACCTACTATCAACTAAACATATAAACTGCAACTTTATTTCAAGTCAAAATAGTCATTAACAAGCCTCGAGTGTTAGTATTGGTATCATTTTTAATACTTTTTCACTTAATTGTTATTTCAGAGAATTTCATGATGTTGATGTTATAATACATAAGTGTGCTTCAACGACTCAGACCTTTGAACGCGTATCAAAGATGGTGAATATACTAGCCATAAATTTAAAGAAAATAAGACATGTATACCTGATTTTATGAAACTATGCTAAGTAGACCTAGAAACTTCTGTTAACATGTATTAATAATAAATGAAGATGATGTCATTAAGTCATTACAATTTATTCAGGGTTCAGGTACTTCACGTTCTCTTAGTTCTACCTCTACTTCTCCTTATAAGTTTGTCTCACTGATAGCTTGAGTATTGACATTAACGCTTGTCCCCAACAGAAATGGAGAAATGATGTTTTTACCGCTAATGACTAATGAAAGTAGTTGTAAATATTAAAGCAGCTACATTATTTAAGATAAAGATTTAAAGTGCTTGAAATTGATGTTATGTAGAAGTGTTCATTGTGAGTGTTGACAAAATACTTTACGTACACAACTTGCACAGCTCTTTGCTTAAACATCACGGAATAGCAGATGCCTGTAAGTACAAAAATTTCTTAAAATTTCTTTATCCTTGAAATAGCTGACTTGTGAGACATAAGGCTTAGTCTTTCCAAGAACATTGTAAAATATAGCGAAGAGTTTTTGTCTGTTTCTAAATGAAATCTTCTAGGAACACTTCTCCTTGTTGCTACCCAGCGAAGCGAGGGTCAAAGACTGTCTCATGTGGTTCTTAATTTATTTTAGTAAGAACATTTTTGTGAGGTTTATTTTTCATTCTGATCCAATTCTTGTCCAGTCATCTCTCATCAGGTGATCCGTGACCCCTAAATTAAGAAATATGTTGAACGTTGATGAATTTTTTGGTGGTTTAACGTTTATATTTCTGGTACCAGGGTCATTAAACACCAAGACAAGACTTAGTATCTTACAACAGACAACTTTCAGAAATTTAAGGAGACAAAACCACTCGTCGTTGTTTCCTCCGCTTTACCAACTGCGTTTTTAATACTGACAAACACTGCAGAGAAATATCAACCCTCTACCCTACTTTATAATTAATCTGTGGTATTCATTTTCATTAAATAGGTGTTCAATGTATTTGGGTTTATTTTACTTTGATACTTCAGATGAACTCATGAAGGGGAGAGGAATTAAAATAAATAAATTATCCTTTATATTTTCGTCAGGATGTTAGTTCTCGAGGCAGATTTCAACCGCACAATTTAAATCACAATCAATGTTAAGATAAAGATTTATTATCTATATCATATTCTAAAGTCAGTGGAAAGAAAAGGGAGAAAGAGATAGAAAAATATGACACACCTGAACCAACCTTCCCTAATGCAAATTTTCCCATAAAAAAGTGTATTGACATTATTTCTCTTTTTTTCCGGCATATAAATTTGAACATTAAATGTCACTTGTTCCAACAAATAGCGTTTAGAGAGAAAACAGACTTGCATATTGTATGGAAATATACAAATACGTGAAGGTCACACACTCACCCTCTTCACAGCCTCTCAAATACTGGTATGGAATTTGTCCTGTATACTGATGTGGTGCGCCTCACCTTCCAATTTACGTTGTCTTTCAAAACTTCAGTTCAGAGTATGTAAATATATCAGTGTTGTGTAAGCCGTCACTCAGTACCTCTATGTTAATAAATATAGTAAATCTCTTTTGTGAATAACTTATGATTATAATAACACTGAATTTAGTCATCTGTTTACTTAGCATCCACTTACTTACGTATGAGGATGATAATTCGTATTTTATTGAGTTATATTTCTTAGTTTATGAATATTTTAAAGCCTTAAAGTACCTGAAGTTGTTTTGATTCATAGATTTATTTAAAATTTATATCAACAACATATGTGAACAATACGGCTTATTTTTTTCTGTTTCAAAATGGATAAACATGATAGACATTTCCTCAAAAGTTATATTATTAAAAAAAATCATGAATTTCTAATCAACAGACTTCACTTTTCTCTGTGGGTTTCATATATTCTTCCCCGTTATTCTGATACTAATTAATTTTCAGTGAATTACCTGATAAAAGAAAATTTTAGTCCTCCAAACATTTAACTTTTAGTGATTAATTGACATGTTTGTTTGTTTAGTAATTTCAATTACATTTTCGGTGTTTTTGTTGAGATATTCAATGAATTCGTAACTATTTATACAATTCCCTTTAGCTAACGCACCATTAACTCCTATATGTCATTCTCTATATGAATCTCACTCGTAAAATTTTTGATCATTGAGTCAGCCTTTATATAAGTGGGTAAGGTGGATGTGGTCAAGGGGTTATAAATGATATCTTCGTTGAATCATATAACTCAAGGAATCGAATCATCGTCTTTTCGAGTTATATTCATCGCTCCTAAGAAAATGAGTCCGTTTTCAAATCTTAAAAGTGAAGCCACACTGTAGACAAGATCTAAATCAGCAGGTTCAAAGTCTTCAATCACCTCACTCCTAAATTTTAAGTCGTATTAATCAAGTGGTTGGGATAAAATAAACAACGGGGCCGCACACTTCAGTCATCAACCTTTGCATGTAAAGTCTCGCCTGGTTTGCAATTCGAATTTTGACTGAGTCATCGCAGCCAACAATCGTCAATCTACAGATACTAAAGGGTCAATCGGTTAGGTGTAAACTTAAGAACTGACGAAAGAATTAATCTTTATTCTACTGGAATTACTTACTGATTCTGTGACTAATACGAGAGCAGATTATATATCATGTTTGTCACCGGGTTTTTCTCACTTCTTGTGTGTACAGGAAGACTTAAAAGGGAATATTCAGAAGAAGTCGATATAACTATCCACTGGAGGATTGAGCTTCGTAACAACTAATTTGCAGCTGAGCTGAAAGTCAAGTCATTTTCAAGGCAGACTCGCCAATATTCACCCTTGCAATTACCCACGAAAATGGAATTTCAATGAAGCAGTTATCACGTTTCGGGGAGTGTATGGGAACCACAATATTATATATAAAATATCAAAATACTATCAGTAATTCGCTTAGAATATTGACATCAGTTTGTTGTTTTAAATGTATACATTTGTTGGCAAGATGATTAAACATGTGACAATGACACTTAAAAACTTAACTATTTGACACATTTTTAAAAGGACCTGCAGGGAATATAACCTATTTAATGCTATAAATAATAATGACTGGAATTATCATGTGTTATTGTCACTTTTTGACATTAAAATAATATTAAAAAGAGTATTAATAATATTAGTAATGATAATAACAACAAGTGGTTTGAATCAACGTGAAAGTATATAAAGATTACTAGAAAATCGACCAGTACCATTAAATTAAATCCTTTCTAAGAGAAAATTAAACATGGAAAATATAAAAACTTTTGTGTTACCTTTATTAGCATTATTATTATTATTATTATTATTATTATATTAGTAGTAGTAGTAGTAGACGTAAAAGTAATAAATTGATTACAATTAGTAGCAGTAACAGTATTATATTTCCTATTTAAAAAAATTATGTAATTAATTACTATATTTCTTATTAGTACTGATTAATAGCAATAAGTGTGCTTCCGAGGAGTCCAAGGAAACATTCAGTAAAGAATGTAGTTTTAATACAAGAAAATAACTAAAACGTCTCTCAACAATCCTAAACATAACATTTTAGAAAATTGGCCGAGAGAACCGTCTTTTACTATCAATATTTCCCCGATACGAGACAAGCTCGGCGGCGCCAGCGTAAGGCTACTGATAACGCCTCTCATTGGTAAGGGCGATTTTATTCTTAAGGGCCAAACACCTAAATCTTTTAAAATTCTGTATCGATAATCAATTTTACGAGTTAACTACCAATTCGATATACAAAAAATTATATCGGTGATACATCTTTCTTATAGCGATTTAGTGAAGAATTTTTTTTGATATGTCTCAAGAAAGGTGTTTACCACACATAGGTGTCTTGCATATTTCATAACCAAAATATTTCTTTGGTATATAAATATATATATATATATATATATATCATGTAGATCCACAATGAAAACGTGGATAAGTTAAATCGTGATAAAATCACACGGGAAAAAGGGAAACATCGGAACACCTTAGCTTTCGTCTTTATTCAAGACATCTTCAGAGGCAAATGAGACGAAAGCTAAGGTGCTCCGTTGTTTCCCCTTTTCCCGTGTGAATTTATCATATATATATATATATATATATATATATATATATATATATATATATATATATATATATATATATATATATATATATATATATATATATATAGTTACTGGCTAAAATCATTTCTAAAGTAGCTAAATTATTAAGCCCTCGTTAAATGTGAGCAGGTGTGACTGTAGATGAGTTGCTCACAGGTGGTTCAACCATCAGTACTTGAAGGCTTACTTACCCTCGCATTCCCTCCCAGCCCAGGCCCCTCCCGGTTACCACCCAACACCAGAAGAGGCAGATCAAGCATTTATCACTTGTCAAGCATTTACCAGGCGTCAGCTGATTAATAAATAAATTTGGGTAAACCTGTTTGAGTTCGAGAATTCCATGTAACGAACAAAGTGCACCCCAAAAAATGAACACACAAGGTGGATCCATAAGTCATCAGGCAATTTGGATCAGCCACTCACCATACAAGGAGGATCAACCAGCCACTACGCCAGCTGGATCAGTTAAACAAAATAGATCATCCAACCCGAGCCAGTTGAATAATTCTTGATTGTGTATTTCAGCAAGTTTCTCCCCACTCGACCTGTCTCTAATGCATGTCCTGGCCCTTGCCGAGTGCTTGTTGACTGATTATGAATTATGTAAAGTAATGGGGGCAAAACAGAGCAATATGCATAATGTAGGGACTTATTTACAGTGGACAAATACACGGAGTTTACTGTGGCACTGATGACTGGTGGTCTCTGAGGAATTCTATGATACATACATACATACATTCATACATACATACATACATACATACATACATACATGGACAAACAAATCAATTAAAACAGACAGAGACATATACAAACCCAAAGATAAACACACAAACAGACTCACACACACACACACACACACACACACACATTCACCCCCAACAAAATATGCAGAGAGCTGGTGGTTCCGTATTAACCAATGCACGCAAAAAAAAATAAAAAATAAAAAATAAAAAATGGATAATCTTCGTCATTTATACCGTGAATCACAAGCGCTCACTCAGAATTCAGACTGGAAGTGAAAAATCTCGTTTGAGTACTATTTTAGGGAAGGTCGTGGAGTACTAAACGGTGGTGCGGACTGGTTACTCTAGTTGGTTTAATGTACTACATACCTGGGAGGTACTTTAAACTTAATTAACTTCAGGTGTTCCTCTATTGGGAATTGGTGATTGGTAATCTGTGTTTTTACTTTTTTATTTTTTACATTTGATATTATTACACTGATTTGGGTTAAAACTTTAGTCAAAGAAAAAACCATAGAAGCAATAGAGGAAAGGATCTACATTGATGTGATTTTTATTAAATTTTTAGGGCTTCTCACCTCTTATTACAGTCACTAATTTTCTTGTTCTTTCTCGACACTTCACCACAGCTTCAAAAACTCTATTGGGTTATCAAGATAATTTTAGCTAAAGGAGGAAAAGTATGCATACCAGTCCTTACCAGGCCTTAGTTAAGACTAGTCCATGCGTTGCTTGGTTGCTTACTGGAGTGAGGAATGATCATTTCTTATTGTCTTTTTGAGCTTCAATGAATAAAGTCAATGCGGGAGGCAGCCACTGGGCAATAATAATAATAATAATAATAATAATAATAATAATAATAATAATAATACCAGTAGTAATAATAATGATAATCATGATAGTAATAATTATAACACCAGTAATAATAATAATAATAATAATAATAATAATAATAATAATAATAATAAACTCCCTTTTGTTATCACAATACATCCAACGAATATTTGGCTCCGTTGTCGCTATTGAAGAAGAAATTAAACAATATCCGATGCGGATATCGATACCAGGAATACATTGTATTATCTGAAAATCTGAAGTTTTTTTATTTTTCAATGATCAGTTCATTATTCAGCTAGGAGATTTAGGTGATAACATTAAGCAACATCGAGATAGAGAGACAGATGCTGGGAGACTGTGTATTGCTTCAAGATATATTGCTTCGATCTCTCTAATATCCAATGTCTCTTTTTCTCTGGAACTTGAGGAGGTTTAACTTAGATTATAAATTCCAAGTCTGGTTAAACGTCAAGTATTAAAAGCTATTGTGAAGATAAATTGTTTTACTTGGCTTATTAACGTCTGAATTATATATCAAGAGCATGTATCTTTAATTTTAATTGAATCAATATGTAGAATGGGGTAGATATTTTCGAAATTATTTAATCTATTGATGTGGCTAAAGTATTTCATTACGTCGAAGACCAGAGTTTAGAGCACAGTTTTCTTCTCACTTAACCTACAGTATGGTACTGCTCGGTGTATTATATACTAGACTTTTGACAAATATAACTTCTAATTGAACAAAAAAATCTGAATTAGTAACAATATACAGTACACACCATCATAGGCACACCTCAGGGCTTCCTCTCCCTCTTTTGAGGAAACCTGGAAGTTCTGCTTATCAATATTAAAATTTCACGACCATAATGCAATTAATAGTTCATGTTAATTTTTCATTGTAAAAAATCTTATACTCTATTTTTATATGCACTCATAATATTACTTGTAAATATGAATTTTCTAGAATTTTATTAAAGTTTCTAGCTCTTCCCTAAAATAATGTACTATACTTAAAAATTCTTATCTTATTTCACCAATATAAAGAAAATCGTGTTTTCTCCACTACCGCTTTAGTACTCAGGCAATTCTTCTATCGTACACGACCCCTCACCCGTTCCTGTCTTCAAGTGTCTTGCCAAACAGCTAAAACGCTTAGCGTGTTTTCGTGGTTGTCTGGGCGATATCTCATGCGATTTTTGAGTCAGGAAGGTGAAATTTGGGACACAGTAGTGAACAGAAGTTTTACTTTTTTTTAATCGTACATTATGTATCTTGTTCATGGTATGGTGTTTTGGACGATGTACACTAAACGCACCACTTTTTGTTATTATATGACGGTGACTCTTATAGAAATTAAAAGCTGCATTTTTTCAATCTCCTGTTTCCAATGTAAGTAATTAAAATGACAAGAACTTAACAGTATATGGTAGCACTTCATTCTCTAAATGACACCAACTTCCAAACACAACAAACTTTATGTAATATATATATATATCAGACTAAACAAAACGTGTATAGCAGCATAGAAGTAATGAGTAAAAATAATCCTGGATTTAAAACATGTTAAAAGTAATAAAAAAAACTGAGTGTAAAACATCAATCCTAAATATAATGAAAAATAAATCCAATACAATATACCAAAAAACTCAAATTAATCAAAATCCTCACGTCAATAATAAATAAACACACAAGGAACACAACAACAACAACAGTGATAAAAGTCAAATGCGGTAAAAACAAAAAATATGTCCAACGTAAACCAAAAGCCCAAATGAATAATTTCAAACAATTGAAACCAAAATTCCCAGCTAACCTAAGTAAAACGAAATCTAAATAAAGTAAACCTAAAACCACAATTAACGTAACCTCCTAAAAAAGAACCACTGTAAACCAAACCAATACCAACATCAACTAAAAAAAACAAAGTAAACCAAAATAAAACACCAACCAACGTAGAATAAAGAGCCCAGCCAACCAATCTTAACCTAAACAACAACTAATCAGCGTAAACTAAAACATCCGACTAAAGTAAAAAAACTACAGTCTACCAAATTATATTACCAAAGTAATCAAAATACCAAAACTACCCATCGTCAACCCCCCCCCATAAAAAAAATTAAACCAGAGTAAACCCAAACACAAATAACTAACGTCAACCAAAATAGGGAACCAAAGTTAAAAAAAAAAGAAACAAATAAAAATAAAAATTAAATCAAAGAAAATCCATAAAAAAAAGCCAAGGTGATAAAAAAAGTAGGACCCATGAAGGAGAACCAGCTAGCAGGTGGTGGTGGCAGATAATGAAGGTGATCACACGGGACAGCTGGCTAGCGTTACCTGCCGATGGTTGCTCCGCTAATTGCAGCCAATCTGCCCATCGAACAGGTAAGCCATTACGTGGGAGAGATGCCCAGACAGTTTCCTGACATGACGTGGGACAATCACCAGTCCAGCAGGGGCGTAACGAGGATTCTTCTCCGATCAATAACAAGGAGGAGAAATGACAGTCCAGTATGTAATAGACATGTCAATTCCCTGACAGCTTGGGTGTGATTGCAAGGGCTGTGATTTGTGAGGGGGGGAGGGGTGTAGGGAAGTGGTAGGAGGTTGAGAGGTGGGTTTCCGGGTGCTTTGGGGTGGCACGGGACAGAGGGAGGTTGATAAAAGGGAGGGGTAAGGAGGGGTAGAAGGGGTGAGTGGGGTGGTGGGGAAGGGATGAGGTAGGTGGGGGAAGGGATTAGGGAGGGGTTGAAGTGGGTGGAGGAGGGGTTGAGTTGAGGGGAGGAGGGGGTGAAGGGATAGGAGGGGAGACGTACTCTAGATGTGGGAATAGGTGGAGAGAGGAATACATATATGTGAGGAAGGAAGAGTAGGAGGAGGAGGAAGAAAAGAAGGAAGAGAGGAAGAGGAGGCTGATAGTGTTGATGATGTATACAGTAGCAGTTGATTCTTATTAATATACATTGGGTTTATTTTTTTCTTTCAGCATTAATGTGACGTAATCAGTAAATAACAATGATTCTCAAATACACCAAATCATAAAAAAAAAGTAATCCCCTTTTTCTATTTATCTATTTAGTGTAATTACTCGACCCTGATGACTGTCAATGAGTGCACACATAACATCATGAGTATCCACCACATGACACATACCTGCCTTACCTGGATATAATTAATACACAATAAACTTAAACTATGATGGTATTGCCGTGGCCTTACCATTGTAACAATAGAAATTGACGAGTCTATTGGTCACAGCGATCCCTCATTATTAGTTAATAGTTTATCTCGTGCAATCTAATTAGCTCTCACCTACAGCTAGTAGAGTTGAACAATGAGGATAATTATACAATGCTGACCCAAACAAGGTGGTTATGATTATCCAATATTGGTCAATTGATTTATTACAGGAGGTAACATTTTCTCGCGACTCGCTCACTGTAGGAATTAATATTTTATAGGAAAAGTTAAAGCTTTGTGGATTTTATTAGAACTGTCCGTGTTTTGTGCGGTCTGTACTCACTAAGTGTTTATTCAGTAATTATTAAAAGCCTCGAGGGATGTAAATTAGAGATGAACTACTGATTTATGTGATAATTTGTTGCTATTATATATATATATATATATATATATATATATATATATATATATATATATATATATATATATATATATATATATATATATATATATATATATATATATTACTAGTTGGAGTTCATTGCCTTGGTGATGTTCGTAATTAAGAAAGAAAATTATCCACTGTAATAATTCAAATAATGTTAACAAGAAATTATAATATTACAAGTAACAATTACCCAAAAGAGTGATGATAATTTTGATTTAAATGATATGTACTGTTAATATGAAGAAATAAGAATTACTTCCATAATTTTAATAATATCACTTGTAGCACAAATAATAATAGTAATAATAATAATGATAATATTAACAATTGTGAAACTAAATAATATTAAATATAATATTAACACTATAAAAATTAATATTATTATCACTATCATCATCATCATTATTGTTATTGTTACATAAAAAAACATTAAAATGTCAACAAAAACGATTCAATTAGCAAAACGATATTCAGACAGTCTCAGTCTACATCACATTTTAATACTAAAATACAATTACCTCTATCATGAACGCAAATAATATGCATTCGATTGTAACAAAAACAAATCAACTTAATACAACCTCAAGTTACCAGATACTTCGTCCTACTAAAGGAAGCAATAACTAAATAAATATACTTCTGCATACAAATAAAAAAACAATATATTTTATTGCTCAGATTTTATGTGGTTTGTTAATACGAGATTTTCATACATATAACATGACCAGTGTTTTGTGATCATGGTAATATTGTAAATGTTTAACTGGGGAAAAAAGAAAATATGGAAATTATGAGCGAAATCCTATGATATTAGTAAGTGATAGAAAGCTCGTAATGTGTAGATATTTTACATCTCGGGTGCGGTTGTTACAGTGGCTTAGTAAATAGTTCTAGCTATAAACATAAACAAGAGGCTCTATGTTTCTCAGATGGAGTCTTTGTACATTAAGAAACTGAGGAATATTAACCAGTGTAGATATTACTTCTGGGGAATATTCAATAAGTCATCCTTAGCAACCAATTGTATAGCTATTTACAGACATCAACATACAACACCTGTGCTTTTGCGTAGTGTTGTCTCTGCGTCACAGACATATACATGTATGACGGAGTTGTTTTAAGGGATTAGGTATCGGTAGTGATTATTTGCTTACGTGGTTTAGTTCTCCAGCCATCATCAGCAAAAAGACATCAACATACACTAGTTAGTTGTATATACCAACCAGCAACATACACTAGCCATCAGCATAAATCAGCCATCAACATAAACCAGCCATCAACATACACTAGCCATCAGCATAAATCAGCCATCAACATAAACCAGCCATCAGCATAAACCAGCCATCAACATAAACCATCCATCAACATAAACCAGCCATCAACATAAACCATCCATCAACATAAACCATCCATCAACATAAACCATCCATCAACATAAACCATCCATCAACATACAGCAGCCATCCACATACCCCCCCCCCATCCTGCGCGCCCAGACATCGTTCAAGCGTAATGTCGTGAACGGCGTCGTCTGCTTGGTCTGTCTCCCTTTACCCCCCACCCCCATCTCCATCTCCCTCCCAGCCCTCTTGTTGTTTCTCCCCTTCTCCCCTCTCTCCCCCATTCCTCCCTATTCCTACCACCCCTCACTCCATCCCTCGCTACCTACCTACCAACCAACCAACCTGTCTCTCCCCTCTCTGTCTGCCTCCCTCATTGCATTCTCCATCCCTATCTCTTTCTCTCCTTCCTCTGACCGCCATCTCGCTGGATCTCTCCCTCCTCACCTGCCTCTTTCTCTTACTCTCCCTCGTTTGCCTACCCTTTCTCACTCTATCCCTCCCTCTTTACCTGTCTCTCTCCCTTCTCCTTTGCGTGTCTCCCTTCCTCCCTCACTCTCGCCCTCCCTCACTACCTGCCAGCCACTACCCACCGGCCGGCTGTCACGCTGAAGATGATATTATTCTTACCTGCCCGGGCCACCGCTGTTGATTTTGGACTATCGGATATAAAACGGGGAGATAGTGCTGGTTGAGTTTGTTTCTGGTTTATCATGTCTAAAGAGTGAGACAGACGAGATAAACCCGGACTTAAGACACGGGGATACCTCACTAATTCAAAGCACTTTGGGGAAATGCCCTTGGCGAAAGCCTTTCCATAATGCAAAACGTATCCTCCTCCTCCTCCTCCTCCTCCTCCTTTGTCTCTCTCAGATAAACGGGATGGGAATATATCCCTTATCCTACCAGAGATAAGAGAAACGAATGAAAATAAACTGGTGGGTGTTTGGTCGTCAAGTCAGCTCAGAAGAATCTTACTAACTTGAAGCACTATTACAGATGGTCATCCTGAAAGCCTTTCCGCAATGCAAAACGTATCTTCCTCCTCCACTTTTTCACACATTTTTGCATATCCTTCACCACATATATCCCGCCCGATGTAAGTACTAAGGTAACTGGCATTGTTAGTTGTGGCGGCTGCTAAAGAGAGTCGCTAATTCACAGCGCTTTTGGAAAGCCTTCTCCATGATGCAGAAGATATCCTCCACTTTTTCTAACGCAGATTTTCATATATGTCTTACCCATCTATCAGGCGGAGGTAAGGATTGAGGTTACTGGCTTTGTTGGGGGGTTGTGGAAGTAGCTAAGAAGCAGAGAGAGAGAGAGAGAGAGAGTGACGGTGGTCGTCGGGGAGATGGCCTGTCCACCTGGGTCCTAACAGCACCCGGGGACAGAAGGGGAGCCACGCTGACGCAGTCGCCAGCCTCACCACCACCACACCACGACCCTCCGTCCGTCCGTCCTTCCTTCCTTCCTTCCTTTTTCCCACGTGCTGGTTCACGGAGAGGGAAGGAATGTAGGGGGAGTTTTACCCTTCCTCTTTCCCTTAGTCTAATTATGCTCTTCCTTCCGCACCCATATCACTTTTATTCTGTCATTCCTCGCTCACCCATATAATGCTTGTTATCATCTTTATCTTACTCTAAGGGGTCACTAGGCTAAGTTCATCATTACCTTCGATTTTATAATGTTTAAATATCAATCGCTCCTTTAGTAGATCCAACTCCCTCTAGTGCTGCTGACAACAGAAAGATATCGTAGAATTTTCGTTTTGCTGTGCCAGCTCAGTATTTCTGACAATGTTGCAATCTGTCAGACGCTCGCTGCGTATGCGAGCGAGAGAACAACACAATAAATATCAAACAACTTTTTCCTGGAAATGACCATAAATGTCTTGCTGACTCAAGCCGCTAAAGGAGACATTTGATTGCATTAATGTGCCGGTTATAAATAGCACAGGTCCCGTTTTTACTGAAGAGAATAATTAAGAAAAACTAAACTTGTCAGAATAATCCAATTTATGTTATTTACTCAAATCAAAATCTTGAAGGAATGTGAGTGTTTGTAGATTTGTTTTGAAAAATATCTCCACCAACAGAAAGAATTAATAATATTTTTGTTCAAATCACTGTTATGTGGTGACTCTATAAAATATTGAACGTAAATAAGTTTAAGTTAAATGTAAACCGCAGGGATTTTCTTGACCTATATGACCATTACAAGGGACAATATTTTCTTCATCATCCATAACGCCATCGTCAAAGGAAGTGCATTTACCTAAAGCAAGAGCATTAATTGGGGTTCCCTTTACTTGCGTCACTATCAAAAATGATTTCCCAACGCCTAATGGATACTCGTAATGGGGCTTTTCTGGACGACTAAAAGCGTCTGTGCCGTATAGTGACGAACGGCGAGTCGATTATAAATATATAGAGAACCATGAGAGTGAGTGCGTGTGTGTGAGGGAGAGTGGGAGGAGAGTTCTTACTACCACTACACTAACTTGAAGAATGTTGCTCAACTTCCTTTTTCAGCAATTGTAAAACATCCGCACATTGCGTTCCCAAAATATCAGACATCGGACGGAGAACGTAAGAGCTGTTTTTGATCTCTCCTTGACGTCACCATCCATGTAGAGCCGTGTAAGTATGGTGCTTTGTCAGAGAAATAATTGCCATGTATATTAAACATATCATAAATGGTTACACTCTAGATAATATACTGCATATTCCGTATCATAAGCAACCATTTTTGTTGATACGACTCTTCTAAAGCACATACTTGGCTGCAGCAACTAAATGACTCGAAGGAGAGGTCATCTTTTATTTTTAGAATGAGTAGCAATTATAGCCAAGACACTCGTAGTTCCGGAAGATACTTTTACAGCTTTACATTACGTGGGGAATCTTGCCTCCTTAAGAATATGTGTATTACTACGAGACCGAATCTCTTCTCACTTAAATAAAATTCAAATTTTATGCATCGTACTGTTGCATAGTAAGGTAAGCTGCACGTACTCTTGTTGCATAGTGACGCAGGTTTATGCATTAATGTGCGTTTTTAGTTAAATGGTTTCACGACCCCAATTGCCTTTCTGAAGTGGTGGCGATATTTACATACCCTGTAGATGCAATTTATTTTTTAGTTTTTTTTTTTTATAGAATCTAACAAAGCAAACTTTAGAATATGTAAAAAAAATATTTAAGTATAGCAATTATACCAATGAACTGATTCCATTAATTCTTTTACTATCAAACGTTAATTACACAATGATGACCCCTAGTGGTGTATGTTTAGTAGGATAAAAATTTTTTGTATAAATGATGTTTACAGCTAAGTATTTTGTTGCCAGTGTTGTTATACCTCTATCATGCCCATTCTATTTTCCTCACCACCAACACACGTGTGTGTGTGTGTGTGTGTGTGTGTGTGTGTGTGTGTGTGTGTGCGTGCGTGCGTGTGTGAGTTGATAAACCTGATACATTGTTATTTAGTTTCCTTTGCTATACTCTTTCTCCTGTAGAGGAAAAACCTTCATATACTGTTTCAAAAATATACTCCAATCCACATTGAAAAATTATGCAATTGCAACAGTTAATAACAAGAAACATTATATAAACGAGCAGGAGTTGCCTCACTTAACAGGATACGATGAATGGACTTGTATTTTGGGTAGCGTTGTAGTGCAAAAACATTCAGCAACTTGTATTATAGTTTAAATGTAGAGCACAATCACTAAAGCAATGTTGATGCCTGTGGTTAAAGGTAAGATCTATAGCTATAGATAACGACCATATCTACAGGTAGAGACTATAGTTAGAGGTGAGGACTATAGCTATAGGTAAAGCCTATAACTTACACCCAGTGTGAGAGGGCCAATAGCCTGGACACAGAGGGTGGTGAAGCAGGCGTGTCCTAGCGCGGCCACCATGCCCGCCGCCCCCCGCTGGACATGGCTCCTTGTTGACAGTTCGTGATGCTCACGCCATGTCCAGCACGCCCAGGTTTACTGTCTTGGCTGTATATCTCGCTATCTCTCTCTCTTTATCTATATTTCTGCCTCCGAGTCTGGTTTTATGTCTCTTCCATCTCCATATATCCACAGGGTGTATTTTCTTATAAGCAAACCCCCACCAAATTCCTAGTGAACACCAAGCATTCCTTTGAGAAAATTGACGATTCGTGCACTTGTCGTGTGGGCATTATAATGACAGAGTAAGATGAGTCAGTCTCTGGTTCTTAGACGGCGTTAAAAATAACCTCCGACCAGATCAATCATTGAACATGTGACTTTATTAATAAAACTGTTGTATGTACAATATTACCTGACTATACATACAGAGAGAGAGAGAGAGAGAGAGAGAGAGAGAGAGAGAGAGAGAGAGAGTGTATGGATGTATGTAGTATAGTATGTATACCCAGTTGCTATTCTAATTTGTAAAAAAAAAAACTTATTTCATTGTTCAATTCCTATCTGCAGGAAGGTGGTGTGACTTAATAATGTACCCGAGTGAAAATTCTACTCCGTTGTTTACTAATATGAGAAACAAAAGACGATATATAATGGGTAATAATAATGTGATAAATGAGTAAGAAGCAAGGTGAGACCAGGCCTGGGCGGTGCTGGTCATACCTGCCTCACTGAGTTGCACACCGTAAAACTGCAATACGATTCCAGGACATTTCCGGAGCTAAAATATTTATTGGGACATCGCAAAAACGTCGAAGCTTGTGCCTACACGACTGACTACACAGACGGTCACCCGAGAGTGATTGTGCTGTGTGTGTGTGTGCGTGTGTGTGTGTGTGTGTGTACGTGTGTGTGTGTGTGTGTGTGTAAACCCCCATCACAACCTCACCATCTGGTTCTGACTACCTGCACCTACTCCCCCAACATCCTAAGTCCGACTTCCCGCGTGTGAGTGTACTGGTGGTCACGTACCGTAGTTCACAACCTTTTATAAAAACTGGCTTATGAATATCTGACATACAAAGCTCAGCTAGGTGCTACGAGCTACTGAATGACCGAGAGCATAACAAAAATATTTCCACTGTGCTATCGTTCACCTCACCAAAATAAAGCATTACTAACCTCCCTCCACACTACAAAATACGAGCAGTATTGCGTAAGCTTATACCACAGGTTGCACGCCATTTCACCTGTAACATATTACTCACTTTCAAAAATGCTGTACCGGGTAATATGGGACTTCGTTCGAGACTTAATTTGCACATTTTCCATTTAGCGAGGAGGCGGCTTGTGCTTGAAGCAAAAGTAGAGCAATTATTGATTTCACGCGGTGTTGCCATTTGCGTTTTATTTCATAAGTAAGTCAATTTTTATTAAAAAAAATTATACAAAGCATTACATAATGAGGGCTATTTTTGCTATTAATATATCAGTGGTATGCAACTGCAATCAAATTAGTTTAAATTAAATTCTGCTCATCTAGTAATGCATACCGAAGAAAAACTTGCCGTGAAATGAGAACAATGCCACGCTACTGTCTGTAATATTTTGGTGCTTACTTGCAGACAGTTCCCCGCCATCTTATAGCACGCCGCCTCTCCCCGTGGCCGAGCCAGAGGTCAAGGGACCTAGCCCGCACTGCTCCATAAATGATTGCTTATTAATCGATAATCGTAAATAAGTCAGTGGTAATGAGGTAGCCTTGGAACAGTGTTAGTGGGGGGATGAGCCAGGACACAGCGGTAAATTACACAAAACAACTAGATTCATGATCTACATTTGACAGGTGGCTGTTTACAAATGAGGGCAATAATTGTAACCTGGAAAATTATTTTGTATCGATGAAAACCGTTAGTGTAATGTTGGTTTAGACATTTCATTAAGCTGCTAAAGTTATTCGGAAAGATAATTTAAAGTAAGGTAAGTGAAGTGTGTGGAAGCCTGTTACCTCAGGTACGCCTGGCGGAGGGAACAATGACTCCCAATATAGAGGGGGAACAAATAGGGGGAGAGGGGGAGGGGGAGGGGGTGATGGGGGACGGGTACACCCCGAGAAAGGCATGAAGGAAAGAGTGGAAGGCCGGGGGGGGTATCCAGGTACTATTTTTTGGAACGATCTGCGGGGATTAGTCGGTGGTACAACGTAAAGGTACTTGGCAAACGGGGTTTTCTTTCTTGTCACACACCACCACCGTTTCCCTTGGTACCTTCTACCCACCGTGATTAAAATATCCTACTGAATTATCTTTAAAGTACTCTATTAAGTTACTAATTGTTTGTCAGTATTTATTTGGCGACGTTTTTATCATTCAAAATCCTTTCCCATAACAGGTACATAATAATCTCTAGCATTGTTGGTGTGTTTATTGGTTGGTATCTTTCGTCCGAGGAAATTTAGAAAGAATATATGACCCTGCCTAAACAGTCACATTTGATATTATATTTTTGTGTAATATTTCAATCGTTATCTGTTTACTAATTCACAATATCCCCCAGTCGCCGTGCGGGGGATTCTTACTGTGCGTTCAGAGGCTCGGGACTGGCCACCGCCGGATGACGCTCTTGGCCGGCTCTTGGTGGCCTGCCCACGAAGACCATCCTCAGCACCTGACAACAATTCTGTCAGTCCATTCTGCCCACCGGCCTGTTGGTGCACTGAATACTTTAATTTTGTTTTTATTTTTCAAGTGAGTCCGCTATTTTAAATAATATATCTTAGCGCGATTCAGTGATCACACAGGTAGTAGTTAGATCTAATGACCGGCACCTTTTAACGCGATCAAACCTTGTAGTCTCACTAGAGTCCTACCCTTAAAACTCACTCACAGTGATCTGACGATTCAAACCCTGCTAACAGACCCTAACGGCAAGAGTTATGTTCCCTCAGTCGACTGGGAAAACACAAGAAATTTCAACAAGGTCTTGGAGAGGGAAGACTAAGAAACAGACGTCAGTATTGAGGGCAGCAGCGGGGCCCTTCACTTTGCACAGACGTCTCGAGGGTGTTATAGTGTCACACAGAAAGGCGCGGTTGTCTATCATTCACCACCTTCCTACATCCTATATATAGGCCCTTCTGACTCAGAAGTTGATAAAACATGGTATTTGATTTTTTTTAAATTGATCTGTATATGAGGAATTTCCTGGTTTGTTTATTATTTATATCTCATTAACTTCCACACAATACTAAATGACCAGACCAAGACCAACATCTGAGCGCGGTCTTGGACATTCTTGGTCTGGTCACCACCTTGGTATGTATGTATGTATGTGTTCCTGCCAGGGACACCCCTGTGGCTGACATCACTTCTGATTTAGTTCCCTTCTCTTTTTCTGTATCTAAATTTCTCCTTGAAGGCTTGTCATGTTGTCGTGTCTGCTCTCTCAACCTATTTTATTACGATATTTTTTTTTTAAGTGTGAAGATTTTCAGGTGGTTTTTATGTTAAACTTTTTATAACCGAGTATTTTCATGAAAACACCTGTAGATGCATTCTGACAGACATTCATATATACAGGAAGCACGTCACGATACTGTGTTATTTTATTTTGGGTATTATTTTTCTAATTTTTCTTCAGTTTTGTTCCACTGAAAATCTGTCGTAATAAACATGTTATTCATGTTATTAATTACGACAGAATATGATTAATTACCCCCTAGCCATTAGAAAAGTACAATAAACCTTCACACGATCTGAACGTGACTGTTGATTACATGTAAATATTATGGCTGATGATGCAGGTAATTAACAGCTACATCTAAAGCGAGAAAATTATATTCATCTTAAGAAACAGAGGCTTTACAAGCTAAGCTTTCACTTTCAAACACATTATATCAAAAGGAACGATATACTGATTGCTTCATTGTCTTATATTTGAACAATGAATAAACAAGACTTCCTTACAAAGTCTTTGATGTGAAAGAAAGATAACAAAAGACCACTCATTGACACCCTAAAGAAAGGAGGAAACGCAATATCATTTTTTTTTCAATTCCCTCTAAGATCATATGACGATTGAAGTACAGTACTGTATATATACAGAAATGTCAGACGGAACTTGCCATTACCCCGAGTGTGAGAATATTGTTAAGTGTAACGATACCTCACACACACACACACACACACACACACACCGTCCTGCCCTTCTTTTATCTAGGGTTTATCGCCTCCGTTGCCGTGTTAGGTGTGGACTCACCGCTTGACATGACAGTTGTGTTGTAAACGATGGTGAACATCAAAAATACATATTTTGGTTTAATGAGGTTAATATTCAGTTACGTCTTGACAACATATGACTTAGAAATACTGCAGGTGTTTGATGTGCACAAAATATACCAATGGTATATATATATATATATATATATATATATAATACCCCCTCGACAAAGGTAGGAAAATGCAATATAAGTAAAAAAAAATGAGGGCGTTTCTCTGCCACAGGCCACAAGAATTTCAGAGTAAAATTTTCAAAAGAATGAGCGATGTACTTTATATCGAGTCAAGTGAGTCCCACACGAGGTGGCCACCGCAGGTGCCGGCGTACAGACGACCTGGCGGGAACACGTGAGAAACAAACTGACTTAAACACCCAAGTATAGACCGAGTTGACTTTTCAAATACAGACAAACAGACATGTGTAAATGTATTTTGTAAGACTGATAGAGCTAAAAATACCCACTGTAGAGACAGACAGAGGGCACCAACAACCGTGCATAGACACTTCAACAGACAGAAACAATAGACAGACAGACAGACAAGGCTGTGTATGTCCATAAAGCCGAGGGCAACAAACGAGGCTCTGGTCACTGGGTCATCGACTGTCCGCCAGTTGTCTACACAAAGAATCGCCCCTTTTTTATATGCTCTCTGACGGCCCCAACTCTGTGTGCTAATGAATACGTGTTTAAGTTAATTAAAAAGGAAATTCAACTGGTGCCACGGATTTAGCAAGTAATAATACCAGCTCTTATGCGGAAGGTGGAAACGTTTAGGGAAATAAAAAATGGAGTTTATGCATTCATCTAAAAATAGCCGCCACTGGGTTGAGCAGTCACAGGTTCCGAGTCCCTTTGACCATTAAAATACGCATCAAATAATACGCCAATTAAAGAGGATTATGAAAATTGTAGCTTTATTGTGGAACTCAAAGGAGTGTTATTTGTGTTCCTTTTTTTTACGCTCTTTTTTATGTAATTTATTACTAACGCTGTTGCATCATAGCTCGTGCAGTAGTAGCGGCTTTGGTAGTTGTAGTAGTAATGACGTCAGCTTAAGCGTTTATTGATGGAACTTATGTTTCGAAGTGAATGCAAAATTACACGCGGGATTATCTTTTAATTATAAAACTGACGATCTCGACTGAAGTCCGGGCTAATTTAGCGACCTTGAGGGGCAATATTGTGAGTTTTTTCTTCTCGGGTGAAGTGATATTAAAGCACAGAGTGTCAAGGTCACTTCTAATAGGAGAGAGAAGTTCTTGTTCTGAGACGGACAGTTTATGCAGCAGGTTTTATTACGATTCGCTAAATAACTGGGACGATGTAGGCCAGAGACACCCAATAAGACATACAGTAAATACCTGCATTATGTAATTTTTTCATTGACAATCAGTAATTAACTTCACATTTCAGGTACAATTAGGTTATAATGTGTCGTGAATTCTAACATGGAGTATGTCGTGTGAGTGACGTTGAGGATGATGCTTACTGGATATTTTGGTAAATACTTACAACAATGATTATGTGGGTTAATTTTTCCTGATGACTGATTAAGTGCTGATGGTTTACGTTCAATTTATAATTAGTGTATTTAGATATCACAGTAACCACGCACACTGATGAACAAGAATTATTGTAAAGCAGGTCTGACATTCACCGGGTATGTAAGTGACTCGTCAAATATTCACAGGTAAACAATGGGCTTATAAACCAAAAATATTGACATAAATAAACTAATGTTAGGTGGTATAATATATTCCCGCTCGACGCCTCACGAAGCAGTCGGTGCCGTGTATTAATTGGCATATATTAAGTAATTATAAAGAAAAATTGAAACTTTGCATTATTAATAAGCATGAAGGGAGGAAAAGGTTAAAAAAATAAAATCTGCATGTGTAGGAGAAGTAAATAAAGGGGGTGTATGGAGGGAGAGAGAAGGTAGAGTGAGAGGGGAGAGGCGGCGGCACCGGACAAGCAAGCGCTCCGCCGCCATGGTGTTTTTACACTTGTCTAGACCTTTATCCGCTGCTGCTGCTGCTGCGGCCGGCCTCTGCCTCCGACCTCCCTCCTCGTCTTCCATCGCTTCTGTTACTACTCTGCCAAAGTACTGCCGTGTCTTGATTGCTATATTTTTTCTTCTGTGGATTCTGTTGATGGTGCTTCTATCCTATGTTGGATGGCTGATAACTTTACTCTGTTGTATAGGAAGGGAATAGAAGCAGGTAATCAACACGTTCCTTCGCGGTCTCGAGGTTCGCCGTTGCGTCCCTGTCACACATGTCTTAGCCAGCGTCTTTGAGTTGTCTGTTAGTTGCTTCAGGAAGTTACTGCATCTCTGTTGCTACTTGTCTTCACATCCGTTGCTACGTACTTCAGTATGTTTGGTGTTGCCTACGTTCTTGTAATGGCTGTTGAGGAAGAGTCTATTACCGGATTTGAGCCTCTTGCTTCTTCATCAGTACATCATGTTACAAAAATATTACGTTAACTGGCGTATCCGTAACGACGTTGTTCTCCGACGTCACATTTGTTTACTTTTTCCCGATGGTTGAGCTACGTCGGTCCTCTCGTTTTTTCCACCGTCCCGTTGATGATGTAGTGTATTCATTTGAGTAAGCTGCTGTGTCAGACAACCCAACCTGGACTCAGCCAACCGAGTATGTTTTAAGAATATTACCTTTCAATTTTTATATTTTCCCCCTAAGTTTGTCTCTCATCATAAGGAACAACTGTCGTAAAATTCAGAAAAAAAAATCACTATCAGTCTCGTGTAATATTTCACTGGAAGTTTTCTAGTTGACTGCGTGGTTCAAAGTCACATTAAAAAATACATTAATGAAGAATAAAACAACAAAATATTTCGAAATATATAGACCCCGGGAGCCATCATTTGGGGTTTAATAAGACCTTCTCATATTAACTGTGTAATAAAGGGCAGGTGTTGAAGCATCAGAAAACTTGATTGTTATTAAAATATTCCGGCCCCCCCCAAAAAAAATCTATGTTCCAGGCAATAAATGGAAGAGACTAAGGCTAAGTACATGAACAAATTGTGAATAAATAATTAAAACTGGCAATATCGAGAATTTCTTTTTGTTGTTTTCTGATCCTGAAACTCCAGACGTAATTGAAGGTTGAGTGACTAAAATAAATTTCATTCTTGGAAACCTGTGAATGACTTAAAGCAGAGAATAAATATAAGTAAAACGATCGACGTATTTCTAGACACAAGAGATAGCTTTCAACTTTGAGTTATCAGTTAAAGCTTATATTTTGACTCGTGACAGATAGGTGAAAGTACCTCTGTGTACCTAATGAAGCAACTCATTAAAAATATTATCCATATATTCAGTGTGAAGATACAGACACGCACACTCAAAACACTTTGTTATAAATTACTAGTTAACAAAAGTGTCAAGAGTCGTCAAGTATTTTGCTATTACCAAACAACAAATGCTTTTTTTATGAATATCAATCTTAACTGACTGATTCACTGACTTACGGAGAATTTGTTTCGCCTCAGACTAATGATGCTCATGAACAGTTCTTCCTCATTCTTGTTTGCATATTTCATTAGTATTAATGGTCATGTTTCTGTCAGACGGTGAATTAGGTGGGAGAGCGTCTAGCTGAGTGTACTCGACGAATACAATTTGGATAAGATGTTTGTGCTATACTGTATATGGTAAATAATTATTATGGGTTGATAATGAAGTAGAAACAATAATACCTGATGATGATTATATATATATACAAAATTAAACTGAAAACCAACAAATTAAAAAATAAAACATTTACAAACCCTCGAAGGGAAAAAAAAGTAAGAATAGCTGAACACTTAACTGAAGTTTGAAAAAAAGACATATTTTCTCGAGGACGCGGAGTGGCCACAAAAGAGGCTGAGGGCGAGTAACATGTCGCTATTATACTGCTTCAGGTGTTGTGTGTTCCGCTACCTGGCCCCTCCTGCCGGCGTCGCTGTAGAGACAAGAGACACCGACATCCCCACGAGACGATGCTGGGGGAGGGATGTGGTCCTGGGTAATTCTGGAGGGGGGGGGGTTGGAAGGGGAAAGGCCGAGGTTAATAGAGGGGTGATAAAGAAGGATGTACGAGAGAGATAAGAGAAAAGCAGCACGAAAGATACGGTAAAAGACTAAACATCCCGCCGGCGACGCTGCAGACGCGAGCAAGACTCTAACGGAGAAAGAGTTTGATGGACCTTCTGTGTGGGAGAGAGAGAGAGAGAGAGAGAGAGAGAGAGAGAGAGAGAAAGGAGGACGATAAATGAAGGAGGGAGAAGGAGGGAAAAGAAAGGGTGGATGAGGAAGGGTAGTGAAATCAAGGGGGGGTGACAGAGAGAGGGTGAGAGAGGGGAAGGTGGTGGTGGTGGTGACGAGAGGCGTGTTAAGAGCATATCGTTGTTGTGCATATCAATGGAGCTCCTGCATGTAGGTGTGCCAGTAAGCTTTCCAACGTGAAAATATAAGTGGCATGTGTGATGTTATGAGCTGGGTGAGGGAGGACCTATTGTGGTGACAGGTCCGGTGTCTCCAGCATCACCAGCTATAACACGGGGATTATAGAGACTAATTATACCTGTCATAACCACAATTATAGCAAACTCGTTTAGTAATGCAAGGATATATCAACATGGTGTAAGTTTAGCATATCGTAATAAGTTTCTGCGTTAAATTGTACCTAATAGAGGCGGCCTAATGTAATTAATTTGCTTGAGAGCGAATTTACCAAAAAATAACAAATCACGTTAAAATTTGACGCTAAAAAATCAGGAGCTATTTTACTGTTTTATATATATATATATATATATATATATATATATATATATATATATATATATATATATATATATATATATATATATATATATATATATATATATATATATATATATATAATGAGCATGTACAAGTGGTGTGTACACATGTGAGCGTGCGTGCGTGTCTGTATATGTGTGTGTGCACGTTTGAATATTTCTGTTTTTGCCTGCGAGACCCGTGTGTTTTGAGAGATACCGCTCACTGCTGGGAAAGAAACGTAAGCTGCCTGGGATATCATGTACCTAACTCACACTCACACAGACTAGGTACCTACACTACCCCTGGTCTCCTCTCTTACCCTACTGTACGTCTTCCTCGTAGGTGAGACTTATATTGCTTGTCCTGTCTCTCTTCGTTTCTTCTTTTTCCAGACAGTTAACAGTCAGTCATCACTCCTACATCTCTGAGCCAATTGACTTAAAACTAGACAGCTCGTACCATGGTCCAATTAGCCTCGTTTTGTATCACTGTTATTCTCGAATTTTTAAGGTTTTATAAGGTCAAAGGTTAAAATCCCTTAAAAGTGTATAGTTTGAGCAGATCTTCGGTATTTGAAGGGGGACTTGTTGTATAAGTAGTGAATGTTGTTGTTTTAACTTAAAATATGATCGATTTCATACTGGTTAATTCTCTCTACTGACATTATCTCATTACTTACGCTTTCTGCTGTTCTTGTTTTTGATTGTTTATGAATCTGTACTTATATTTCATACAAATCTCTATTTATTTTTCTATTGGGGGAAATTCTCTGTATATATTTTATTTTTCTATGATAAAAATCTTTCATTAAAGCCAATATGTGTTTGTTATTCTCTCACGATACATTTTCTTATCTTCTATAATTCACTATTTTTATCTTCTTAGGATTTCTCTGATTCTATATATTTTATTTTACATTATTCTCCATCTTTTTCTACCTATGTGTTATATATTCCCTCGTTCTCTACGGAATATTATTTCTACATATATTATGTATTATTATCTACCTATTCATCCCCTTTATATTATTTATCACTATCTACTTTACATCATTTACCATTTCCCTCTCAATCTTTACTCACATCTTCTTTTATTCTTTACTATATCCTATTATTCAGCTACAATATATTTAATGTTTTGATGAATTACACACTTATTCATTCTTTATATTCAACTATGATCTTATTTTTCATCCCGAGGAAGTGTCAAACGTACACTCGAAAACAACAGTGAAAAACACGAGACACTTCGATTTTTTTTTTTTTTAGGAAGCTCTACCGAGACCATGTTTAAACCAGAGGAGTACAAACTGTCTCGTGTAAGTTTTATCAGGTGTACTGTCTAACACATCAGGTAACATCCTCCATAAAACAAGGTCCTCAATACTAGATAACTACCATACTACTGTATATAACATCCATGAAAACTGATTGATTATGAATTCTTACAATATGTAGTCTGTGTTACCTGTGAAAAATATATTCTATATTTATTCACACAATAGAGAATGTGTTAAAAACAGTCTCTCTCTCTCTTGAAAAAAAATATCACTACATTATTCAAGCAACTTGTCTTACGATCCAACAAAACGGAATAGACATGTTGACAAATAATTTCCGGAAGATCTATAGCTTCTCTAGAGACCCATTAAATTTATTTTTAATTCCAAGATTATCAATAATATCTTAGGTGAGAGACTTGCAATATTCATTTTTTTTCCATGGTTAAAACTTATAATTCATGTCATAAATTATTGTAATTAAAAAAGAAAGTAGTCTTAATCAATAATATATTGATTTTAAGGTAAATAAAGGTGTAGGGCATAACATGGGCTTTAACGAAGGCAGAATGTCATGTTAATCACCATGGATAGATGGCAGATATGTATAAATAATCACAGACCAGTATATATATATATATATATATATATATATATATATATATATATATATATATATATATATATATATATATATATATATATATATATATATATATATATATATATATATATATATGCGTATATATATTTAATTTTTTCCTATGTGCTGGGACAGATTTATTATGGGGCTATTTATATAATTTTATTATTTTCCATTACAAAAACAAGTATCAGAGAAAATCTATTTTTTTTCACTGTAATTACTGATGTCATTAATTAACATAATTATCTTTCAATTATCCTCAGAATTGATGTGTCCCGTTGAGATTGGTGACTTGCATTTTAATCTACTTTAAAGATCGGATAATAATAATAATAATAATAATAATAATAATAATAATAATAATAATAATAATAATAATGCAGTAAATCAAACTCTGTAAAAGCCACTAAAACAAATCGGTTAAATAAAATTCTGTATTTTCCTGAAGAAAAAAAATACATTTTTGAGTTGAAAATAGAAAACATTTGTTATGTTCTATAAAAAGAAACCAGAAAATAAAGTTTGTATAATTGAGTGAGCAAAAATAAGACACAATTTATAATGGTATCCATTAAAATGTTAATCTGAGCATCTACCTGTATGTATTTCCTCTAAATTTTATAAACTCTTGTTTCACTAAGACATACTTGGTGATATTTAATGTACGAATCTACGACTTAAATATCTGTTTGCCTCTACTTGATAATTAGCCGTTGATAAGATTCTCGTAAGATCTTTGGCTTGAACTCTTATAAATTTAATACTATATTATGTGAAATGTATATTAAGTGTAAAATTTCCTTACCTAACATTCAAACAATGACAAAGAAAGAAAAATGGACCATATTATGAATTGTAAATATAGTAAAGAATTTCTGAGATAACAAGATGAAGAAAACAGTGAAGGAAGGGGGAGGGAGAGGAGGGAGAGAGCAACAGAGGGACAGATGTATTGACCAAGTCAACCCATTTCATTCTCTTTATACCGAATAACTGTCGTGTATTTTCCTTCATTTAGCCTCTAGGTAATTCATCTCGAGTCTAGTATCTAATTCCAGGAAGACAATATTGCAATTTAGAAAGCCAGCAAAATGCTCCGTTCGCTCCTTTGCCACAAGTCGAAATTCAGTAACATATAATTTCCCTTGAGACGATAAAGTTCGGACAGGAGTTAGGGCACCTGTTTCCCACGACAGGAAACCCAAGTTAGAGAAAATATAAGTTAATTCTAACTCCTTTCTGTCGTGTGACAAGCAGGACCTGTCAAAGGGGAGAGATGTCACCGTCATTTTATGAAACTTCTATAATTGCTGGGGGTTATTCTGCCGCAATCAAGACTCTTGGATATATTTGGTACCATTGACCTCAGTCTCCGAGATATATATATATATATATATATATATATATATATATATATATATATATATATATATATATATATATATATATATATATATATATATATATATATCAAAGTCCCTCCACCAATATAATATTCCTCTCTCATTTAGGACCCGCTGAATTGCAGGGAGCAGCTGCCGTCACATTGAAAACAGTTTCTGAAACACCATTCAAGGGTTCATGATGAGCAGTAATCACAAAGATGACTCAACTCGTGCAATTTTACGACACAAGCTTTACCTGGAAGGTAATTTTCCGTTACCCTCCGGAGTTGTCCAGTGAATACATGAATCAGGATAAGGAGGAGATATACTGACCTGTCTTCACCTTAAGATTAATCATTCTAACGTTAATCTACCTTCCCTTAAGCCTCCTGGCCGCGTTAGGTTGTTTAAGTATCAGGTGACATAAACTGAGGGGTTAATCATCAGGTGATCCGAAGGCAATGCTGATACTAGATATTCTTATCATATATACCAAAAAATCGAGGATTATTATCTTTATTTTGTAGACGGGAATAAACGTGGACAGTATCCTCTGTACACAGTACTAAAATCAAGGATAATTTCCAGAGTTGATGGCACAGGTGTATTAGAGGTTACAGTGTACACCTATTAAGGAATTTATAATATAGTTGTGTAAAATATGCATAAGGTAACAACTCATTGCATATCTACCTAACTATCCCTTTACTTAAGAGTGCATATATGTATGAATGCATCCATTCATCTATTTAACATAATTATGTATATCAACAAATGTTTTATATATATATATATATATATATATATATATATATATATATATATATATATATATATATATATATATATATATATAAACCCTTACTAAACAGAGCTTCCACAGTTGTTTCTGTATCTTTATATTGATCTACCTCCCTATATCACTAAATCTTTCTATGTATATTTTATATACTTCTTTATAATCCAAAACTTTATGAATAGACTACTGCAAGATTTAACAATACACATACAACTTCTGTACAACACAAGTAGAAACGGTTTCTTTTTCTTAATTTAGTAGTTGTTTGTTGCCAACTGTAGAAATTTGGAATGTAGTGATTGGTGCTTAAGGATCCTGGTCGTTGAAGCAAGAACAAGGCCAATATGAAGACTCACAATACCGGGATATATACTAATAAATATTTTGTCAATACGTTAACCAGAAGATCTTCGTGACAAAGAAAAAGAAACACTATAAACAGGTCTTCCCATTAAAGTGACAGGTGATTTGCATAACTGGAAGATGCATCATGTTCTTTATATCATTAAGTAATTTTACAGAGGAATTGTTCATTAGTTTTAAAAGGAAACACAACTCGGGTTCATAAAAAATCTATTGATTTCTTGGGTGGAGCAGATCTTAATTGTATTGAGATATAAATGCCCCTCATTATCTCATGTACACACCTTTTGGCTGCTGGTTCGAGCCTAGAACATCCCCAGTTCACCCAGTTGTCAATAGGTACCTGACTTTACTCTATGGAATAATAGAGACTGCCGGGTGTAGTGCCATCTACGATTGCTTCCTGTATACATATTTTTCTCTAAAAATACGCCTCTAATGTCCCTTGACTCTAAGCTGTTGTCGAGTATTATTGTAATGTCTAGAAATAACTTTCATGTGTCTTCTTTATTGCCCATTTCTGACGTCTTTCCCTAATGCCCAGCGAAGCCCTTTTACCATTTCTATTAATTTATATTGTGCCAACCTTTCTCTTCCGCTCCCTCTGTCTCTCTCTCGTTAAAAAAAAATGGTATTCATGGATAATATAACCAAACCATCGTACTCAGGTAATTTTCAAAATGTTATCCTCCTTTACAAAATATTCTCAAAATGTTTTCCCCGCTGATCAAAACAGCCTCCCAGATCTTGGAGATGTTCGAGTCATAAATTGGATATCAATATTTTTCCTGTTTTCATATATATATATATATATATATATATATATATATATATATATATATATATATATATATATATATATATATATATATATATATATATATATATATATATATATATATATATATATTGGGCGTATATGAAGCAGCTGACACTGGGATATGTGCGTGTGTTTCACCGCTGTCTCCCGAGGTCCACTCTGGCCCGGGCACAGGCTTTGCTTATATATGCATAGTGATATACGCGTTATTTCGACATGGCATTTACATTGGAGAGGGACTCGACATTAACTCATCCTCTCTCACATTTTATTCATGTAACATCTCGATGCAACGTTAGTGATCACAAGTTGTATTTGTTTCTGTTAAGCAACAATACACAGATTTCTTTTACCCAACATACAAGTCGCTCCCACGGGTGCTTGGATACCTACTTTAGTAAGTCACTTTATTCTCTTTACCTCCTCATACAAATGTTAAAAGCAGTTTTGAGTTTAATTTTCCTCTCTTGATCTTCGCTAAAGATAGGAGTGGAAGAGGAACCTATCTCGGGCATGGCGAGTTCCATTGTTGTTACAGCTTACCTGTTATAGAAAGCAAGAGGTAAGAGAGCGGTGTAGAGGAAACGTCAGGGTGAGGCGGGGAGAGTAAATTAGCTTCAGCTAGAAAAGATCACTTCTTTATCATTAATGGAAACTCTATAATGTAAGCATACTTTAGCTAATAGAGGCACTTCTTTTCATTTTCGTCTCTGGTGAAATCAAACTTATAAAATTCAAAGATTTATAGATCTACCATGAAGAATCAGGTCAAGCGAACGTGTCTGTAGAAACGTAAACTTGTAACGAGTGCTGACAGTACTCAAGTGAAGAGGAAGTAGGTAAAGAAACAAAAGCCTTACACAGCATCAGAATAAAATACCCACACATTTTAAGTACAAAATAAATGTACAATAATTCTTATGTGGTGTTAGTACCCTGGAGATGTGGTATAATTACCTACATATCAACAGAAGTTACCCTCAAATTCATCTCTAAAACTCACTCATGTTTACATTTTGTCGTCATGCTGTGTTGAAGCATGACGATGTGTTAAGCTGACACACAACAGCTGGCATGATCCATATGTTACACACAGACCGACACGAGAGGCACCACACAAAAATAATCTACATTGAACCATCCTAGTCAGCGTAAGGTTGATAAGTATTAAAGGATCGTCAACATTAAGCATCCCATAGAATACTATCATAGCTCTTGCACATCATTGTTTTATTCCCTCTTTGCCCATCACGCTGCCCATCATTAACAATTAACTTATCTATATTAAATATTATATCATATTCGTTTATTAGAAATATATAACTTATCACATGTGTAATTCCCAAACCTCTTGTCACACACACACTGCATTTCACAACTATATATTTCAGCTGATTCACAAGGTCCGTATCTATATGTATCTATATATTACACTGCATCGCAAGATCTAAACCTATATATATTATCGAATAGTATGGCTCACACCTATATATTATATTAAATCACAAGGCCCACACCTCCATATTTTAGTGAAGTGTAAGGTCCCCATCTACATATTGTATTATATCAAAAGGTTCATATCTATAAATCTGGATGAAAGTCAAGGCTCTTACCTAAATAATCTACGGATTCGTAAGAAACAAACCGATATTATATTTATCAACCACAAGATTCTCTGATAGGCAGAATCTCAAGGAATCATAAAATTTCTCCCCAAATTAAGTACACTGTGACATCTGTTTGAGATATATAATATAATCTTTACTATTTACCTTTGATACCGCAGGAGAATTAAAAATTATCTAAGTATAATAGATTAAAAAAAAGCCAACTTTCGTAATTTTCTGAAATTGTCTTGTTTTGAGTTAAAAATTAATATTTAGTACTTCAAGATCCAGCAATTGAAAGTACTTAAATAACTAATGCAACAACAACATTAACAACAATAATAAAAACCAGGTCTCATTTGTCGTTTGTTATTGTAACGTAACCTGTAGTCAGT
This sequence comes from Homarus americanus, assembly GCF_018991925.1. Classification (NCBI taxonomy): domain Eukaryota; kingdom Metazoa; phylum Arthropoda; class Malacostraca; order Decapoda; family Nephropidae; genus Homarus; species Homarus americanus. The sequence goes on from NW_024718106.1 coordinate 404,145, forward strand.
GAGTATTCAATGAAATATGTGGAAGTGATCTTAGCCTCGCGTTAGGGAATGGTTATACAGTAATGCAGTACCTGGGTGAGTGATAACCTACCAGCATGATGACCTTAGTTGTTGAAGTTCATTAATATGATATATCATATTTTTTCGTAGTTTATCCTACACAAATATGTATATGCTTGAACTAAACAAAAATATAAACTTTTCAACAAACCACAGGTACTCCACGCTGCGGTCTACACACCACCTTGGTCCCGTGTGTTGCTGTACCCTGGACGCCCTTACTACCTCCCCTGATTCACTGCCACCATACCACTTTTTATGTCTCTTCCCATTATATAGCATAAGGATGCACATCAAATGGGTCCAGTCCTAACTTGACCATTAGGATTGTGGTCCACCGGGATTGTGTGGCCTTTTAGGATTGGGTCCTATTAGCTCTGAGGCCCATTAGGACTAAGTTCCCATTAGGGCTCTAATAGTTAAGTTAGGACTTCTTAATACTGTGGCATGTTAGGACCTAGGAAGCATTAAACCGACTAACACAGTGTAATGTAATCGTTTCAGTATCCCTTACTTGTAAGATCAACTTAATTCCAATCTTTCTTCGATTTTTAATGTCACAATTTTATGTTAAAAAACTACTGAACATAGGAAGCAGGTTATCAGCATACAGTATTAGGTCCTCAGCTTCCGGTATGAAATTTCAAGAAATAATTCGTTCGACTGGAAAAAATAATTACGTATGGAAGTGTGAGGCCGACTTACCCTCTATTGTAGCATCCATAGCATGGCAGGTCTTTCATTTTAAGACATAAGTTTTTCATAATTCTATCTTTCTAATACAATATTGAATACTCCACTTTATTCCCTGAATACACAAAATTACATAATACGACTCACAAAAGAACAAGAGCAAAACTACTTTCCTGTAAGCATCAAAGTGCTCCTCTGGAAGCACTAATAAGAGTTGACTTTCCAATGTAATTAATTTTCCTTACATTCGTCGAGTCATCAAGACCAATAAAGATTAAGTCAAACTGTGAGCTGTGTCGCAGTACGTTGAACTGAGTCACAGGAGGATGGTGGGAGGCGGCGACCAAGGGATCCTAGAACACCAGATATAACGAAGCTAATGACCAGAGGACGTGTGTGTGTGTGTGTGTCGCGATGGAGAACTCTGTAGAGGTCCTGGTGTGGGAGGGACGCCAAGCACGAGGCTCAATCCTACGTAGCAAAGAACAACACGAGATACATCCCCACACAGAAATAACGACATGCCAATTATTGCTGCCCACCAACAAGTCATTAACACGAGCTACTTACAAGATATCAGACTCTAATTCTCACTTTAAATATAACACTTATATAAATTCAACCTTCTTTCTGCTTCATCTAATTTGTTATGTTTACCGTTTGTAGACAAAAAATCCCTTTTTAATTATTTACATTTCAAGTTTCCGGAATATTTTGAAGCAATTATACATTATTAGTAAGTCCTTTCCTTCCCTGCATTTTTATGACACAAGAGTAATGGACATACAAGCCATTCACGAGTATCTAAATAGAGTTCGCGTGTTGCCCTTAAATAAATTACTACGTTTAAGACTGCAAGCGATTCCAAAACTCTGATGTATATGGAACAGCATCAAGTATTTAAGGGAAAACCCGGGAAGGATTCGTAAAAAGTGAATGCCATATTTTTAATACATGCTTATCAACAAAGGCGTTACGTTATTTAGAGGTCAAAATAAATATGAAAGTCTTGATTTACGGGATAAGAAATATTAAAAAAAAAATTGTGTTAGTAGAAACCTAGAACAGAACTCTTTAACGTGTGTACACACCGCTTACTGTGAACACATTACAAAGTCAGCAAGCCTTATTAGGGGTTATGAAAGCCAACGGGGTAACAGCACACATGGACAGAGATTACAGAGGTCCTTCTATACTAAATGGATCCTGTGATGAAGGAAAACAGAAGAAAATTTATAATATAGAAGAATAACGACAAGAATAATACCTATATGATCATAGAACAGATTTGGTTCCCAAGTATATAGCTTTTCTTAAACAAATCTACGTGCATTTTATCTCGCGATTAAACAAGTATTTATTTATCTTCCTATTTATAAAACTCACCACCCACTATCTCCTTTATTTCCTATGAATTATATATTTTTTTTCATCTACCATATTTCTTACGTAAAACTCGTAAATATTTCGGTTGGGTCTTCTTCATAATTCCCTCAGAAACATAAATTCTAGACAACTGCCTAAGTTTTGGATTTCTTTTTTTGATGTTCCATCCGCTTCATCTGTTTATTCTTCATGCAAAATAACTAAAGTTGTCAAGGCCAGTACTGTATGTGTCTTCATGTTAACACAATATTATGGCGAGAATGGCCTACAATTTTGAGTATAAACAAACAAGATGGAAAGTATTTGCTAAAGTAAAGGTTAACTGGTGTAGGAAAATGCTCATCAGACTATGTTTTATACACTAATGTATCACACAAATAAATATTGTATTAAATATGAAACTTAAGTTCCATTGAATTAATATTAATTTCTTTCTAAGAATTTTGTTTCCATTTTTATAATAATAGTACGTTTTAATACCAGAGAGAGCGCCACCTTTCTTTATTTTTTATATTAGTGAACTCTATACAAGTCGTAAACAAGGATTCTGTTATCAGTGTTTTATTCAGGAATATTCACACTGTCCTTGCCCCCGTCTTGTTCGTATAACATGCATAAAATCAACGAGATTATGAATTGTTTATATTGGAAATTGGTAAAACATATGTATATTCCGACGAGTCTCATTATATTCCAGCAAAAATCCTAATCAGGAGAAATGTACAGCATTTGTGTACTTAATCTGTATTTAAAAATTCGTATCGTTCTTCAAGAGATTTTAGTGAATCACCTTTCATGCAATTACAGTATAGTTATGAGAATCAAGGTTCGCTTTGCAGACACAACGGATGCAAAAAGAATGAAGGAGAAAGGGCTCTATGCATATGGCACTTCCATCTCATCCCACCAAATAGAATATGAAAAGTATACGCCCATCCAACAATGTATGAAGTGCTATATATACAATGACCACATGACCAAGAACTGCCCCATGCAAGGGGTCATATGCTCTGAGTGTTCATCTGATCAGCACTTCTACAAAGACTGCCGTAGCACCATAAAAAAGTGTGTCGTCTGCGAGGGTGACCACAGGACCTTCTCTGCCACCTGCCTGGTCAGGAAACAGGTACTTCAAGAAACAGAGAAGAAACTGACCGAAATAACCAAACAAAAAGAAACCAGGGAAATTTCTAACACCATAGAAAGGACCACTCAGTCGACGATCATGGCTTACAGCCAAACCCTAAAAGACGCTCTAAAAGAAACTCAAGCAGACTCCCAAAAGCTCAACAATGTCAGCGAGACCATGGAAGTCCTGCAATCAGAGATAAGAACCATCAAGGACTCAATACAACAGGCAGTTACTGAGTCACTGGGCGCCATGAGGGACGCAGTGGCGGAGAGTATCAGGAGCGTCTCCTCTCCACAGCTGGACGAGTCCAAAGCCACCACTATATACTTGTCTTACCTGCATGCCCATCACATGAACATGGTTCATCCAGGTTCATTCTCGAAACACCTCAACGAGACACTAACCAGGAACAACATTGCACCTGTTGAAATAAGCGACGAAGTCCCTTCAAAAGAAATCCTTAAGGCAGTAACCCACTCAACGACCTATGGACGGCCTCAACCCACGCCAGAAATAGACCATGACCTCCTTGACTTAGGCAAAAGTCAGTACAACCGCAATCCCGACGTGGCCAGTCAGTCCCCCAGGGATCACAGCTCCAACGACACCGTAAATGCCCGCGATCCCATTACATGCACTCCCAGCGACGACAGTGACCATCGGACTGCAACCACAGTCAATGGTTGCGACCAGATGATGACGACTCAACCCACAGAGGAACAAGACCCTCGAGCTGCAGCGTCAGTTGATTACTACGACACGCAGGCCCAGGACCTGAACACCTTCCTGTACAAGGGTGACGAGAGGTTCGAGGGCCCGCCATTGACTGACAAGCAGATGTCCGAAGGCTCTGCTAAGAAGTTCCGTCCCCCTAGAAATGGCAGAAGCCGAGCAAACACTCCAAGCGACGCCCCAAGCTACAGTCTCCGAAATGGCAGTCGTTAGCAGGATGAAAATTGTCCAACATAATGTCCTACACTGGTCCCTTAATAGACGTAATGAACTGTCTAACTTATACTATCAATTAGACCCAGACATCATTCTGTTAAACAGTACGGGCATAAAGGACGAAAGTAAGCTGAAAATTTTTGGCTACACTGTATACCAGAGGAACATGACGGGTGAGCTGAACGATGGTGTCGCTGTGGCCGTCAGGTCACGTCTGAGTCATAGAGTGTTGCCAGACTTCGAGGATTCAGTTCTAGGAGTGCAGGTGGAGACAACTAGGGGATCTGTTATCATATGCACGATGTACCTACCTCCCAGACGTCCTTACTTACCCGAACAAGACCTAAACCAGTTGCTACGCCACAGAAAACCAACATACATCATAGGGGACTTAAATGCGCGCCACGCCATACTCGGACACGGTAATGAGAACAACGTCGGTGTGGCGCTGTATGACAACATCAGAAGGGGAAAACTGCAACACCTCGGGCCAGATTTCCCGACATTGATCAGACGTGCCAGTGCCACAACACCCGACATAATCCTCTCTAACAACGAGGCCGTCCTGAACAGGCACGTTACCGCCGGACCCATCAGTACCAGCGATCACCTGCCAGTCGTCGTGACGCTCTCATCCAATCCCATTATGATACCCGCCAACATCAGGTCAAACCTCAAACGGGCAGACTGGGACTCTTTCAAGGAGTCTCTCAGTCTCAAGCAGGGGAGAAACCTGGAAGAAGCCAGCCCTAATGACATCGACGACGCGGTCGAACAATGGTATAAGGATGTGAAGACGGAGATGGACAACAACATCCCGACCACCAGTTACAGGACCATTCCCCATCCTCACACTAGTCACCAGCTGAGGCAGCTCAGTGTCCAGTACACTCACGTGAGACAGCTAGCCAGTATCCGCGGGTGGACGCAGGAGCTGAGAGACCGGTACCGAGAGCTACAGACGGACATCCAGCACGAGAGCAAACGTCTACATGAACAAAAGTGGGCCGCCTTGGTGTGGGAGGCAGCCAACAATTACCGCGATTCTGCTGCATTCTGGAAAGGGATCAAGCGACTGATGGGTTCCACCTCTAGCACGGTCCCTTACCTGCTCGACCAAAACAACGTAAAAATATTCGAGGAAGAAAACCAAGAACAACTACATCGGCGATATTTACGAAAGATCTTTACCATTAGTGAACAGGAAAACGAGGGCTTCGACAGGGACTTTGAGGAGGACATTTTAGGTCAGTTGCAGGACCATCAGCACCTGCTCCAGCCGCTCCCACGGACTGACTTCACCAGACTGGTGGACGGAAGCTACCTGACGGAACGCATTGTTCCTGCAGATGTGTCAGCCGTCATAAAAGGGTTTAAAAACAAATCACCTGGTCAAAGTCACATTAACAAGAAGATCCTGGCTCAACTCCCCGGCAACATGATAGAGAGGCTTGCTCATATATGCAACGCCTGCCTCGCCTCTGGATACTTCCCTAAGATGTTCAAAATCGCCGTTATTCGCCTCATACCAAAAGCAGGGAAGCCTCCAAACAAAGTCGAAAACTTTCGACCAATATCGCTGCTAGAGGTACCTGCCAAAATCTTCGAAAAAATAGTCAACAAGCGATTGCGGATGTATCTGGAGGACGAAGACGTGCATAATCCCCGCCAGTTCGGCTTCCGCCAGTACCGAGGCACATCCACCGCCATAGCTCAGGCCTACGAGCAGATCGCCAATGCCATGACTGGCCGCCTACAGTGCAATATAGTACTGAGGGACGTCAGCAAGGCGTTTGACAAAGTTTGGCACGCAGGACTGCAGTATAAGATCATACAACTGGGGCTACCCGAAAATCTGACTCGCCTGCTGTGCAACTTCATTACGGACCGCAGAGCCAAAATTAAGATGCAAGAACATTTTGGAGAAGAATTCTCACTATCGAGCGGCGTGCCTCAGGGCTCTTGTCTCTCACCAACCCTTTACACACTCTACACGGCTGACCTGCCACCCCCAATCGTCGGCAGCGAGTACGTCATGTATGCAGACGATGTAACACAGATCGTCACCTGCCCAGGAAGGTCCACGGCAAGGATGGCGCGACTCACTGCTCGGGCAATAGAGGAGATCTCGGAGTATGAAAATAAATGGAAAATAAAAACAAACAAAACGAAATTTGAGGTCATACCCATAGCCAAATTCAAGCCGGCCCCATTGATGATCGACGACGAAGAGATTGAGTACTCTAAACAAGGCAGGTTGCTCGGCCTCATCATTTCTCGGACGGGCATCATTCCCCACGTGAAGGACAGACTAAATAAAGCCAAAGTCGCCGCAGCCAAATTAAAACGTTTTAAATTGATGCCTGAGAAGATACAAGTTCACCTGTACAAGGCGCTGGTGAGGCCTGTGTTGGAGTACCCATCTATACCACTCGTCACACTCGGGAAGACTAGACTACAACAACTACAGAGCTTCCAAAACAAATGTTTGAGGTCAGCCAGTGGCCAAGCGCCACCCTACCAGGAGACAGTGGAAACCATCCACCTAAGAAATAAAACAGAGGCCCTCAACTTCAGGTTCCATCGCCTAGGGAAGAAGGTTTGGGACAAGCTCCTGGACGACCCTCACAGCCCAGACCACCTACGCGGGGAAGACATCAACGGAGGGAGACCCCACGCCTGGTGGCCCCGGAGTCTGCCCACACTACAACAACCCAACCCGCGATCCATCTATGTCCGCCACAGTGATCCACCTTAGATTAAAACTTAGATGATATAAATTCACATTTAACAAGTCAAAATCGAGTGAGTCCATAACGTAATACAGTATAAGATGTTAATAAACTTGTAATTGTAAAATCAATCTAGTCATTGTCTACTAAAATAACCATTGTGCAACCTCATTCTAAATCCTAGGTTAGCTTAGTTAGCCAACAAACTCTGTAATATGTAAAACAAGGGGTGTCGTCCCCCTCTGTTTAACTCATTAAACTTCTTTTCCAACCTTTCCCCCCACGACTATATGTTGTGACTTCTCCATCCCTCATGTCTGGCTGTGCCTTGAGCCCCAGCATGCCTTCCATCCTTTCCCCACCTTAACCTAAAAAAAAAAAAAAAAAAAAAAAAAAAAAAAAAAAAAAAGAGTTAACTTACAATATAACTATTGGAGAATTAAATAAAGTACTTTATAAAACAAGACAAACTTTGCGGAGACTTTTTTTTTTACGTGATTAGCCCACCCGGGCACAGGTCACTGACCCACATCGGGGCCTGGGGGCGAAATAATAATAATAATAATAATAATAATAATAATGATAATAATGATAATAATAATAATAATAATAATAATAATAATAATAATAAAGATAATAATGATAATAATAATAATAATAATAATAATAATAATAATAATAATAATAATAATAATAATAATAATAATAATAATAATAATAATAATAATAATAATAATAATAATAATAAAGATCCATAAAGAAATAATAAAAAAAGATCAAGAGTGAGAAACAATATATGTATGTTGTGTTGTCAATGGTAAGAGAAACAATTGAGACCCTGCAATTGTGTGTAAATGAGGCAGAAAATCAGATCAGCAACCTGGGACTTGGTCACAATTTTCTAATGGACACCATAAAATAAAGCAAACTGTATACACCGAACCTAAGAATCCTCCATGTTCAAACTTCTTTTTTTCACCATTATGTTCCGTTAATTAATGAAAAGTTAATTTAATAGACATTGTGAAACAAGTCAAGTGTCGTTAATAGTCAGATTTGAAAAAAAATGAAGTCCTCTGCACTTGACTTAGTTTAACTTTAAAACGAGACATTTATATTGACGAAATAACACACATGAACACAACCTAACGAAGACAGTCATTGGGTATCGTTAATCATATTTTCAATAACTATGCTGAGTGCCGAAAATATTACCATATGCACATACACCCTCATTAATGTTAAGGATACAATTTAATCATACACAAATGCCAAGAGACCAAGTGATGATATTATTTATAATGAACAGTTACTAAATGTCTATAAACTTACGTTATTGTTATATATCATAATCTAAGGCAACGTTAAGTAATCGCTACGTCAACTCTTTTGGAAGGTGTTATGCTAAGTGAAACATGACATTATTTTTTTTCTTTTAGTCAGCTAACATGAAGAAGAGGAGTTATAGGCTGGTGTCATCATCAACATCAGAAGTGTATGCGAGGAAAAAATACTATTTATTAATAACATCATTATAAATACATTAATAATGACGATGTAGTTAAAATTATTCTGCTTTTGTTTAAGACTTGAGTTCACTCATGGAACTCTTGTACTACAAGTGTTGGTAAAGACAAAATAGTAGAATGGTTGGAGTCGAGGAGGTGTGTCATATAGAGCAGGGGAGACGCTAACTGCGACAGATACTGTGAGCGGAGCCGGAGTCTTCAGTTCCCCCTAGCTGGAGAAAAATGGGAAAAATACGTGGCTCATAAAACCTCTGATTGGGGTCATTGTATTGTTATCCTTCTACAGGTCTTTAAGCACTAAACTTAGTCAATTCATGCACTAGACTGTAATGACTGAAATTTAGGAAGATATATATATTTTATTTTAGTCTTTTGTTAATAAATCTTTAAAAGGAGCAAGAAAAATTATATTGAACATATAATAACTTTAACAGGTTGAAGCTAGTGTTCATGCCTGGCCTATTTAATATTATATATACAAAGGATATACTTATAGACAAGTGTATGTGGGAATTTCTACCCTAACTACCAGTAACTAGAGAATGAACTATCTCATTCTAACTTTGTATCGGCCAGAAGCGGGATTCACAAGGCAGTAACCTTAACCATTATTACATCGAGCATTTGGTTACGATCTGCGGGGCTCCTCATGGCCATAGGTTTTAGCGTGGTCAACTTAGTCGTCAAGTGAAGTGGGGGAAACAGATTCCAAGCTCTCATTCCTGCATGTTCTAGTGGACAAGTCCGATAATCACCCAGGCTCTGGGGTCCACATCCAACACATTTACAGCGGGGGACGCACGCACCACCCCACTTCTCGCGTCAAGAAGGAAGGCTCTTTCTGAAGGGTCGCCCGCCCACTATGCGCCAAATACCCGGCTACTGAACTAAACACATTGGGGGGCCTTTCATCCTCCTTGGCTATCCGAATTTCATCATCAGCTCTGCTTTCTCTTTCTGCTTCTCTTGTGTGTGTGTGTTTGTGAGGATCAGTCTGTTCCTACCTAGCGGTCCTTACTTCTCTCCCCTTCTGTTTATTTCCCTGGTATTCATCATCTTGTTCTTGTCTCTGCTTCTACAACTCTCCTAACTCTTCTGTTTCTCCTCTGGTGTCTCTTCTCCTTCTGTCACCTTCACTGCCTCTGCGTTTACCACTTATCATTCTGGAGTTCATGCAGTGGCCTCTGTAAAACTGTTCCCGAGTCTATTGTTGTTCCTGTTGCTATCAGAGCTTTTAACTTCTATTAATGCTCCAGCTTTTTATCATTTACTCTTATCCACGTCATTGTTTCACTGGTTTTCTGTTACATGTGTTTCTTGTTCCACATCTTCCACTGTTACCCTGTCTCTCATTTTCCTTTCCTCTACCCTCACCATGATTGCCCGTGGTTGTGCCTCCGGCGTCGGGTCTGCCTCCTGTCCCAAGCTCTCACGAGAAACCTCCTGTTATCTCTGCAACAATGCCCTTCGTCCTGTCAGTGTCCGGACTTGTCTGTTTGCAGTGAGTTTCCTCGACAGTTCTCCACGGCCGATGGTCCAGGTCTCATCTGCAAAGCCTACAGGGGTTTCTCTTTCTGATGTCAGCAAAACTGGCTGTAGACTGAAGGCACAGCGGACACGCGACAAGACGTTCCATTACTACCACTCACAGCACTTGGGTCCCCACCAACAGCATTGTCATCAAGAACTATCCAGCATTCCGATGTTTCGGTTGTTATGGGTTAAATTAGGTAAGGTTAGTTTAGGCTGGGTTGGGTAAGGTTAGTTTAGGTTAAGTTAGGATATGTTAGGATGAGTTACGTTAGATTAGCTGCTGTTAAGGTAAGCTATGTTAGGTTAGATTCGACCAGGACATCAAAGAACCAACATAATACTCAACAATGACCCTTTATCTTACTTTTGATGTTCTAATTATCTCAGAACACTTTTACCCAAGGCAGCATCATACCATGAGAACCTTCGCCTGTCTTGACATTCGTTAATTTACGTAACATTGTGTGAAGAAAAAAAATCGAGACAATCATCAGTCGATCTAATTATCTTATCTGAACGAGCCCTCCTACCCCCAGGCTCTCTACGGTTAACATCGAAAACCTTATACCAAGTTGATTTATGAGAACATATATAAATGACACACATTTATGCCAAGACAAAAATAAAATACAATCGCAACAACATGGAAATTGCAGAGAGACTATCGTAAGCGGACCCACTCCTCTCTACCAGCTACGAAGAAAAATATTCTGTTCGAGCCTTTGAGAATCGTGCCTCTGACTTTCAGGGTCAGCAAGTTACTGAAGAGAATAAAGTTTAACTAAATAAATCCGTGTAGCCTTCAAGACAACACAACAATAGTTCAGTATTGTTCAGAGCAGGACAGTTATAATAACATATGTTGAGTTTGTTATATTAAAAGTAAAACAAGAAGTGTGTGTGTGTGTGTGTGTGTGTGTGTGTGTGTGTGTGAGCATATTATATTGTAAACATAACTTAAACAAAACATCAGCTTAGAAATGACATAACTGAAGCAGAACGGTGTTTCGCAAGGCAGTAGATGAATTAACATATCGTTAATTTCAATGTGGGTTAACTCTCGGGATAGAAATCCCTCCCTAAAGTCAATTAATTTCTTGATTGTATAACATTTCCCCTGTCCGTTTCCATACTGTTTGTGCTGACTTGTTTAATTTTGACCTTAAAGTGCACATTACACTAGAATGTCAGATATAACATGTGCTAATTATCCTGTTATTTGCATACATCTGCTTTAATTTCAGCTTGACACACACACACACACATTATATATATATATATATATATATATATATATATATATATATATATATATATATATATATATATATATATATATAGTGTTGACAATGTAAGGGAAACAATTAAGACCCTGGAATTGTGTGTAAATGAGGCAGAAATTCAGATGAGCAACCTGGGACTCGGTCACAATATTTGTGATGCCATATGGCAGCAGGGTCTACCATTGCCAAGAAGTCTCAAAGAATATCCTGACTGCCGCAATCCTAAAATTTTTATAAATATCAAATTAAGATGCGTCAAAAGCCCCTCATTCATCTATCACCACCATAATTCTAATAAATTTGAAATGTGTATAATTTTTTTTTCTCGGTGAGTAAGGTAACACTTTCACAGAAGACGTGACTGTGGCCAGATAAAAGTAAACAGCTGAACACGCTCACGTATACAAACAATGATGATGGGAAAAAAACATTTCGTCCGAGAACGACACAAACTTCATAGCAATATTAATTGGTAACACGACATAAGCACTCGTTTCGTCCCTCGTTTGGTGGTCAGGTTCAGATTTTTTGTCTCACACACACACAAAAAAAAAATATAACAATTAATTTTGCTTTAACTCTGCTTCAGATACAATTGTCCAGCTAAAATAAAAGTCGGTATGATACCTTGTTACTCTACTGAACCTTCTGAAGTGACTCATCAACTTTTGTCTGTCTCCATAAAACATGAAAATGCCTCTCACATATCAACAGGTAAAAACATTCAAAGTTTGTTAAGAAGTTGAATATTTTGTGTTGTTGTAACTATTAAAATCCACACAAGGAAATGTCAACACTTCTGCATTTCCAGAACAAGTAGTGATTGATTACAATATCCAACAAGTCTGAGCAAAGGCACTTAAGTATAATTGAAGTTCAGACAGACTGTACAGGAATCAGTATTCTAACGTATATACCTGAGGATATATTGGGAAAGCCTTAAAGTTTCTTCTTGTTTATGACCCTGACCTGACCTGACCTGACCTGACCTGCCACCGAAGAAATTCTGGTCAGAAAGAATAATATACTTTCTTATGTCGATCTCCTGGTTGTGTTTCGTCTCTTATATTATACACAACATCCCTATATACAACAATCATCAGATCCAACACCTTTCCATACACAGTGCTTCATTCCCCTCTAGCAAACTTGTATTTTTATTCACGGTTTACATAAGCTACTATCAGCGTTTCCTTCCTCATGCATAAACTTTCACACCAAATATTTAGTAATATTTCTAATCCTGGAATCTCCCTCCACAACATTTTCATAAATTTACAGAAACAAAACAATTATAGAACATTTGTTTATTATGGCCAAATGAATTTATCTACAGATTATTTAAAAGTCCAGTTTATACAAGACTGGAGTAAGACTTGGTTATGAAAATATTTTAAATAATATTATTTTCAATCTCTTACACTTACAGCACAGTCGGGCTATGTCAGGTGATAATATTTGAGGACTATAATATGGAAAAATATAGCAATAAATTGTTTGCAATAATCTAAGGTGCAATGCTTGTACACTCAACAGGAGCACGATTAGAAATCTACCTCATCTCTCTGTATAATTCAAGGAATATAGGAAGAGAGAATATTGCCATTATTTTACGGTGGGGTGATGTATGTCAAGATAATATTTTGTGTAATATGCTTAAGCTTTAACAGACAAGGTAAGTTACCATCTTATCACTAAACTACAAACTTTGAGATTATTTTTTTAGGGATAGAGGATACTCATCTTAGGAATAAAGTGTAAAAAACAATGTCTAATTCAGATAACCGTTAAGATAATAAGGTATAAAATTTTACGATTTTACACTCCAGACTCTCACAGCGTGGGAACAAAATAATACTAATCTTTGGACATGATGTAATTAGTATCAGTTCTGTGTGTGTGTGTCCCTGTCTGGCTGCCTCCTCCTCCCCTGGCCAGCGTGTGGTGTGGTGTGTGGAAGGGCGTCGCGGACCCTCGCCCTCACACTGACCATCTTCACTGAGTTATTCCTTCATGGTGTGGGGAAGCTGCCGCTACCGCCACCCTCCTACACCCAGTTTAATGAAGCAAGCCAAATAAGGGAGGGATACTGTCATACTTAATGCTGTATTTGGGGTTATTTTACCAGAGGGGTGTAAATTATGATACATGATCATACAATCGGCTTGTTCTTACAGTGAGGAGCTGTTTTGTATTTTATTATTATTCAAGTACAGGAAATATATTATGAATCACTTAATATTGTTCCATGGTAGTTTGAAGAGACTACTTACTATTTACTATTAACAATTACTATAGATCACCTGCGAGAATAGGATCTCCAGGTAATATATAAGATAACTATATCGAGAAGCCTTAAAATGCCATGTACTGTATAGTATAAGGAGTTTGCTGAGACGCTTTATGAACATGAGGCGCATGACATTTACTCGGACAGTGTGTTGGTGATGGCTCGCACAGATGACCAGACCAGCGTGGAAAGGCGTCACTGTAAATGGATAATTATTTGTCACTTGTCAGGTGGCACGCTCGTACTAGAGTGACCCGCTCTTATGATGGAGAGTAATGGAACCTACCTGACGCAAAGTGCCCTGGTGGGGAGGTCACCAGATTGCGGATAATGCATCATTTTCTCCCATTGTTATTTGCTCGTGAAGCAATGAGACATTCTCATTGGTTGGATCAGCAGTTGGGAATTAATATGTCATATAGCTAGAGTGCAAGGCCAGACTACTGACAGGTGGTGTCAGTGTTAAGTACTTCGATTCCAGGTGAATAGGAATTATGGCGTCGTCGAATACGGCAGGTGAGTGTTGTGGTCGGCAAGCACCTGTAATATAATTCGCAAATCAAGTTAGCGAACATAAAATCATGTTATCATCGGTGATGTTATAAACGAGTGTCACTCAAGAGTTCGTCTACACTCCCTACCTTGACGTGAACTCTTGCACGTCGTATCGTCACCCAACATACGGTGTCGTTCACACTTTATCACGACTATGCATATACCATTAGGTACACAAACACCATTAAAAAAATATGTATGTTTTTTTTACTTACAGAGCCAGAGAATTTTAAAATAAAAATTACCATGTAGCTCCCAAAAATTAATTTTCTATTATGTAACAAGCATCAAAAAGAAATTTAACACTAATTACATATTTAATTGATATTTATAAGTATTTGATATTATCGATAATATGCATCATAATGTTGACTTATCAAATTCTAGTATTATAGGATCATATACTTCAATATACAGTATATAATGCACTGGAGGAGTGTATGATATATCAAACAAACTTGGTTCGCAAACTCTCAGTTAATACCATAATTCTGAACTTTATGTGTAATCTATGAAACTCTACATTGTAAATAATATCATATACAATTGTATATAGTTACACATAATAGTTAAGATATTGCAAGCCTATAATATATATATATATATATATATATATATATATATATATATATATATATATATATATATATATATATATATATATATATATATATATGAAAAAAGCGAATTATTACACACATTATTCAATTAAGGACGAAATTTCAGGAATATACTCAGAGTGTACATGAACAGGACATTCACCTAATCCGTAATGTAAAGTCATAACCTGTGCATAATAAACCTAACCAAGTGGGACTGTGGTAAAAGAATTAGTAGAGAAAACAAAGGAAAACCAAGACGCCCTCATCCTCCTGAGAGAATACCCCGCCTGCCTTTGAGAATATTATAATACAAGACCATCATCTCCTGACCCTCTATAATCAAGTCGCTGAAATTTTGTGAATACAGTATTATTTGCGTACTGATATGGATCAACAGTTACAATAAAAGCTCTGTAACAATTCTCACTAATTAAGTTTTTACACTATACAGCAAATAATGATATATAACAGATATATAATAATCCGAGGTAGAGGAGTGCTGATAAATTTATAATTATGTGTATATACTGACAACTCTACCTAACCTCTATATGTTTGATGTAGAATCAGGTGTATAAAATCCTGCCCATTTTATTTTTCAACCTCATTATCTTTTCATTATTCCTATTTGAGTATTTGTTGAAAATATACATAGGTGATAGTAAGTAAATTCGATGTGACGCTCAGAAACTATTTATTCCGTGGGCTATAATGCAGTTGCAGGGAAAAAGACAAAATTCCCGAAAAAAAAATGATTTAAAACAAACTACTTGAATATTGAAAGGGAAGTAAGCGTATGGGGAATAACCTGATAAGAGAAACCAAATGAAAAAAAAAGTAACGCAATAATAGTGTAAAGAAATAACAAAAAAGTCAAAAATAAGAGAGATAATGTTGTTTATAAAGGGAATGGTAATATAGAGGAACACGACGTAAGAAAGTCAAAGTAATATAGAATAGGAAAACGAATGAGAGAGAGAGAGAGAGAGAGAGAGAGAGAGAGAGAGAGAGAGAGAGAGAGTTACTTAGGGCGTGTGCTGGAGCAGTGGAAGGCGACTCACTCATCTGCTGTACTGTATATTTACAAGGCCAATCAGCATAACGGAGAGCTTAGCTTCAGGATTTGTCGCCCCCGTCACTACGCTCACACACTTTTCCAAGTATTCTTTTTGACCACCATCCCCGTCTCAATTATCATTAATACTCGGAAATCTCCCCTGAATTACTGACAGAACAACAAGGGTTTACATGTCTCTAACACGCTACTGTGTGGTCCGTAAGCAGGAACTTGTATAAGATAATTATTATTCCGGTGTCTGGTATGATTGTCAGGACTGTCAGTTCGGGTTTTCTGTAAAATGGGCAAATTTATTTCAAGTGTTTCCAGTAATTGGGCGTTTAACCAAGCATCTGAGTAATTGTTGTCACGAATGCTTGCAACACACACTTCTGCACTGCCACCTTGGAAATGCATTTATATATATATATATATATATATATATATATATATATATATATATATATATATATATATATATATATATATAAAACTTTCCTTAATATTGCATATATACAGTATATTGATATTCGAATTACAGCACTCTTAAATTTACACATAAAAACAACTGATGTACCAGACAGTTTACTTATTATTTGCTTTTTCTCGGTAAAAGTGTTACATAATATTATTCATCATTATCTTTTCATAAACTACCTCTCCCTTGAAAATGGGAATAAATATTTCGGTCTATAGAACTGACTCATTTTACAACCCACAGCACATCACACTCAACGCCTTTCAGAATTACGAAAAAATGTCATATAACACAATAATTTCGATCACTGCTTTGTTTCTTCACAGCAACACTACACAATCTGATAATTTTCAGTAAATCATTTTCTCACTGTATTTGCTTAACACAGATTCCCACAACGAAAACCAGATTTTAGAAAACCATCTTTCCGGTTTTCCTACCTCCTGGTAGTTGTCTGGAGCGGTTAGTAACGTAAAAGTTTCAGTGTTGCTTAATACATGAACCAAATGCAATTCAGAGATAATGCTTGAGCAGGCGTAGGGAGCATAGGGATTGGTATGTAACATCAATAAACGGTGCCCGAGGGGTACGGATCGACCAACCACGGGGCAGAATTCGTGCCCGGTGCTTGTGCAGAAACCAATCAGCTTTCAAGTTTTTACTCGCGTTTTCTGTGGCCCAGGTAACGTTCAAAGCCGAACAGTCCCCTTCATTTGTGTTTTTCAAGCAATAAAAGAAAAACTCAAGGATAACTACAATAAAGCTTAAATGAGATAATTTTTAAACGAACGATCATGTATCAGTATATATCAATATAGACGAAATTAAAAACTGATGTATATAATCCACAGTTTTCTAATTTCATGGTGTTAACACATAACAAAATCTGGTGAGACAAGGATCAGTGCAGTAAATAAACACAATTCCTTATGCTTATGTAGGGCAACAAAAAAACATATCATTGCAGTTTTTAAACAAATTAGAAAATAAACGAGTTAAAAATAGCCTAAGGCGGCTCGGCCGAATGTTACAAGAGAGAAGTGTATTTGTTTTAACAGGGGGCGGCAGAGACCGAGTTTTGAATATGTGGAGAGATTACCGACATACAATACACTGAAAGGTTTGTGAAGTGTAAATATTAAAAGTTAATTCCGAGAAAAAATCGTTTACTAATGCTAAAACTACGATCAAGAAATACTACTAACCAAGCGTAGTTAAAACTAAAATTCCTTGATAAGAAAACTATTTTTTATCACAATCGTAGAACAATAGAGTACAGAATTCTTTAGGTATATATATGTAAAATTATATTTCTAACCACACAAAAGAACCTGAACTAATCAGTGGAAATATTACACAGTACAACATACTCTATATAGAACAGACTCGCTGTTGGAGCTTCACTTGATTCAACTTTGACAGTCAAGACATTTACTCTTTAATAACAAAATAAGAGTTTACTTTTTTACTCTTTAATAACAAAATAAGAGTTTACTTTTGAAGGAAGATATAACAGTCATTGAGACAAGTTACATGGCTCTCGTTTCGCACATTATTATAGACTTCAAATTCATCATAGGATATATATACAGTATGCCTTTGAAGAAATGTTTCGACATAATTCTTGACATTCTCAAGTGGAAAGTAAGAACACGTTTTGGCGTAACCAATGCCAACGCTTAAAATTATTTTAGATTAACACGGGGTGTCACGAAGTCCTTTATTTCTCAGGAAAAATTTAGTTTTAATGCCAAGTTATTCTGTCAAGTTTTTACTGCAAACGAATTTAGTATTGAATTTATTCATTTGATAAACAAATCCAAAGTAATTTTCGAGTTATGTTTCTCGAATTTTATATTTAATTATTATTCGGGAAAAATAACTAAAGTTCATGAACCAGGTAATTATGAGCCTAAGACAACTTTATTTTATTTTCAACACCACTTTATCTTTATTCGATATAAATTATGAAAACATCTCGAGATATCACAAAAAAATATTATAAAAAAACATACAGAAATTTATGTATTACATATTTGTTCTGCATATTAAACTTTTTAGAATAATCAGTAAATAATAGGGACATAGACCAGCTAAGGAGAAGATAAACTCAGGAAACCTATTAACATATGAAACGATTAAAAACTTTCCAATCGTGCCAGTTAACGAAAAAAAATTATTACAGGAGCTTAAGATTTTGCCACAAGTTTAAGGTTTCTGCACGACAATCTCTCAATACAAAAATATATTCGTATGACACAGACTTTTAAAGACAAAATGCGAGGATATTTACAAAGTTAGAAATAAAACTAATGTGTTTTAAGCATCTTACACTGTATAAACTATTTAAATAATTGGCTGAATGTATATTTTTTAAGACAACAAAGCTATATTTTAGGAAATTTTATAAGTGATATGAAACATTATTCCAACTGCAAAATACAAAGACGAGAAGAAATTGTGCAAAATACAACAACAAAAATATAAAAAAATAACTAGGGCAAGGAGAAAAAAATGTAAAAAATTTTCTTATGCAAAAATCTAAAGTATTTTATCAGCGCTACAGTTTCAGGTAAAATGATTCAGGGTTTAACCTGCTATAGGATTTGTGTCTGAATGTTTAATATCGTCAGTCAGAGATTTGATTTTTTCCTTTCTTGTCAAATATAATTAAACCAACTAAACCCACCGCCAAGGACGACTCTTTAACAATCAGCTACACGTAGTTACACTGTTTCTGGCTGCAATTATATAAATGTACAAAGTCTTATAAAAATCAGTCCATTAGGTTTCAGGTCACCTTGGTGAAACGCAAATTTTAATTTTCACGATTACTTATTAACCAATGTCTCTAACTATGATATATATATATATATATATATATATATATATATATATATATATATATATATATATATATATATATATATATATATATATATATATATATATATATATATATATATATATATACAAACAATAACTTAAGAATAATTTTCTATCGAACGCAAGAAAAGTTTTTAAAATCGATGCAAATAAAATTAACCTTGTACACAAATACTTCCAATTAATTAGCATTTATGCGGCCGTGATGCGTACCCTAACACGATTGGCTGTGATAAATTACCCACTAATGATTGGAATAACTTTTAGCCATAATTCAGCAGGAGTGAGTGAGTAGATTGGGATGATGGATACTGATGAGATGCAGTTGTCCAGCGTCAACAGGTGGGAGCTTCACTGTTGCTCCACGCCTCTGTTTTTGGCATATGCGCTTTTATGTATGTATGTATGTATGTATGTATGTATGTATATATATATATGTATGTATGTATGTATGCATGTATACGGTATATTATATATTTGTATTATATATACAAGGCATATATTATACTTATGTACAATACATATAAAAGGAGAAAAATACACTAAGATACACTTATCGTAAGCCACATCAGCGCTAATATTTATTTAAGTGTATGCCAATGTTACAATAGCTACACTTCCACACCCCTCGTCTTCAAGACAAGAAGGGCAGGCAGGAGGGAGCTCTGGGTCCCCTGTGTCTCGCTTTACACACCACCACCGAGGGTCGACCCCAGGTACCAGTGCTGGGAAGCTGGCCTGGGTGAGGACGCTAAAAGAGGGGGGCAGCCAGAGAAAAGGTTCACGGCAACACTGAGAAGGGGGCCGTGGAGGGAGGGGGGCTGGGAGAAACTGGGAGGGGGTGGGGAAGGGATAGAAAAGGGGGGTTCCATCTCATGACCACGTAGCAACTGGTTACCGGCCACTGAAACAGCTGACAACACAAGGTCACTCACCAATAATCGATTTTGCTTTATTGTAAACCTTGAGGATTTACATGTGTATTTGTGTCCGTATAACATATTAATACACACTTCTGCTTTATCTGCAGTTTTACCGTCGAGACCAAATTTGTACAAGCAGATAAAGAAAATAGTTCCGGAATAAATAAGAAGAATGAGACAAACAGTAATCAAACATAACCTTCCTAAATCAATTTCATTGTAAAATACAAATGTTTATAATCCCGAAAAATTTAACAATACATGTTTAAGAGTAATGTGATATTTTCTTTTAATATAATACACTCTCAACTCACGCCACATACACTCTCAACATTCCGTCTGTGTTACTTTTCCCAGGTAATCTTCTTTCCTCACCACACGACCGTCATCGTACTGGATTAAAAATGATACCGGCAAGCGCCCGGGGTTTCATATGCGCTCACTCAGTTTCCGACGCACTTCAGAGAAAACTGTGTAAAAGAACACATTGGTTATGAAAGATGTGGTAACATTGATGACGCTGCTCCACATCAAGTTTATTGTCTTTACCTACAAGATAGAGTAATACCTTTTAATATTTATTTTTCGTTCCTGATATTCCGTATCTATATTACGTAATAAAAAGAACACCCATAAATTAACAACAGTCTCGTATTAAATTTATTTCGTGTACACAATAAACAGGAGGAAAGCCATTTATATGAGTCCTCTTTATTATTATTATTATTAATATGATTATTATTATTATTATTCACTCATATCTGTCTCCGTTTATCATACCGTGTCACTATTTCTTTTTCTACATTTACTATATCGTGTTACCTACCACTTGTTCCTCTCCGTTTATCATACCAGGTTACCACCCACCTCTCTGTTCTCGGTTCATATGAACATTAATAAATATAAACGTTGGAGTTAACTTGTTTTTTCAAGATGCCTCCAGCTAGTGTCAACACTTTTAACCAGTATAACATACGGACCATGGCAGGAGTGAGATATCTCTTGTTTATTAAAGTCTTGGCAGCCGAATAATTAAAAAGAAAATGAAAAATGAAAATGCTTAGCATAAATCATGTACACGTACAGGTGTGTGCGTGTGTGTGTGTGTGTGTTGAAAGACATTATGTGTGAGTAAGTGTACAGAGTTCTTTTCATCGTCTTGCTTGTGGTAGACACAGAACTCTGCTTGCAACAGAGGCGGGTAGTGAGCGCTCTCCCTCAGTCGGCAGCTGTCCGCCTCGACCCAAGAGTACCGTCGAATTAATAACTTATGGTGCTCTCTATACTGAATTAATGACATTTATATTGATGCTTGTTACTTTTCCTTTGTTTGATGTTCTGTCTCGCGTGTATAATTCTGTAACATTGATCTTTAATGACCTAATCTAGATTTTTTTATCTAGAATTAATGTAAAAAATTCGGAAGGATTTTATTTATAGTGTAACTCAGTTTATGACCTTTAATTTCACAGACAATCAAATTTCTTATTATGAACTTCATTACAGTTATTAAAAAGCGTAAACAAATACACGTATTAAAAATTATATATATATATATATATATATATATATATATATATATATATATATATATATATATATATATATATATATATATAATATTTGTATAAATACTGCCCTAGTAAAAAATCTATCGGTTAATAAATAATTTGGCTTAAAACTTTTATTCCAAAAGCTAAGGATCACCTTGAATATATTTACTAAAGATAATGATCATATTATATAATTATTATCGTTTGAGAAGCTTCTGTCCACGCCAGCTTACATATGAAGCGCAATTAACATGTGAAAAAACCCACGTCGAGTCATCTATTAACACGGATGAGAGAGTCAGTACCGACACCTTGATTCACCCTCAGTAAAAGAAGGTTCTCTTTCCTCTCTTCTGTGAAAGAGAAAGACTGCTCTAACAGTTTTAGAATAACCATCAAGAGCTCTTCTGAAATAATACTCGGCAATATTCATATGATGTAAACTGAATTTTAGCGTCTCTCTTGGCTGCCCGTGACCGTGAAAATATGCATTCTTTCACACATGCATATGTATTGTACGCTCTGGTGAACCTGTGTACAATAACAGCCATCTACACTCTTGCTCATGCATGTGTGTTTCTTCCTTTGAAAACACAAGAAGCACAAATATACACGTAAAATACACATGGATATTAGCATAATAACTTACATAAGGACGACCGCTAGCACTCACAGAGCAGTGGGCAGAAAATATACATTATCGGCTCCATTAGTCATTTAGAATAAGTTTAAAACCCACACCCGATACGACGAACACATTTCCAATATCATACGTAGTCTATATCCATTCTCTCTCCTCCCCCCTTCCTCCTTACACTCTCTCCTCAATCGTCATCCTTCTGCCAATTTTAAACTCCAAGACCAACAAGGTAGAATAGTATAAATTCCTTAATATATTCTGACCTCCACAAATAGTAATATTGTTCACTCATGCTTGGCGCCGTAAAAAAAAAACGTATACATTTGCCTGGTTGTCTGCATTAAGTGATTCATGATATTGGGCGTTTATTTAATCAATGATTTAAAAATGGACGATGCTAAAAACATAGCAAATACCACTCGGAGTTCTGGTTAAATATATTGCGAAATTTAATTATCTCTCGTAATTGGAATATATCATGTGAACTTTACTTACCGATTGGACAATACTTAATGACACGCCTCGTTAATTGTAATTTTAGCTGAGCGATTCGTTTTGTCGTTTACAAGAACTGACTTTAGTTTTTTCACAGCTTGGGAATTTGCTTTAGTATACATTACCTTCGTGATAATAACAATAATTTAATTGTTACTTGACACACACACAGGTCTTAAGTCTCTGGACGTGAATACATTAATAATTCACCTTAAGATAATTTTCTAAATCATATTCTCTTAAATTTTATTTTAATATTTTCAGAATTTAAGATTTAATTACATCACAAATATTAGAAATTAGATCTGAATATTTGCTTTAATATCTTTCATTACTGGGGATAGGAATTTGTGCAAACTTGTCACGAATTAGGAATGAAATCGCCCATAAGAAAATAATTACTGCTCTGACATTACTGCCATTGTTCTCCGCGTCTATCCCGGTCCCACTTAACATGGCACCCAAGGCCACAAATAAAAAAAAATAATGCTTTACTATATCGTCGGTAACTCTTATGCAACACAAACACACGTAAAAAATAAAAACGACGATGGTCTTATTAATCCATATGTTAAATGACAAAAGGAATTCCTATTTGGTATTACAAAATAATAAAAATCTTTTCTTCCACAAGAAGAGGCGATCCGGCCGTCACCTACACTGCTGGACGCACCCCGGAAAACATGCAGTCAACTTCAAACGGCGAGTAATTAGCTTTATTGCACCTTTTATCCCGTGCTGATAATGCCTAAAATTCCGTCCAGTTTCATAGCCAGTTGGCTCTTTTGTGCAACTCTGTTTCAGCTTGATCAATGGACTACGAGACCTGTGGGTTACCTTTCTAGTGCTTGTGGTCACACCTGTTATGAATGCCGTTGTAGTCTCTCTCTCTCTCTCTCTCTCTCTCTCTCTCTCTCTCTCTCTCTCTCTCTCTCTCTGTACTATTTTTCTTGAACTGTGTTGTGATCCGATTAAAGCAGAACCTTTTAAATAAATCTGGTAATACTGGTACAGGTGTATGTAAAGTCCATTACAAATTATATACGTACACGAATAGCAACATATAGATTTTTTCTTGTAAATGGTATTAGCTTTTGAAAAATAAACGATATCAACACAAAATTGAATTGTTCATAACTAGGAATATCTGCGTGTGATCTCGACGTCGGGCGGAAGCGCCATGTAGAAGCCAGCGCCTTGAGACCCGCAACAAAATTCCATCCCTAGCGACAACATTCCCTGATAAAACTCCGAATAAATCTAAAACTCCAGTCCCTTTGGATAAGTATTAATGACACCTGATCAACACTACTCGGGTCATCCCAGGCTAATTTTTTGAGGTGTCACAAGCAGGAACTCTCGACAAGCTTCGGACATCCTCCACCACCACTCCCACAAGCCGATGGCCTCCAAGCAGAGCTGTGTCGCGTCCATCAGTCGTTCCACCACTCTCGCCCGATTGGTGTGAATATTTTTATACTTTTCCAGGGGTCGACAAAAGTGTTTCCCAATACGAGGGTAAACATGTCCTGTGACCGGGGCCAACATAATGGTTTTGAAAGATTTGTTTGCCGAGATGCTTGTAAAGTGTGTATCCACCCCTTAAGTACTCATTCAAGCAAAACAAAGTATTTTTTTTTATAAATTGGGTAAAAACATTAGAGTTAATTTCATTTTATTCGGTTCCTCATCGTGGCGATGCTGCCCTGTACGGTGGAAGCCGACTGTCGTTGCCTCCCGGTACATCGGCAATTCTAGATCTGTTTCTCTTGATTGTTTTAATGTCGTCTTGAATAAAACAACATTTTTACTCCAGAAATATCATGTAGAGATCTGTGAATCCATTAACACCCCTTTTTATCATTAACCGTAATTATATATTTTAATGAATTGGTGCGTATAGGGGATAATTAACTCACTAATATAGACCACAATAAAGCTTACGTGTTTGGTGTTACTAATGTATCATGAATTTCTCTCTTCTATCACCGATTACACTGGTCATCGCTAGGGTCGCCCGCAACAAGGAACACACAATAATTAGTTTTATGTCTTTACTTTAGCGAGTAAATTAACTAATCAACTTGATGTCCAGATTATTAGTTATTAATTGTCATGTGTCTAAAGTTGATATAATTGAATTTGACTCCCCTCTGAAGACCCAGTCCACTTCTAGTTGGTTTCCGCAAAACCTGTGGGCGTCCCTGTCTCCCTCCTCCCTCCTCTCCGTCTGGGTGCTGGTGCTTCCTCGCTGTCTCCTCCTCCGCCACAGGTTTTTTTTTTTACCCAGAAGCTACAAATATCCAACAAAAGAGCCCTTGATGGGTAATAAATATGCAATCGTCTCCTCCAGTGGCCCAGTGGCGTTAATGAGTGGATTTCATAAAGGCTGGCGTAAAGCTTGTGTTTTTTTTTTTACTGGTGCAAGCGTCGGTCCCTTCCTCTTGAGCTGGGCGGGCGAGGGGGCGAGCGTACCATCAGGCGCTACTGAAATGTATTTTTTTTCTGGTTTAGATCACTTTCTTTGTTATTCAAGTAATGATATTTCTGACTAATATGTTTGATTTAGGTCTCCGCATATTTTATAATAATATTTTACACTATTTGAAAAATGAAATATTCATTTTTCATGTTTCTTCTCTTTTTCGTTTTTATTTATCTCTCCGCGCGTTTAAAGTTTACTATAAAAATACTGACGAAGGCTTGTGTTGATACCTGCTTGAAGCCTCCACGTGTAGTTTATCCCCCAAGTTTTTAGTTACTATTTCAATGGGTCAATTTATTTTGACGGAACATCGCGGTATTTAGAACATATTTCTAATTATTCCTTCAGTAATAGTACTTGAATAATGAGTTTCGTTTTAAGCCACTAACATCACATACTGTACACACATTATACTTCACATTACAACATAATGGTGCTTAAAGTAGTGTGTAATTGTATTGTTCCCACTAAGTAACTGAAGGATAAATGAATTTCACTGGAATATTGTTTTTTTTTTTACACTAAGGTTGTAAAACGGGAGACAACACGAGCGGTTTGTTCCCATTTAATGTTAGAAACTTCAGTAATTTGTGTCAAGTAGGAGACGTGCGCTAAAGCCTTAATATTTCTACATGATAAAGAGAGTTTCTTACAATACACTAATAAAACTTTTTCATATCAAGCAAATCATGAACCGTAACTTCACGAAATTAGAATTAGTTTTCTTAATCTCACAATAACAAATTAATCCCCCCCCCCCTTCCCTTGTCCGTAAATGGCGGCTTTAACGAAAAAAAATATGGAAGTTTCATGTAATTTAGAGAACAATATAATACAAGTTAATATCCTTTCCCTAGTGCAGAAACAAGTCCAGCCAACACAACTGCCAAAACCAGTTGAGTAAGGCTTTAAAACGGCGCTTCTCACTATTTACTTTTGCTTTCCCTTTGACACGCTCCCAAAAAGAGAAAACACAGAAAAAACGACGCTCGACAAACCAGAACCGGATTTCAAAGATTCCATAACACACGTGGCAAATGACCTCAAGAATACCGGCCAATCTGGGGGGTTTTTCCGGTTACCTGGATCTTTACACTACTGCTGGACAAACACGGAATCAAGAACACGGAAAATCAAGGCACCAACCGAGCTTTTATTGGAGCATTTGAATCTCCAAACTTTAGACTATTATTCTGATGTGTAAAACAAACTTGAGTTTATATTCAGATTCCCGACTTGCAACGAAGACATCACCGTGTTTGGTGATGAAGCTGGACTCGCTACTGTTCTTCTCAAGTGAGATATTTACAAAATTTTACTCTATTTTGTATTTTTAGCTAATTTCTGTCATATCTTTGTTAGTCAAAAGGGCTTAACTTGAGAAAACTTAAATTATATCTGAATACTGTATTGTACTTGACATATTTATTTCCCCTAATATATTTGTTACGATAAGGGTTAGTTGCCATATAAGTAAAAATAATTATTTCCTACATAATAAAATAGAAATAATTTTTTTTAACGCAATCCTTCAGTACATTGCTCTTAAGGTAATACATAGGTTTTGTGGTATAATGCAAACTTATCTAAATAAAAAATAAGCGTGTGTTTCAAAGGCAAGAGCAGACAGTTAAAAATAAAATATTGTTAGGGAGAGCCGAGCTGCCACTTGGAGTATGTTATTTCAATGTTCTTTGCGTCTACCATCGTATTACTGCTCGTGTCATACGTCATCGTTTACTGTTTATGTCTAGCTTCAATATTTACGTCGTACGTCAAATTCAATGGGTTACGTCGTACAGCAATATTAACTGCCTTCGTCGTACGTCAACATAAATGGTGACAGATGCTACACTAAAACACTAACGTCTTAACTTGGTTGAATATTTGTCTATTTAATCTCTTATTTTATCTAATTCCTGAGTTTCATACCATCATTTGTATCTCCAATTTCTTTATAATATTTATTAATTTTTCTCTTTATTTATGTTTGCATTATATAATGTATATTTAATTTATGTATACATTATATACTGTATACTCTATTTATCTAATTTATCCACGTATGCATATATTTATTTGCATATGTTTCAATTATTTTGCATATGTATATTTATTAAATTTTTTAAAGTGATGAGGATCCTCTCCCAGTTGACAGGAGGAACATTAAGCGCTCAAACAAGACAAGCCGGGTAAACTTAGCTCATGTTGTGATTATTTGGAAACGATATACTAAGCATACAATTCTCACTGAAGTAGATCGTAAGGCAATTGAAGAGTTTCTCCCTCTTAAGTTAACTGTACGGAGAGGAGAAAAAAAAACCGGGTGTCACCTTCCATCATCCAGCTTTACACCTCTGGAAATCATTGCCAAGGCGTCTTGCACAGTGGGATCAGCCCCGTGAAATTCGCAAAGGAGGCAAGAGTACACGAAGCTGATGTGTACTTTATGTAAACAGAGCTCGCAAGTCCCATTGTATATTGTCTCATAAAACGGAGGTGGTGTTGACGGAGCCTCCTAACGTGAGCCGGGATTCATTTACCAGACATTATTAAGATTACGAGCAACCCGTTCCAAGAAAGATGGAAACAGGGGCCCAGGACACTGATGTTCCAATTAATTTTGAGTGAAGGTGAAGAACTGATTTACCATCCTGAATTATGAGAGTTTTATTGTGACAATTAGTCTACCGAACACCAAGCTGATGGAACTTGATGTATTTTTTTTTCCAATTAAGTTATACTTCTTTTACCTTTACGGGTTAAAGACGTTCCACCATACAGTAGATGACAGGTAATGAAGAAAATTTTAAATAAATCTCTGTGTGGAAATGAATGCCTACTTACCTTTTACACTACTTATTAAAGAGAAAATTACCTTCATCACCCTGACAATGTATTTTTACGGTAAGATAATATTAATATTTATATTACGTTAAAGCGAAAATGCAAATCAACAGTGATCCAGAGTTACCAGAGTAAAGATACACGTCTGGCCAACACTGCCCAACAGCAACACGACATTATCAGTCATATTAGTAACGCCCATCCATGCCCACACCGCTCCCCTCCCTCCCTCCTACCTGGACACACATACATACAGCATTTCATACACACATGCAGGTATATATTCCAGTCCACGGAGGAGTACATACACGTGCATATGAGTACAGTGTTCATTACTCTTGCATGTATATAAACATGCACATACGCCGGGATATGCGCGCACACGTACACACACATGTATAAATACAGACACGTTCACCTTTCCTGCGATACAAGAAATGTTTCACATTTTTCTTTAAGCTAAGCTGTAACTTTTTTTTTAAATATTAATCCACTTAGTTTTTGTGTTAACTTTTTCAGGGACAACAATTTATGACAGTTTTAAAAGGGCACATATTCTAACATTTCCCTTATATTCATTATTTTCCCAGGATTTAGTAATTCATATACAAATATCTCCTTCACTTTTTATAAAACTGAAACTCATCGCTGTGAATATATGACGATATAAGAATAATGTTCTCTAAATAGCCACAAATATATTAACTAAGAATATAAATGAAAACTAACAGAGGCGACCAAAATGTTATCACTGGTCACGTAAAGTAATCAATCAGGTCTTATAAAAAACACCCAGAAAAATATCTCAGACCAGCAACAAGACCTTGGCTCTTGTAGAGAGTAATACTTCACTGAATGTTATCACCCAATGATATTTTAAACACCATGTCTTATTTTACCCCACACGATCAGTTAAATGCTAATATGAATTCAGTGAAACTTGAGAAAATATGTAACACCATATTTCCCTTTGAGGCATCCCCGGTGAATGTAATTTTAAAATATATTTCAACAGGTTCTACAGTCTTAATATATTATACACTCCAGGCCCCGTGTCAGCCGTCGTGCCTCGTCTTATAGTCAAATAACTTACAATAATCTGGGGATCAGGCACTAACAAACACTTTTACCAGATAATGGAACCTGAAGCGTGTGACATTACCAATGGGTATACACCACATTTACTGCTTGTTTATCCGTCCACCTGTACTAACTTTTTCACTCTAATAAGCTTCTTACTTTTACTGCTTCTTTGTTGACGTATATTGACGTTATTATTACGATATGATTTATTTCTAAAGTTTATATATAAGGATAGTATGAATTACATTAATTGCTTGCACTATTATTGCACAGTAATAAGTCTTACATCTCGACATCATGATAATTAGAATCTGTTGTCTGTACTGCATAGAATATAGTGATTCAGTAACATTCATTGCTTGCATACAAACCTACACTTGGGCGAGATAACCCCCCCCCCCCACCTAGACTGGTATTAAGTGAGGGCATAGCCAACGCCATTACTGACTGATGAACACTTTATGCCCTCACAATATGGCAAGGTAGCTGGTGTAATCAGACGGGAAACCATCACGAGTGTAGGTCTGTCTCTGGCGCACATTATAGCGTACGGGAGCATTTAATCACGCGACGACAGCATCAGATAGTGAATATATCGAGGACTGGAGGCCCCATTCTATTAAGTTGTGACGTATATAATTAATCATATAATCTGATAATGAGATATTGAAAGCATCACAGGTAACGATCAAATTATGGCAAGTGTGATCTGTGTAAGGATTGTGGATAGTGATGATGTTGGCTTTCTTATGATGGGGAACGCGAGGCTTTCTGAAATAGTGGACAGCATAGAGTATAGGATAGGGGATAGAGAACATCTGACGTCGTATCAGTTATGTGACGCCGTTCTGGAGCAGGGAACACTAGATACTCTTTTAAGCATGAGGGCGCTGGAGGCATTTATGTAAAGAAGTTCTGGGGGTTTATTAAAGAAAGGAAACACGAGAAACTTTATGAAGTAAGGAAACAACGATTTTTTTTTCATTGTAGTGTGCTAAATATTTTCCTTTGTTGGGTAACACCGGAATAATTCTTATTTAGTTAAACATTTACTTGGTGATTTTCCTAAAAATTCTCATTGGATAAAAATTAGGTATAGGATGGATCCATCAGGACTAAGCGAACCTCGAATCAGGAGTCCAAGACTATTATGTATTTTTATAATTCACTTATTAATTAAGCAGGTGTTGACAGATGATGACTACCTCCCTCCCTCCCCCTGCCCTCGTGTACTCACTTCCCTCACACTACCACCACAGCTGAACAATAATACCCCTTATTATTGCTCTCGTTACACAGTCGTAAAATCTATATAAATAATGTCTTCTCATCTTGCTTATATCCAATACCTGGTTAGCTAACTAATGACGCTGTTTACTCTTGGGTTTGTTATGATGTTGGCACAGTTACCGGATGAACGAAACATCTAAATGTGTCCGGCCTCGTGCTTGACGCGCACTATAACGCCACACAGAGATAATTTCATTGGATATCATAGCATAATATTGCGCTAATTATCAGTATGAACATGTCTGGGTATACTCTGTAATTGAAGCGTCTCCAAAGCAAACCCTTATTGTGTAATAGTGGATGGCATCTTGTTAGTATGTATTTATAATTAACAATAATGGTGACTCATCTGTTATCTCAAAAAAAGAACGAAAAGGAAATAAGTCACGATGTATTTCACGAAATTTCAAGAGCAAATGAAAATTGGTTAAACAAAAGTTTTATGAAATATTTTAAAGAAAATTTCTTACCGAATGTAAGCTATTATTAAGTACATGAATAAATACAGATATACAAAAATAAAGACATAAATAAATGAATGTATGAATAAATACATAAATTATCCTTCTCAGTGTTGTCCTATGATGTCAGAGGTAAGTGAATATATGTCAACATCTTTCTGAGAGTTGGTAAATAATAAAGGGATTTACCACGAGCCATGCTGGTGCACACAGCTGATTGGGGATAAACAACTGGTCGTAAACACAAACAGATTAAAAAGAAAAACTGGCAGGAACATTAAAATTCAATATCATAATTGATAAAGACGAAAGCTAAGGTGCTCCATTGTTTCCCTTTTTCCTGTGTAATTTTATCAAGCTTTATCTTATCCACGTTTTCATTGTGGATCTATATATATATATATATATATATATATATATATATATATATATATATATATATATATATATATATATATATATATATATATATATATATATATATATATATATATAATCGAAAATACAGAATAATGACTGTACATTATATGAGACGCATTTCATTGTAGATGCGAAAACAAAAAGCAAATCACCTGACAAAAACTATGTTAAAGCTCAACGGTGTGTAGTACAAACGCATATAAGAAGAACATCAAAAGCTAATTTAGATCCATAAAAAATCTCGAAATTTTAGGATCTGTAAATAAAATGCACATCTGTGTACACACCCTAGCCAAAAATATATTTAATCTTTACACAAAAACAAACACATATTTAAACGAATATTTGTTTAACCACTTCTAATCAAATACACAGATCACCCAATCAAATGCAGCGAAAAGTTAAAACAAATGCGCTGAATGGCTAATGACGTGCTAAAAAGCTAATCAGATGAGCAAAACTCCAGGTGATACGAGGCAGTCAGCTGATGGCCACACGGGCTGGGAGGTGAGGCATTTTCCTGTCAAAATTGAACACGAGAAATATAGTTCACATATACAAAGGTAAAACCCGGGATATGTTGACGGAGATCTTGCTTGTGCTTGTCATTGTGGAAATCATAAAAGAGGTAAAAATTGCATTGTGGCATTTGTGAAATAAATGTGAAAGTGTGTGTGTGTGTGTGTGTGTGTGTGTGTGTGTGTGTGTGTGTGTGTGTTTGTTGAAGCTGTGATATATCAAATGTATTAATAATCTTTTCTATATCATGTGTGTGTCATTCTACCTTTCCATTATATCAACCTACCATGGATACACTTCTCAGGTCTGAAGGTTGGCGACCACAGCCCACCGCTCTAACTATTTTCAGGCACTCTTCACCATTCCTCCGTCCAGATTGATTATAATTATCTCCGAGAATAAGGCATTTAACTTCACTCATCTTTCTCAAGTCGGTACCTTCCCCTGGATCTCCTACCTTCAATTTTATCTATTAATATTTCTACTACAATCATTTGACCATTTTATTATATGGAGTAATTGTCTCAATTCTCTTATGGTAAAAATCTACAGTATTTCACTCAACCATTTCACCCAATTACAGTACTTTTATCTCATTTGTTTCTTATCAGTATAATTTATCCTGAAAGTTCTCCTGTAGATACTGTGACTAAAGCGGTTTTTTTAACAGTTCTCTAACATTAATACTTTTTATTTTCGCTTCACTTCTACATATTCTCAACTATTTATGTTACTTCCCAGATAGAAAACAAAATCTTATGTTCCTAAAATAATCAGCCGTATACCAACTACTATGTTTGTGATTTACTAACACTGTAGCTTTCTGTTGCCAGTATAGATTTCATAAAATTATAATATAACCATCATTAATTCCTATCATTTGCTTTTTCATAATCCATAAAACAAATGCCTAATTTTCTTAAACCTTCCAAAATTCTTTCACTTAGTTTCATCAACACGCTCGCACGCACGCACGCACACAAAACAAAAAAAGGTTCCATAGTTTTTCTTTTCCACGCCATTTACGACCTCATAAATGTACCTTCATTAACATCTATAACAAACGACTAAAAATTTTTCCCATATTTTCCATATTGAAAATTACAACATAGGAGGTGCATCATCCGGTGTTATTACAGGTGTGTTGCTCGTGGCTCAGGTATTTCATTATTTGTGTCTATTTAATGAGTGACTTTTCATCTCTTTTATATACCTTTTACTGTAACCATCCTTGATATACTGTTTACTAACCGCTCACTGGTGGTCGGTCACCTTGTACTGAGTCTTATATGATCCTGCTGCTGCCACACAGTCAAGAGTGGTGTGCTGTGTCTTTACTCTCAACATATGTACAAAACTATCTTGGATTCAACAAAAACATTCCTTTGAAAAAGAAATAAGAACTTCATTAACAATTGAGTCTGTTGTGTGGAATTCATGTGGAGTTAATTTAGAAATTCACGAAAGTGCAAACTTGATGATAAATTAAAATGAAGGAACTCTCACGGTACACAATTTTATAAGGATTTCTGTAATGTTTTAAAAGCTTTCTGGTGACTCTTACTTTACTAACACTAGAATGGTTATGATCTACAATCTGTCTATACATCGCTATTCTATCAGTCTCCCCACCTACATATTATACCAAGAGGGGCTTCCGAAAACAATTATACTCCTCTAACAATCTACTGAAATTTATCACCGATTAAACGAGTTACATAATTCTTTCGGACAAGTCTCATATATTTAATTCTCTATTTATTTATCTATTCATATATTTATTTATATATTAGACACATTTATATAGAAAACAAGCGGTTAATCCTCAAAATTAATATTTCTAATAAGTTACCACAACTTATCATTTCGTCATAAGGTGAGATGCTGAGGCACCCAAATTAAGAAAGAAATGTCTAGGAAAATACAAAGCCGTGCGAACAGAAATAATAACCGCGATTAATGACAAATAGTTTGTATAAAAAGGACGAAACTTTACCCAATACTGATTTAAATAAAGTCAGTGAATCAAGAGTAAGTTACAATTTAACTTATTACTTCAGAATTACATGTTATTACCTCCCAAACAACAACTTGCCTACATAGTAAAAAAAAAATAGACCAGATGTGATATATATATATGTTGCGTTACCTTCGGTAAATAACCTTTAGATAATATTACTTAAAGAGTTTCCATAATGTTTGGTATATAGACAAGAGCGAGATGATATCTGTGTGTGTGTGTGTGTGTGTGTGTGTGTGTGTGTGTACATAAACAAACACATATCGAAAAAATCTCTATTCTATACTTTCACAAAACACAAACTCACGAATGTAATGCTGAAATAAAGCCAAAATTCAGGTAAACAGGAGGAAAATTGGTTTGTTTACATATTCAACTCGGTCATTTGCAGTTCTTTCCCGCCAAAACTATCAGCTGACATTTTTGGCGGGAATATTTCAGTTATCCCCCCACCCCCCCTATGCTCCCAGCCAAAGATGTTTAAAGGCTCAAAGGTATTATGGGAGTACATCGAGGATTTACAGATTCATTCACGTGGTGACATGGAGTATGAATGAATGAAGGGGACGTAGCAATTTTTTAAAAGCGCATCAGCGGGGAATTCCCTTGCAAAAATTAATGCGTCATACGGAGGAAAAAATGGACATAAATACATACAATATTAGTATACGTAAGAGAAGAAATAAAGACAAAGAATAAGAGAGGAATAAACAGATAAAAACGAGGTTAGAAGGAATTATATGATAAACCGTACACACGTAAACAAAAGCAAAGCGAGGTAAAACTTGTTCTATTGGATGTCTGAAAGTTCCCTATCCCAAGAGTTATAACGCAACTAATATATTTCAACCTGTATCGTGTTAGAGAAATCAATGGCGTGTTATTCTCCTACATTTTCAAATACTTATACAAACAATTTATTTTTTCTAGCGATACATCAAGAAATACATTGATAATTGTACCTTTTTTTTCCCATAATGCGGAATACATTGGACAACTAAATGAGAGGAACATCTATACTGATATAATAGAACAAAATTACGAAGATTGTCAATAATACGAAGTCCAATTCAAATTACGGATAAAGATAACTATTAATTACATACAATACAACACAATAACAATAAATTTAACCAATAAAAACAAGTCGTAAACCAAAAAAATCAAACATAAACCAAAGAACCAAATGATAATTAAATATATCGAATAAATCAGATAATTAACTCGATTAACACACAAACAAAATAAAATCCAAAACTCACAAATGTAAGACATAATTTTACCCATAATGAAAGGAAATAAACCAATTAAA
Organism: Homarus americanus; assembly: GCF_018991925.1. Lineage (NCBI taxonomy): Eukaryota > Metazoa > Arthropoda > Malacostraca > Decapoda > Nephropidae > Homarus > Homarus americanus. Next base: position 439,357 of record NW_024718106.1, read on the forward strand.
AAAAACCGCATTAAAATACCTAAACTGAGAAACATAAATAGACACAAACAAGAATAAACTCATAAGAAAAATAAAATAATCAGAAAAGGAAAAATATTGGCAATAATCTCAATGAAGAAAAGAGAAAAAATAAGTAAAGAAAAGAATAAACATCAACTCAATAGAAAGCTAAAAAAAAATGAATAGAATTGAATGCGACTTAACAGAGATGAAACAATAAACACAAACTTACAGTAGAAACAGATTGAATAGACACAAACACCATGAAACAAACACACTATATAACAGGGACAAGAGATAGACCAAACACCCACCAAACACACAAACAGTAGAGACATAAAATTCCTGAAGGTAAAACACACGGCAACAAACACCATACATTGAACAACAGGAGAATACAAGAACAAACCACAAAACGATAAAAGGAACCAAACATCAATAATAAAAACAATGACATGAAAAATACAGCAATGTGGTATAATAAACAACACCAACAGAAGCAGCAGCAACGGTAATAACAACAACAGTGACAACACCACGGCACAACAGAACGACAAGCAAGAGGAGGAGAATAAACGGGTTGAAAACAGAGGGGAACGAAGCTTATACCTGGGCGACCGTGTTCGATAGGGATCTCGCGTCTGGAATGGCCAGGCGAAATTAAGATGTTTAATGGTAGTCTCTTGTTTACAGTAGCAGGAACCGTTTTGGAATGCATACAACAATTCCGGCGAGGCCCACCACCACTACCACCTGGATGTTACAGGGAGAGCTTGGTGCTGCAGTGGTCGGGAGAGAAAAGGGGGGATTGAGGGAGGGGAAGGTGAAGGGGGGAGGGGGAGGTGAAGGGGAGAGGGGAAATATTATACTAATACATTGTGATCAAGCACTGAGTATTAAAATGATTACAGGTGGGTGGTGAAGGCGAGGATCTTTACTTCACTCTACGATTGCAATGAATAAAATTAAATCATTCGACATAGCCAAAAGATGAATGGAAAATACTTCTGTGTGTGTGTGTGTGTGTGTGTGTGTGTGTGTGTGCTTATTCTTATCGCATTGTGTTTACTCGTAATAACACCAAAACGTTATATGAGCAACAGTTAGGAAGTAATAGGTAGCAAGGGAGAAGCGTGGACATTACAGCTGTATTTATGTACTCGTGTGTCACTATCAATGATGAATATAATGTTTCTTTTTATTCTTAATTTTGTTTTATGTATTGTCTATTAGAGACATATAATTTAATGTTAGTACCAAGCGTGGGTTGGGAGTGGGTATAGGAGTAGTGAGGACGTGGGTAGGGAGTGGGTATAGGAGTAGTGAGGACGTGGGTAGGGAGTGGGTATAGGAGTAGTGAGGGTGTTGGTGGGGGAGGAGTAGTGAAGGCGTGGGTAGTGAGGTCGTGGGTAGGGAGTGGGTATAGGAGTAGTGAGGGTGTTGGTGGGGGGAGGAGTAGTGAAGGCGTGGGTAGTGAGGTCGCGGTTAGGGAGTGGGTATAGGAGTAGTGAGGTCGTGCATAGGGAGTGGGTATAGGAGTAGTGAGGTCGTGCATAGGGAGTGGGTATAGGAGTAGTGAGGTCGTGCATAGGGAGTGGGTATAGGAGTAGTGAGGTCGTGCATAGGGAGTGGGTATAGGAGTAGTGAGGTCGTGCATAGGGAGTGGGTATAGGAGTAGTGAGGGCGTTAGTAGAGGGTGTCAGATGACTCTCTGTTTTCCTACATAATGAAAAGTTGTTTGTTGTAAGAAATCAAAACTTGTCCACGTTGTCATTGATAGTCTAATCTTGATTTTGTGCTAAGACAATAAACACTAGAGAATTTAATGGGATCAAGGAGGTGAAGAAACATTTTTTTTGTATTAACTTCACCACAGTCACCACATATTAGAGTAGTATGATTTACTATACTGTATCGCGGGTGGTGGGAGGCAGGTGGTGGAGAGAGATCTGAACGCTGTGGTGCTCTATATCTGCATCCATTACATTATTATTTTGCTCACCAGCACTGGATAAAACATATCTGGTATGAAGGACAGAGAGACTGGGTTCTTTACACAAGGTTATTCTGTATAAGTATAAAGACAATTTCAGGTTTTGTTATACTTAAATATATTACAGCAAAATTGTACTCAAGTTTTATCTCAATCAAAAGATTATAAACACTCATTTATTTCCTTGTTATATCAAATTAGCACACAGTGTATTAGTTCAGTCGTTCTATTGTTTGAGTATTTCACTGTGATAAGATCTTCAGTGTACTGTATGGTAGTTCTTCACAGTGGTTCATGCCATTCATATTTCAGCAACACTTTACATCTCAAAATCGCAAGTCGTAACTCTAGAATGCCTTAAAACAACGCAGCTCATCTTTACATAATAATTACTCACAATACAAATTAACATCCCAGTATACACTAAAATGTGGAAGAGACAGTCTTATAATAGGGAATTTAACTTAACTTACCCTCAAAGAATTTCAGATGCTTTGTAGTGACTTTACTTTCTTGTTCACAATGATAGTAATTAAAGGAAATAGAAATAGACCCAACGAGCTGCTGACCCCCCCCCCACACCACACACACACTCACTCACTCAAACGTGATAGTTGTATTTCACCAAACAATATAACACGTCGGGGAGTGAGTCTTATCAATTGGTGAGGGACTTTGAGCCCTACGATGCAATTTTATAAGATTGGTTTTCCTGTCCATAATTGAAAGAAACTAATATATACAATCTAGTCATATATACGACACAAATTCGGTTTCGGTTCACAATCTACGACGGTGGACGGGTCTGCTTACGAGAAGTAGGAAAGAAGGGGGCGTAGCTTACTGTAGCGTTGTTATTATTTTATTACTGAATGGCACTTATTCTTCAACATACTTCTTCTTATTATTATTTACCATTATCATTTCTTTACGTATTGTGAACGTTCATCTTACTGTTCATAAAAGCTTTGTTGTGACTGAGGTAATAACTAATGTCAAGTCTTTGGCGACAGGTTAAGTCGTTCTGATGCGAGTATTAACTGCTCGTGTATCTACTTATCCCCCCGGCTTATTCCTCCTTCAGTTCTCATCACCACAAGTAAATACATTTAAACTTTATATCTATATAATACAAGGACGTACACATACCTTGATCAAATTCACACACACATTCTTCAATAACTTCACACTGTGTCCTAAAGCCTAAAAACATTAACAACAAATCATCCTAAACATCCTCCACCTTACACCCTGTACAGCGAGACGTCAACGGACCTGGATACTACAGGTAACACCAACATCATAACACAACATCTTCCTTCACTGATCTTCGCCTACAAACAAAACTGAGATATACAACACTTTTCCTCACTTCCTATTCCACCGGAAATTAAAACAAGACCCAAGAATTTTCCGGATTATAAATATTTCCAAAATGATACGTGTGGTTGGTGGCAACAATAAATCTGCTGGAAGCATTAACTCGCGTCAAAGCGTCCCCCGGGGCAACACACGCTCAAACAATAGTGGAAAAAAATAACTTAATTTTGGGGGCACTACGTTTATCACCCCTAGTGTTTAGAGAGCAACAGACATCATTCTCCCCTTCCCTCCCCACCGTCGTGTCATTTTGTCTTGGGCCTCGGGTAAAGAAGCTGATTCACAATACATCAAAGTCACCCGTCGACCCATCAACCCAACTTTTCCATTCACTCTCGCACCAGAAGACACTCAGAGAAAATAGGAGATAGATTTCTGTGAATTCCCAGCAGTCGACGAGTCCCAGATCAACCCCCGCGTGTCGGTGCTGTTTGTGTCAATAAATATTTCGGCTGCAGGTTTTCACACACCTTTCGGACTTGTACTAACGCCTCCGGCTTTTCAATTGTAGCTCCAGAATAAATTACGGCGCTGGGAGTGAGTACAGCCATTTCTAGCCGTTGTTTCACTGAGGGAAGCAGAGGTGTGTGGAAGGGAGAAACCCCATCTTGGCTATAGCTAGTGTCCAACATGTCTCCAACCTCCTTTATATATCTTATGTGACCAATGTTTTGGTGTTTTTTTCTTCATCTTTATTGCGGTGAGAGTTGGGAGGAAGAGGAGAGAGGAGACAGGAGGAGGTAGTGGCACTAGGTGGGTGGTAGAAAGAAAGTAGGTGAGGCGAGAGGTGCATGGGAGGGAGAGGCAAGAAGGGGGTTTTAATGTCTACCTTGACAACTATTTATATCTGGCTATTCCCCAGTTTATCCTCCTGTACTCTCGCCGTAAGTGTAATTAAGACTGGATGTGTTTCGTGTGTTTTAAACCGAATTTTTGTTTTACGTCTCTCCCTAACAAACACACACACTCACATTGACACCCTCTCTTTGTGTGTGTGTGTGTGTGTGAGTTCTGTACTAAAAAAAATACAACAAAATATTACTAATCACAAAGTCATTATAAATCGAAAGCTTACCCGTCAAATACAGGATAAAGTAAAGAGCATTTATTCTGATCTTCATAGAACTGTGTAATATTAATTAGGCAACAGATAGACGCTAAATTTATGTATGGTTTAATTTTTTTAAGTGATGAAAGATTAACTTTACCTACTAATTATGATCAACCACTACAAAAAAAGTAGTTCCTTTTCAAATATAATAGCCAGAAGAGAAAGTAAACACTGAGGTAATTTTCTTAATTCCTTATTCATTCATTATATTTGTACTAAATTCAGTGGTAAGGGAAAAATCCAGGCTCAAATTGATAAACTATTAAAAAGAAAAAGTAAAATTGGTATTGAACCATTCAGTAGAAAACGTTTAAAAGCACATGACCTCGAGCACAGTGCAACTTTTAATTTGCGTCTTGAGGTTTCTGCAATATCTCGGCAAACCTTGACGAAAATATGTGATATCTTTAATAGTGGCTGTCTGGTGTATAAACTGATCTAGTGTACACCGTCTGAAGACCATAGGTGTTGGTGCACAGAAATACGTAACACGAAAAGAACAACTGATATATTTCCATTTTCTTAATGATAAAAAAACCCCACATTACTCGATAAGGAATTATCTTGAGGTAACTGATCACCAAAGATGTATTTATGTGCTTCAACGACAAGAGTCTCCGAGTATCTTTCAACTAGACTTGGAGTTTACACTAATCATATTTGAAGGAAAAAAGTCTACTCCATACAAGCGCTCATAGTAAGACCTGACATGACAAACAACTGAAACTAGAGCTGAAATTTCTTCTCAGTAATGTTAAAAATACTCACCAACACTACGTCATTTTTACTATTTATGTTATGAAATTTAAGAGATAAGTACATTTGATCAGAAAACATGGAGAATACACATTACTACAATAGAAGACTAGGACTTTAATGATGAACTAAATAAATATTTAAAAAAGGAGAAAATAAATTAAAGCACAATATCATTTTGAAACTCATCATAAAATGTGAGGAAACTGAATCTCACAAATACACGATCATGGCAGGAGATCAGTATCATTAGATGTCAGTGATGAATCCCAGACTCAAAAACATAAACGGTGCTCAAAGACTCGAACAACCCGAATATAATAACAGTTTGGCTAAAGGTAGTACAGTACTGGCCTCAGATTCTTAAGCTGTACAACTATTAGGAACGAAGAAAAAACACATTATCACTACAATCATTCACTCACTCACTCTAATGCCAGTCAGTAATTGCATGAAATCATAAGAGTGAAAATTATGCTCTTTGGTGAAATTTACAAGATGGAAGTATAATACACAGATTAGATCTCGGTGGTAACAAGATTAAATGGATCTCCACGAAACAGGTTATGAGTGTTGGGGGGATCACAGCAGCCACCCAGGACAGGTTTTTAAGAAATATAGGTAACAGTTCAAAGTGAAGCTACATCAAGTTAAGTAAGCGTTTTAGAGAACGCGTCAAACTTCACCACTAATTATATACTTGTTTGTACTATTACTACTACTACTACTAATGTAAATCATAATCGTAACAATTATTTCCACGGAGATTCAACACGGCAATCAAGTAATTTCATAGAAGTTCACATTCCAAAAAATGTAACTATAATTATAAAAACAAAACAAAAGATTTACAAAGAAATCCTTAATAAATGTGGATTTATTTGGTTATTCTTCCAAAACAAATTATTGGCTTTATTCTTCCACATTTAAAGACAAGTATCTGATCCATTGGTGTCTAAATGATGCAGACTGGGTCGTTAACACACACACACACACACTCACACACACAAACCTAAACACACACACACACACACACACACACACAGGTACTCGCACTACCCGCATCTCTGTGACGTGGCGTAACTGTGTTTTTCTGCCACCTTGCTGTGGGAAAAGACAAGCTGTCTCTCGGTACCCACAGGGCCTCAGACCCCAACCAAGGCTTTCTTCCCGGGAGCTATTACCCATCAGTCATTCCGTGAAGAGGTTTAATCACAAACTAAACTCTTTTCTTAAATATGCACATCTCATACGCCTGTCGTTTCCCAGTTGTATTCTTTCATCATCAGAAAAAAGTCAAGTTATATATTTGATGGGACAAACATCTGCACTGTCCATCATGATAAGAGGTGAGGTGTGGTCGGGTGTGGTCGGGTGTGGTTGGGTGTGGTCGGGTGTGTACTGTACGCCAAAGTATTTTTACACACGAAAACTGTCCTTGTAAATCAGACTCTTGACAAGGCAATGGATGTCCAATTGTGTGTGTGTGTGTGTGTTCATGTGGTTGGTTATGAACCTGACACAGTCAATACAAATATGTACAGAAAAAACACATTACCTTTGCACCCATATATGCATAAATAATATACTGTGTATATACAGTATATTCACAAACATGGTGATCAAACACCAAATCTTCTCAATTACTATAACACCTCCATCATTAGTAGAAAATGATTCATGTAACATAAAAACAACTTTAAAATTCCCAACTACTGTACTAATATTAGCAACAAAATAAACGCGGGAAAATCTTCTTGGGGCGTTCCTGCCATACGTTCAAAATTACGCGGGAAGAGAAGAAACCCAACCGTCGCCGCCTCACCAGGCTTGAATTGTAATCTCTTTTTTTTCATATCGAGTCTCAAGGGTGAGAGGTGCGTTCTTCTGATTCCCTCCCCTCCTCCCCTTTGAGAGATATTCGTCCATCAGGGTTTGCCTGCCATGTCTCCCTATCAGGCCTTCAGTGTTGTGAGATAGAGAGAGATACGGGCGGGGGTAGTCTGGTGTACTCTAACAGATGGTGAAGAGATGTGGGCGTGTGACTTGTCGGAAATGGAACACGTGTCTTAGGCTTTTGTTGATAAGAGTAAAGATGGAAAGATATGTATCCGTCTTTCACTCTCCTCCCTCTCTCTCCCTCTCTTTCCCTCATTCTCTCTTATTTTTCTCTCTTTCTATCTCCTCTCTTTCTCCCTTTATCTCCAACCCCTCCCAGTATAGATACCCCTATCGCAGTTCTTATTCGATTTTTTTTTCTCTTTCCCTATTCTCATCTCATTCCATATCCCCATCATCTCTCTCTCTCTCTCTCTCTCTCTCTCTCTCTCTCTCTCTCTCTCTCTCTCTCTCTCTCAGCCACCAAGAGGTATTTCCCCACAGGCCACTAACTCGTCTCATCCTTCTCTCGGAGAGACTCCAGCCTTCGTGAGAGACAGCCCTGACCGTTTAGCGGCGGCCTCCTATCTCACCTGGTGACACCTACAAAATGGAGACAATTTCCTTACTCCAACAGCGGCAGCAGAACCAGTAGAAGCAGCGGAAAGAGGATGGTACAATAGAAACAGCGGAAACCGTAAAAGTAACAAATACCGTAGAAGCAGTAGAAGTAGGAGCAGTAGCAGAAACAGTAGAAGCAGCAGAAAGATACTAGCTCTACGGTTTACCGAACGTAAGATCTACTACTATGATTCCACTCATGACTGAAATGAATGTGTGGTGGTATGAGACGAGAGATTCGTGTAGTGGGGTCGTGTGTGGGTGGGAGAGATTCGTGTAGTGGGGTCGTGTGTGGGCGAGGGGCTGTGTGGGGAGGAGGGCTGTGTGTGGGGGAGGGGCTGTGTGTGTGTGTGTGTGTGTGTTGGGGAAGGTTGTGAAGGGTTTGTACATTGGGTTGAAAGGGGTTGTCTATGGGAAGGAACTGTGTATTGGGGAAGGGTTTTTGCAGAGGTGTTGTGTGTTAGGGAAGGTATTGTGTGAGGTGGGGGGGCTTGTGTGTGGGGGGAGAGGGGGTTGTGTGTGTTTATCTAGGGGAAGGAAGGTTGTGTGTGTATGAAGGAGGAGCAGTGTGTGGGAGGAGCAGTGTGTGGGAGGATGGTGTTAAGGGGATAAGATATTGTGTGTGGGGGAATAGCGTATGTGCGTTGGTGGGCAGTGTATGTTTGGAGGGGTTCCTAGTTATGAAGGGAAGGTTCTGTGTGTATGAGGACGGTGTGTGTGTGTGTACCAGAGCACATTTACGTGAGCGTTAGTAAGTGAGTGTGTTACATAAGCCTAATTGCTTAATTCTCCATTTCAGAAGATGGCACATAAATACAGACACAGAACTTCATGACCAAGCAAAAAAAACCCCGCAAAACAAACAAACAAACAAACAAACAAACAAAGATAAAACTAATAATTCTCAGAACTTCATCATAAAATTTAGCAGCGTCACGTCACAATCAAACTTCCGTCTGAGAATGTATACATTGTGAGATACGACTTTGGTCACTGGAGAAGATAAAACACTTATTATTTACTCTTTTTATCAGAGGCGAGAAAATTTACAACCAAAATGTAAATAATATAGTAATTTGGATAAGCCACTGAAAATTGGTTAATGAAAACTTCTACTAGCTAGATTGGGACTTTTTTTTTTGTATATATAATGGAAAAATTTTGAGTATTTAATAATTCACAACTGATATTCTATGAGAAAAAGTTACATTTATTTAAATTTATAACAGTACAATTTTGATATATTAAGCTTCTAGTAAAATTTGGATGTAACGAAGTCAACACTGTAGCAGCACAAGTAGTTTATATATTTACGTTTCACACAACAATATTTCTACATCATAGGTTAACACAGGGAAGAAGGAAACTGGTTAAAATAAATGTACGTACACTTTTGGCCCATTTATAACTAATATGTCTCACTCTCTAAATTCGCCTTTCTCTCTTTTATCGCTGTACAATTTGCTCCAGGCTTGACTTTCCTCAAGACAATGCAAATATATCTACCGATATCAAATTCAGTTTTCAATATATCACAATAAACTATATTTCTTTTTATATATGCCATAACCTTGGTAAACAAAAACTGTGATGTTATTTTAAAATTTACAGCGTAACCTATTTGAAAATTATAAATACTATACAATATATTTAGTGAGAATAACTCAATCAAAATAAAAAACCTATCTTTAAAAAATCAATTACCTTCCTGTTGGTGTTATATCAATAAAATATCCAATAAAATCAGTACAATTTTCGATTTTTTTTAATACAGGCTCCAAAAACACACCCAAGGAACACCACCCACGGCTCTCTCGATCGGTCAGAGAAATTTGTTTACTTTTAACCCCAAATTGTTACAACTGTTTATCTGTAACATTCTTTAGCTAATTATTACAAGTGGATTATTATACTTTTATTATGGGGCGATGCAACTGTAATTAGTAGGTATGATTAAGGTTTATCTGAGAAGGCTGATGTATGTTATGAGGAAATATGTTAATGTGTCTGAAAGATATATGGCTAATTTGACAGAAAAGAAAAGAAAACAAAGAAAAGGATAGGATAAGTAATGTGTGTGTGTGAGAGAGAGAGAGAGAGAGAGAGAGAGAGAGAGAGAGAGAGAGAGAACAATGAAAAAAAAAATCTGCTATTCATTAATCAGATAATCTTGACATTACTCCAGAGAGCAACAACTGAAGCACTCGACCATCTCGTCTAATTTTGAGTTTTCAGTTCATATTTACATCAGGTGTTGATAATAATCACCCTTACTACACGTCTATTTACCAACATGATCCACATCACAATGACACATTATTAAATATATTATCTAAATACCCACGATATATGTTTACCTACCTACCTATCTACCTCCCCACCTGTTAATATGCCTACCTGCCTATCTAATATCTTGCGTTAAACACTGGAAATAAAAATAAAAATATTCTTTTAGTTTAGGTAAGTTAACATGGTGTTTTTTTCCCTGCTACGAGGGGAATTTTTTGTATAGGAAAAATATTATAATATTTATACTGTTCCTCCTTAGCTTATTATATTAATTTTTATTACCTAAAACTACTACTATTGTTACTACTACTGCTATTTTTGTAGTCCGTCCTAGTACTAGTATTAAAGGTCATTTTATACTACGACTACGACACTTTGAAGGCTCGTTTTACTTTTACTATTACTTCTGTAATAGTTCATACGTCTCGTACTATTTCACTGTACAATTTACTAATAGCTAGTTCTTCTAGTTTCAACAGACTCTCCTTCCCCTCAATAGCTCTTTTTATATATTTTTCCTTCGTTGCTATTTCTTAATATTAAAACACGTGGTTGTTTCTTTAATCATTCATTCTAACACTTTTCATAAGCTGTGTATTCCACTTTTATTCATGAGCAACTTCTGCTAAAACAAGTAGGATGTTCTATTTTCAATAACCCATTCTATTAATTACAATCTATTTACTCAAGAGCTCATTATAATACTTTTCAACAACTTATTCTAACCACTTTTTTTAGTCCTATTTCTATTCCTTTTGAAATCTCATTCTACCAAATAATTTAGCAACCTTTTCTGTCGAGCTGTAACACGACTAAGCTCTGATTGTCCACCGTCGCTTTGTGGGAATTGCAAGAATGTGTGAATATTTTCCTCATCTAATGGTACAAGTTATTTATAAGTCGAATTACATGAGAGCCTCAGCATTCCTTCCTAATTGTGCGTTTTGTTGGCAAGTGTAATTATACATATAAATAAACCAGGTAATTCTGTACGAAAAAAAACCCCCACGTCCAAGAATAACTGCAGGAGTCCCCCCATAACCTAAGTGACAAATTCAACAAAATATTGATCATTCTCACAATTTCTAGCTAATAATTTTGAAACGTAGTGAACGAGTAATACAAACTGAACAAATATATCACAGTGATAGTATTTTTTTTCTTCAAGGATTAACGAGTCATATTATCTTGTGGTATTAAGGTTGATGGAAGGACTGTGGACTTGTTAAGGTGGATGATGAGAGGAAAAGGAAGTTTAGCCTTGAAAAGAGAGAAAAAAGTGATGTTTAGACTTGAGGACATTAAGAGCTATTAGAGGCAGTAGGAGGGGGAGTAGTGGAGCGCTCTAGTGGTGCTACAGAGGAACACGTAAAGAGTGGACTAGAAAAATTGGAGGAGTGACGGTTTTTAGGTTAAGGAGCACTAGGTGAAGAGAGAGAGAGAGAGAGAGAGAGAGAGAGAGAGAGAGAGAGATGGATAGATGGATGGATGATTATCTATTACTACTACCATTATAATAGTGTGTAGTAATAGTATTAGTGGTAATAGATGCATAATCATAGGGTCATTAGTGGTAGAGTGTGATGGTAGTGGTAGAGTGTGGTGGAAGAGGCAGAGTGTGGTGGTAGAGGTAGAGTGTGATGGTAGAGGTAGAGTGTGGTGGAAGAGGCAGAGTGTGGTGGTAGAGGTAGAGTGTGGTGGAAGAGGCAGAGTGTGGTGGTAGAGGTAGAGTGTGGTGGAAGAGGCAAGTGTGGTGTAGAGGTAGGTGGTGGAAGAGGTGAGGTGTAGGGAGTGTGGTGGAAGAGGCAGAGTGGTGGTAGAGGTAGAGTGTGGTGGAAGAGGCAGAGGGTGGTAGAGGTAGAGTGTGGGTGGAAGAGGCAGAGGTGGTGTTGGGGGGTGGGTGTGGAGTGGTAAGGGGTGCAGTGTGGTGGAAGGGCAGAGTGTGGTGGTACTAGAGGTGGAGGTGTTGTGGTAGTAGAGGGTAGAGTGTGGTGGTGAAGTGGGGTGTTGTGTGGTGTGGGGTGGGAGTGTGGTGGTGGGGTAGAGTGTGGTGGTGGTAGAGGTGGGGAGTGGGTTGGTGGTAAAGGGTGGGGGTGGTGGGTAGAGTGGGGTGTGGTGGTGGTGGGAAGTGGGGTGGGGATTGGTGGGAAGTGGATTGTGGTGGTAGGGGGTGGAGTGTGGTGGTGGGGGAGTGGGGTTTGGTGGTAGAAGTAAATTGGTGGGGTGAAGGTGTGGTGGTAGAGGTGTGGTGGTGGTAGAAGTGGATTGGTGGTAGAGGGTAGATTGTGGTGGTAGAGGTAGAGGTGGTGGTAGAGGAGAGGTGGTGGCAGAGGAGAGTGTGGTGGTAGAGGCAGAGTGTGGTGGGTAGTAGAGGTAGAGGTGGTAGAGGCAGAGGTGGTAGAGGTAGAGGTGGTGGTAGAGGTAGAGGTGGTGGTAGTGGAGGTGGTGGGGTGGAGTGTGGTGGTAGAGAGTGTGGTGTGGTAGAGTGTGGTGGGTAGAGGGAGTGGTGGTGGAGGTAGAGGGTGGTAGAGAGTGTGGTGGGTAGAGGTAGAGTGGTGGTAGGGGAGAGAGTGTGGTAGAGGCAGAGGGAGAGGTAGGTGGTGGGTAGAGGAGAGGTGGTGGTAGGAGTAGAGGGGGTAGGAGGTAGAGGTAGAGGTAGAGTGTGGGTAGAGGCAGAGTGTGGTGGGTAGAGGCAGAGGTGGTGGGTGTAGAGGTAGAGTGGTGGGTAGAGAGGTAGAGGTGGTGGTGGAGAAGTAGAGAGTTGTAGAGGTAGAGGTGGGTAGAGGTAGAGTGTGGTGGTAGAGGTAGAGTGTGGTGGTAGTAGAGGTAGAGTGTAGTGGTAGTAGAGGTAGATTGTGGTGGTAGAAGTAGAGTGTGGTGATAGTAGAAGTAGAGTGTGGTGGTAGAAGTAGTGTGTGGTGATAGTAGAAGTAGAGTGTGGTGGTACTTGGACCTGCATCACCATAGGCCCGCCGGGGTGGTGCTGGTGGAGGCGTGGTCCAGTCTTCCCCTTGTCCTGGCCGGAGGGGAGACTGAACATTTGAGGGTCTGGGAAAGGAGAAATTACTGAATAGTGAGTGAATGAGTTGTGTGCGTGTGTGTGTGTGATAATGGTGACGATGGTGGTGATAGTGGTGATAGTATTCGTGATAGTGGTGAAGGTGGTAATGGTAGATAGTGGTAATGCTGGTGGTGGTGGTGACAATAGTGGTGACAATAGTGGTGACAGTAGGTGGTGAAAAAAGTTACTGGATTATCGTAATGGTGATTGTGATGATATTAACAGGGAGAGTATTTGTTAATCTGTGGTTGTGATGATGATGATGATGATGATGATGATGATGACGCCGGTGATAGGTGTGGATGGTCAGCTGGGTGAACTTAATACTTAAAAATGATTGGTTGTTGTGGTAGATGTTTGCAGCAAGATATGACTTGTGGTGGTGGTTGTGGTGGTGGTGGTGGTCAGTAATCACGTTGTTAAAGCTATAATCGACATAGTTTCTCCTGCCATTACATACAATAACAGTATTAAGACGAGATTACGAGGCATAATCTGATCATATAATTCTTCTTGGGTATTCTTGTTCCGATGATAGTGGCGGTACTGAGAGAGAGAGAGAGAGAGTGTGTGTGTGTGTGTGTGTATTTGGGTGGTGGGTAAGGGTTGGATAGGGGTGGGTGGTGATCAAGCAGGTTTTAAAGTTGGTGTGACTGTAGACTTTGTCGGGGTGGGGGGGGGAGGTGGGATGCTGGGGTGTTAGAGGTAGGGGGTGTGTGAGGTAAATTGTTGTAGACTCTCTCTCTCTCTCTCTCTCTGTCTTTTCCTTTCTGATTCTTTCACTTTCTTTTCCTTCTCTCTGTAAAATTATCCTTTTTTTTCTCCCCTACACCCGTCCCATCCCTTCCCTCTCCCCTACATCCGTCACATCCTTTCCCTCCACACTCCTTACCTCACTCTCCCTCTCTCCCTCATCCAACTAACCCGGGATACATGTCACCTACAAAACGGTACATACTTGTAGGAAATATTAGTGGCTAAGTACTATTTCCCTTCGACAGTAAATCCACCTCTGGCTTGATGACATACAAGCCGCCCTGAACTGCCTATGCTGACAACTGAACTCTGAGGCTATCGTTTTGTCTTAGCTACATCAGTCAACTACATGAACACTTAAACTAACTGAATGACGGAAATAATGTTTATAGCCTCGTAAATTCTCCTTTCTGCACGTATTTTTTTTTCTTTATTACAATAACTTCATTTCCATTTCTTTACTTAAATATCACCACATAAAGATTTGTTTTTATTAGATCTCAATCATAAGTCATGGATTAAAATTATTGATATTCATTATTCTGATTACAACAACATGTTACGGCTCCTTTAAAACGACTAACACTGTAACATGTCATGAGTGATAGCGTATATGTTAGTATTTGTTATTCTGGAGGAAATATGACTATGGACATTGTACACTCTACTGTATGGTTAAGAGTTGGAGTGCAAGGGTAGTAAAAACACGAACCCTATATAAATGAATGCCATGGATATACACAACGGAAGAACACGGATATACGCAGAACATGGATATACGCAGGTGAAGATCACGGATATACGCAGAACACGGATATACGCAGAACACGGATATACGCAGGTGAAGAACACGAATATACGCAGAACACAGATATACGCAGGTGAAGAAGACGGGATATTCGCAGATGAAGAACACGGATATACGCAGGTGAAGAACATTGATATACTCACAGTAGAGTGCTGGGAGCGGCTCACGCTGAGGCATCGATGTCCAGCTCTGAAAATATGACAAAATTATCTTGTTAATGTAGCCTCTAATCTTGTTAATAGGGGAAGGAATTAGAGGAAAAATTATTTTATTGAATTTCGTAACTATGAAAAAATATAAAGTAAAATTTATTCATAATAATTCAAGAAAATAATCATTATTTATCGATAATAATGACAAGAAATACACAAAATAAACAAATCTCCAATTAGAATGAATAAATCATAATGACAATTATTATAATATCCATAATATTTAAAATATTATAAATAGGAAAATATCAACATTCAAAAGCATTAGAAATATTAATAACACTAATACTAGTGCCGAAAACAATTGTGTGTATATATATATATATATATATATATATATATATATATATATATATATATATATATATATATATATATATATATATATATATATATATATAATTACATAAGACAACACTAAAATAAAATAAAATATTAATAATGATTCTAAAATATATATTATTTATAAATAACAATACAAATTATAATTACTAGCAATTTCTATTATTACAATATTTTAATCTTGTTTTATTCATTAATAATAATTATGTAATGTCAATACTAAATGCCCCAAAAAATAAAAATATACAGTAACAACAACAATCAAAATTTTCAGCAAATGAATTATGATGAGGGGAGGAGAGCAACGCAGGGAAGTTACTACACGTGGGCACCACCACCAGCTGATGTCCGCAAAAGTAAACAAAATCAGCTGAGCGAACGTGCGTTAAAATTCTCCTTCGCGATGCGCATGTTTTCCATATTACATATTCATAGTATGAGGCACCGACTTATTCTACTCTCCCTCTCTCGCTTTAATATATATATATATATATATATATATATATATATATATATATATATATATATATATATATATATATATATATATATATATATATATATATATATATATATATATATATATATATATATTTCACAATGAAAACGTGATTGATAAAGAAAGCAACGGAGCACCTTAGCTTTCGTCTTTATTCAAGACATCTTCAGAGGTGCTCCGTTGTTTTTATTTTATCATATATATATATATATATATATATATATATATATATATATATATATATATATATATATAAATGTGTGTGTGTTAGTAGGTCATGTAAGTTTTCAGCTTACAAACACCATGACTAAATTAATTTCTTTACATCGATAATTAAGGGAAGGCAAATTGCTTTCAGTTTCGTGTTTCTCTTTTTGTGTGTATGTTTTAATAAACATGGCTGTGTGTATTACTGTCTGTGTCTGTGGTTGTGTTCGTGTGTATGTCTGTATGACTGACCTGAGTTTGTGCGTCCTTTTAGATACGATTTATAATTATGGCACAATTGTGGGTATGGGAAAGACACCTAAATAATATGATGGCCTTCATGGTCAGGCCCTACAGTAACTGATACTTGGGTGAGGCTGTAACGCCACCCTCCAGCGCCCAACATTTATATTCCTCGAAAATTAATATAGAAATATAGATAAATTTTGAGATCATACTCTAGATTATTTTTAGTCTCCATTTGTAACTTTTGTTTTGTCTAATAATTTTTTTTAATATTTCAACACTATAATAACTGTATAATGATCTTTTTCATTTCTAATCTTAATATTTTGGGGGAAATAAATTTTAATATTTCTGAGGGCGTACTTTCATTGATTACAAAATGAAAAACTACTTGGAAAAATCCCCTTGTTCATATAGCGCAAAGAATATTATATAAAACATCTCCTATAACCTATATTGCGGTGGACGAATTATTATATTTTGATTATTTGTACAGATAATCTTACTCAGTATGTCTCGCTAAATATGAAAAAGATTATTCTAAAAAATTTAATTTTCCTGTTTGATTGTTCAGTATAGTTATATAGAAGACCTATTTAATTAATACTAAAACTGTACTATATAATTCTCATGAGTGGCAACCTTACTCCTCATAATGCATTTCTCACTGATGTTCGAATAAATTAATTTAGTGTAAATTTTACGAAATTTTATAAAACTAATGAAAACTAGAATTATTATCTGCTATATAATGATCAAGAAAAAATTTATTCGGAGAAGTTGTTGAGAAAAAGGTCACACAACTCTTCTTATTATATAGCTTTTTCTTCTTTGTATTTAAGGTAAATTCATGATTACGAAGAACGTGTGGGCATCAAGTGGTTAATAGAAATGTTCAAGGAGTCCCGGAAAAAAAAGCTTGAATGAAACAGATTTAAACCTTCATAATACTTCGATTTCTGATGGGTTTTACAGGTGACTTAATGGACAAAGAGACCAAAGAGATCCTCTTTATAGACCTGTAAAATAACCAATAGAATTCGGAGAAACTTGTTTAATAGATTTACATAATTATAATAGTTATCCCTCAATAAAATTTGTTCATTTTGCATTAAAAAAAAACAACTGTTAATATTCCTTCTAATGATTCCTATACAACACTTGCGACGGTAATACAGTAGAGAGAATATAACTGCAGTAATTATTATTGTCTTACATATTTACTATATTGGAAAATGTTGCCTTAGTATTGTGATATATGGTGACGTACTTATTACTGTATATTTATTATATATAATAACTTCCTATACAACATAATGATGGTAGAGAAGTTATTGTTGTGGCTCCTCTACATAATCACTGTATATTTACTAGTGGTGAAGCTCCGACCTACACATGCTAGTCGTGTCGTGTGTCACCGTACATGGTAGTCCAATATATGTATGACACACTCAATTAAGTCGCTATCGGTCGCCTCAGCTGGTGTGGAGGATTGTGAGGGAGCGGGGAGGCGAGTCTCCGTAGGGCTTCTCTGTATTAGCGCAGCGCTTCTTGTTGTCTTTGTAAATACAGATGTTAGAAAAGACAACGTAAAAAAAAATACATTGTTCGAAAACATAAGTGCTGATAGAGTGTACCGGCGCTGAAATATGTAAGGACAGGTACTTTAAATTTTATACCGAACTGCGTATCGATATTACATCTGTAAATATATGTGTTAAAGATTAGTTTGAACGCTGAAATTTGTAAATACAGTCTGTGAAATTTTTAAAACAATGTTTCACTTATAATTACAGGTATAAAGTTATAGTTTTTCTTCTGAAATGTACATACAGATGCTGGGTGCTCCGCATACGATGGCTATAGTTTACTGCTAAAATTCTGTATTAATAACGTTTTTGTAAAATACAGGTGCAGTAGTGTATCAGAGCTGAGATTTACAAATACCGATATTTAAAATATTAGTATTATCTTCATCTGTCAACGCAGATATAATTAATTAAACAGCGCTGGTGGTCAATATGCAAATTAAAATTAACAAAAAATTTATAGATTGAATTACTAACTGCCGTCACTGATACTTTTTGTATCAGCTCTGTCTTGTATTATGTATGTACAAACATCAAAAACTTACTCTTACAAATAAGAATGTTTGAGAAATTCATCTAAAACAAAAAACGATATACAGGTGTAGATTACTCCTACCCAGGGTAAATTTTCAATATACTACACAAGATGCAGAACATCAATAGACACTACTAGTATATAGTTCTTTAAAAAAAGGTTAATTTTTACCCTGTGTATTACCTAAGTCAAAATAACTGCCTAAAATTACTTCTGCATTACATTTGATCTCATATATAGAACAGGTGTCACCAAGACAATTTACCAACCAAACTTAATGTAAACATGGTACACAAAATTTAAATTTTTTTTTTATAAATTTTACAACTAAAGTCATCGAAGAAACAACAGGTGTTAAAATATCTGCTAACTAAACATAATGTTTTCTCGTTATAAATAAAAAAAAACATAATTAAACCAGCGCTAAACCAGCTCACACCACCCCCTGAACACATGACGCTGGGGGAGACGAGACTACCATTAACGTAGGAAAGATAAAGTATATCAAAGTATAAAGTAACAATTTAACAAACTTTCGCTTGTCACTCCAGACTTAAAGATGCGCTGCTGAAACATTTTGTCCAGTGAGACAGCGGGGACGGCGGACCTTCGGGGGTCACTGTGAACTACAATCATTTTTACGCACATGTACCTATAAAATACATTCACACTTGGTCCATTCAGCTTGACAGTGTTCCTTCGTAATATGAATAGTATTAATGAATATCCTGTGTATTTATAATTATACGTTATAAACCATTCCCATATCGGTTTCGTTATTTTTAACATAATGTGTAGTTTTAACTGTGTGTGTTTGAGCGTCCTATACTTGGTTAACAACAGGTAACTAAGTATCTGTAGCGAAAATTTGAATCATGCTCAATGTAGGTCAGGTATATATATACATATATATAATTACTACAATGGCATCATTTGTGAATGGAGACTAATTAATACAGGTTGTCGTAGTAGCGTCATTCACCTCATTATTGTAACACTCGGCGCGCGTTGGTTCATTACCATGTTTACATTTCATAATAAAGTTAATATCTCAGTGAATACAAATTAAATATAAATCGTTTTTATTTTAAAATTCTGCGGCGAGTAATTTAAAAAAAAATAATTCAAAATGAAAGTAGGAGACAATGTTTAGAGAGATTTTATATAATAATACTAATACAAATAATAATCACAAACAAATAAATAAATAAATGACATCGCACAGCCAGCGGTGAAAACTTTCAATCGTAAACATGACATGAAAAATTAAATATATGAATCAGAATAAAGGCTGTTGAAGGACTCCAGGAAAACCCACCACAACACACGCCAAACCTCACTCCCGAAATAAGAAACAAATATATAAATAAAATTAATAAATTACAATGAAAAAAAAATCAAGAATCTACAAAAATAATCCCAAGACGTGTCTCACCTAAGAACTCACAGACAACAATAAAAAAAGAGACATTTCACACAGACAACAGGCAAAGAACGATTATCAGCTGACGAACACACGGCAGGTGAAGTGCCGTCACCACGCCGTCCAGCAGCAGTAGTAGAGAGCAGGACAATGACCCACCCACGGCACCTTCTTTTAAACATCTGCATTCCTCACATTATAACCCAGAATTAGCACAAACAGGCCAGCATTCACTAAACCCAGGATAACCAGCAGAAAATTACGTGATAAGTCCGGCCACAAGGTCGACCCCGACTGCCGTCATTAACTAGGCCAGAGAGCAAGTGTAAGTAACAGAATAATTCAACAAACGCCAACTCTTTCGCTGGAAAATCTGGACACCGCTTCAACCCCGTTTGAGCGTCCAGGTAACGTGTGTGGTGCGAGGGAGGGAAAAAAAGTCCTTACAAACTGTGAAACAAAAGAATCGTGGAGATTTTTGACGCTATCTACCGCTCTTCGTGTCAACAGATTATGTGCAGGAGTAAAAACCTTGTGTTAGACGTTACACACACAAAGCTAGTACAGGTGGTGGGGCTTCACCGATATAAACAAAGCCGACGAAAGAGAGCATTGCACAGACAGGTGGGAGGGTGGGGCGTTGGGGGGCGGTGGGGAGGGAGAGATGGAGGGTGGGGGGCGAGGGTAGTAAGAGAGGAGGGTAGGGAGGGGTAAAGGAGGGGAGGTAAAGCTGAAGGGAGATGCGCTTTTTTTTCATAAATTTCTGGGGAGCGTTTGATGGGGTGTTAGATTGGAGTATCTCGTAGTAGGAGTGTCGGTGAGTCCGTAGTGGCCAGGAGGTGAACACGTTGAATGATTGCGCCGTAAGTTTACAAACGAGAGGCAGGCATGATTGTATTGATCAGTAATAAGGCTTCATCTGAGCGTGAAGAGCATAATGCAATGTATTCCAGTGGTGGTTCTGCAAACATCATAAAAGAGGAGGTATACCTAAGTATGTTTTGATGTATTTCAAGGGCACGTTCATCGCTCAGCTCTCACAACAGAAAGAACTTAAAGAAATCTCTCAGTTCCCCTCGAGCCAGGACACACACACACAACATACACCTGAACAACAAACATATCCTCACGCCGGCATCCTGTGAGCATCGTCCGCCTCCCTTGCTAGAGTTAAAATATTTGCAGCATTTAGCGATTATCAACGGCCAGCGGTCCGGTCATGAGGCCCATTTTGCAATTTGCAACACAGCTTACGTGAGCTTTGTTGAAGCGCAACGGAAGAGAGAGAATCGTAAATCTCGCGCGGAATAAAAAGAGGGGCCAGCAAGTCGGGGACGGATCGGCTGCTACTGCTGCTGCCTTTTGTAGCTTCTGAAGGATTTTAGAGAGAGTTGTTTGATTTGTAGCCCATGTATTGTGTCTGGCCTGGATCTTGCTGTCGGCTCTGTGTTGGTTACAGCGGCTACAGCAGAGCCTTGACTCTACCGGGTTTTATATATATTTACATAGGCCTTATTGTTTATAATGCGTCTGGCCCCCTCCTCCTCCACCCCCATCGAGCCGTCAAAAATTATAATTTATCGAATTGCAAGACCATCAGCGAAGTGACAAAAACTTGTATCACCACTGCCTTTAACCAAGACTTATATTCAGCAACTCGAGGCCGGGAATATGAGCCCTATGAGTAGGGGTGAAAGTGAGGGTCGACAAGGAGAGGAGTAGCAGCAACGAGGGACCGCTGTAGTTGAGATGTCTACGGCGAGCACAAGATGGAGTCGTGGAGAGCGTGTACGCATGTGTCCCTTTCCTCACTTAGCCGGGCTAACTTGGGGACCACCGACGCCCAACTCACGGTTATTGCACCAGAAGCTATTTTGTGCTTTAATTATCAAAGTTGGGAGAGGCTGGATAGGGGTTATTGATATAGGGAAGGGGGACGCTTACTTAGGCATGCATGTCTCCTATAGTATAAAAGGAACTTGAAGGGGAGTCCGGCGGTGTGGGTTGTGTGTCGCCTTGAGGGCTAAGGCATATATGGCTAATGAGACATACACGCTGCCTACGACCCTCGCAACTGGAGACTCAATTTTCAGGTTTCTAGGGCCAAAGGGAGATGAAATTCAACCTGGATGGAGGTGAATAATCCAGCCGTAGGACTCGGCTATATGGGGTTTATATGAGACACAGACATGTGTTCTGTTCTTTTACACCTGGACAGATAACACAACAGACTGTTTATATCAGCATATAACGGTGCAGTATCGAGCGTCTGGCCGTAGCATTGTATGTTGAGAAGCCTTATTGCCAAAGTTGTGAACATTAGAGGGAGTACATTGTAACGAAATACCTTGGAGGAGGGGGGGGGGTGGGCGGTGTGGAACTCTGTGTACTATTCATGATGACCTACAACACCACTACTAATAGTTTGGTCCAAGTTACTCTAATATGCTCTTAAGCATTTTCCGCATAAACTCTCCCTCGAGACTAACCTGAGTTTACTTCCTGAATTCATCATAAAAATATCAACTCAAGAAAATGGTTTATATTCGCTAAAATACTCGATTGTAGTTATAGTCAGGAATGAAAAGTTAATTTATTTACAATATGATATCAAGTTAGCGATAGATCGTGTAAAATCCAATAATGTAGCACTTGCAGTTATTACTTATTTTTATATTTATTCTAATTTATTAAGATGAAAATTAAATATGTTCACATATTAGTTGACTAGTATTTCATGACTTATAAAATTTATATTAATATTATATAACAGTCTATTACAATTACACAAATAGATACACACACAGACACACAAAGAGCTAAAGATAAACACACGCTATTTTCTATTATATCAATAGAAAACAATAATAATACAACCAAAACAAGGCAGCTACTACTACCAGCCCTTCCTACATGTTCTATCAGTACAACAACAATAACAGCAACAACAACAGCCACTAATGATGCCACTGTTGCTGCCACTTTATACATCAACCTCTTATTATTGTTGTTCGTACGACTTAAATTACTGCTTCTATTATCCTCTCTTTTACTCTTACCACTACTACTACTGTTTTACCACGTCCACTATTCTTCTTACCGATTATTGCTAATGACATGGCAAACATTACCATAGTTTCTACTGCTGCTACCGTACTACTGTTACTACTACTACTACCGCTGTACCTTCAGTTCCCACAACTCGTACATTATGACTACAGCTACTCCTGTTACGGACAGTACTTCCAGCACTATTTTGTTTTCTACAACTTACGGAACAGCCATTACTACTACTGATACTAGACTATTATTTCTACGATTATTGTATTACTAACTATTGTACAACTAGTAATAGTATTAATGATATCGTCAACATTGCTTAGCTTGCAACTATTAAATTTTATAAACACAGAATAAGCTGAAATAAGCTCAAGAAACTTATGCTGATCCTTCTGATACACTCGACTTGTTACAATATCGAATAAAGGATTATAGCCGAATATGTTAATCCCACTTTTGATGTTAACCTGTCCGTGGGTAGTAATTAATTAACACAGGCAACCTTACGCCGTCCACCGTCTCATAACGGTGGACGGTGGTAGGCTAATATCCACTTCAATTACCAACAACTTTATGCAGGCAGCGAGAAAGAAGGATCAGAACATGACGATGAGGCTGGTAGTGCGTGTGTGTGTGTGTATGTGTGTATGTATGTATGAATGTGTGTGTATGTGTGTGTATGTGTGTATGTGTGTGTTGCTTGGACATTGATCAGCAGCGGTGGTGGTGGTGAGTGCGCTGGTGGCTGCCTCTTGCTCCTCCCTGCCTGGCCAGCTGCCCTACTCTTCTTCCCTTGGCTAGACTCCCGCACACAGAAAGAGAGAGAGAGAGTGTGTGTGAGAGGGAGAGGAGAGCGAACTTTAGGTGGGCGGAGTTTCCAGGATTTTAACTCTTGAATTATTTTATTACCACCTGTGGAATGGACGAGATTTGGGGGAGGGGGGGAGGAGGGGAAGTAGAGTGGGAGGGGGAGAGGGACCGGGACAAGGTCGAGATTTTTTTTCTTTTTAATACAGGAACTTCTTTCCTCGCTCGCTTTGTACCCGTTGTCTCTAAGGTGAGGGATTAGCCCAACTGAGGCATTTTTCTTTAAATTATTTCCCGGACGGAGAATTTACGCCTGGGGTTTGTCCTCGCTTAGTATAGATGTTTCTCCTGGGAGACAAGTAAGGCTGACAGAGTAAACTTTTCTCTCTCAATGGATGCTTTAGACTTGAAAACAATAAAGAGCTTTAACCACGTATATTTGTCTCGTAATTTCTTTGTAAATGAGCGCGTTCGTTGCATCCTTAGAGTCTGCTTACAGGGACATTTGACACACTGAATTTTGTTTTAATAATATTTACATTTAGAGACACCAGTTCAGCAAGTACATCAGAGCCGAAGGCCGCTTCTCCTTGCGATGAACAAACTGTTGTTCGCTTTCTTTTAAGATATCTATTTATGGACGTTTGCATTGATAATAATAAGTGGATGGGATAATACGTCTATGGTCAAATGAATACGATTTTATAGACTTCATCATGTCTTTCTCAGTATATTGATATTACTTAACATGTTTTTGCTTTTTACATGACGTTCAAATTGAATTTTGTCAAATAAAAGGAATTTAATTTTAACCGAAAAAAAATGACTGGAAAGGCGTTATGTTACAGTTTCTGTTACCTTAACATTCTAGTTGATATTTAATCTTCCTGTAAAATGTCAATGGATATTGTTCTTTAAAATGAAAGGATTTGAAGTCTACGACAAATATATATATATATATATATATATATATATATATATATATATATATATATATATATATATATATATATATATATATATATATATATATTGTTTTAAATTTCTCAATTCTTTTGAATCATTAATTTAATATACACAGACCCAATTGTTTGATAATATAAAGTGTAAGTATTATTTTATATACAACAGGTCTTGATACAAAGTACTGTCATAGATCAAGTTAATTCACCTTCATACACATATACAAACAAACATACCATCAGTTACATTTCTATAATTTTAATCTTATTTTCTTATTTACCATTGATTCTTTATCTGTATTTCTAATCATAACTCAATAGGTCATATGGTGCACCAAGAGTGTAGCAGAGACTAAAATATAATTCAAGAGCCCGGTGTCGGTCCCAGCGGCGTCTGGGACAGCACCAGCCGCCGTCCTCCTTGTGAGCGCGGTCTCGGACTCCCTGGATGAGAGCGACTATGGTGTACACACGAGAGAAAAAAACAAGGTAAAGGAATCGCCACCGAAGAGAGCATCAGCCATTTCAAAACAGAGAGAAAGGTAGACATCAAGACTGTGGTGGCCGCTCCCTGCTGGCGGGCTGGTGAACACAGCAGCCATGTGTAGGGCGCCTCGCTCCAAAGAAAAACAATGCCATTTCTGGGACTAAATCTTGTTAAAAATAAGGAAGAAAAATTTTTCAGCTGTGGTGGTGGTGGTATACAGGTGGTACTTGAGGTAGTAGAAATGATAATGGTGTGATGGTATACAGGTGGTACTTGAGGTGGTAGTAGTACTGGTAGTGGTCAGATGATGGGGGCTGTGGTGGTGATGGTTGGTGGTATTAAAAATGGTAAAGTAGTGGTAATGCAGGTAGTGGTCAGGTGGTGGTGGTGGTAGGAGTATGGTCAGGGAATGGAAGGGAGGGGGGAGGCAGACCATACACTTATTCACTCTATTCACTTTACATCTCTCTCTCTCTCTCTCTCTCTCTCACCCTTTTTTTCATTTATCACGCTGTAGTTTACGTCTGTTACCGCTCTCTCTCTCTCTCTTTCTCTCTCTCTCTCTCTTTATTTTTGCTTTCCCTTCTTTTATCTGCCTCTCTCATACCCCTCTTCTTCTATCTCCATCTCTTTCCCATTCTCTTATTTTTCTCCCAGATTAAAGTTTTTCCTCAAATATCTTCCCATATCAAAAATAAACTAATACTTGAACACAAAAAAAAGGTTAAAAAAAGGCATAGTTGTCACAGTTCACAAAACTCTATTTATTGGTTTCATGCAAAAAATTTTCCAGCAGACTTTGACTACTAGTAACAAGACCTAACGCTGAATTAACTGCTAGAAATGGTCTTTATTTTAATAGAATTATATAAGTGTAAACGAACAGTAATACAGGAAGCAACAACGTACTCATAAATTTTCTTAAGTTAAATGGATCTCTTTTTTAATATATGTACAGTATATTAAACTAATATATAGTGTTGTCTTTCTTTGTTCCTTTCTTTGTGTTTTTTCTAGCTATAGCCTTCGGTCACGTTTACTATATTTACTATATTTGGAAGAGAAAATCGTATATAAGCTTACAATAACACAGCCAACTACGACTCACTTCCACCTCTACCGACAAATTCCAAACAACCACCGCTTAAGTGCAAGTAATCGACCACCTAGTCATAATTGCCCCCACTGTTATTTTGATTGTATTCTAAATCCTTAACTAAGGAAAACGAGATATAAGAATAAAAATAAATTTCTATTGTATAATCTACCTCGATACTTCACACAACTAATACAAGGTACTGCTATTTCGACTAGATTCTAAGACATTAACTTAATTAAAGGAAATATGAAAATATATATGATATAATTTCTATTGTATTTACTACCTCGATATTTTACATATAAATAATACAAGACACAATGATAATTAACTATAGTAATACTTAATGTGTTTGAATCTTATTTTATTAACTCGAATCTTTGTCTTATTGGACTGAGGAACCACGATTTAGTATAAGTGAAATGCATTTATATTACTTATTATATATTATAGTTGTTTTGGGCAGATTTAAACCGTTTTGTATCAATATTATTGTTGGTTTAATATACTCGGGGGGGTGTCAGTGCCAAAGGTCTTTTAGCACTGTTCTCTATTTCTTGGTTTCTATACCAACCTACCCAGTGTGTACTTCTAATCTGATACACCCCTTAGCAATTATAATATATTTCTCTGTATGTAATTATAAAGAAAAAAGTTTAAAACCATTTACTGTTTATAGTATAATGTTAGATTAATTTATACACTTTGCTGTCCAAGATTGTTATAGTAATCCCTATTAAAATTAGTGTTCGTCTAATTTTCATTCAATCTGTTTATTTATTTTATATCACATGCTAAAAAAAAACCTTCTCTTTCTCTCCATAGGGTCGATGGTTCTAGCCTGGGGCAACCATAGCTCATTTAGGTGTGAACGAGGCAAATGGGTACCTAACTTCACAGATGAGGAAGTGAAACTGGTTCATGTACATTGCCGGTCACACTGCCACTAGTGTGAGTTTCCAGGTTATAAGGGTTTTGAAATCCATCAAAAATTTATAAATGCACCTACAACATTAAGCCCCAACTCACCTCAAGTACACGTTCTTGATATCAAAACAACCAAAGCAGAAGTACGAAGCAATTTTTTACTATCTTTGTATTCAGGTAAATTAAGACCTACATAATGTTGAATAAATACTAATGGGGGAAAAATTGCCTTTATTGATAATTCAAGTAATTCATCTGTAACTATACCTTATGATGATATATTTGATACAACACGATATATAAAGTCACTTCAATAATTCTATATCATAATTATCCCAGTATTTATGTTCTATACAAACAAAATAATTTCTACCTGTGACTCTATACAAGTAACCAGGGTGATGATGCGACTAAAGTAGATCCAAATTGGGTTATATATTGAAAACAATTATCTCGGCAGCATAAGATTATGAATGAATCCTTTTATGTTATTATTTGAAGAAAAAAAATCATATATGTTTATTAGGTTTTCTGAGACTAGTTACCTGAATATGAATGAAGGTAAAATTGACCTTACTGCCACTCTTGAGGACTGAAGACAGATTATAATCTTCAAAAAGCCATGTTCCCCCTCTCTTTCTATCTCCCTCTTTACATAATGATATTCCCAGTTTTATTATACTGTGCATTTTTATCTTTACAAATTACCTTAAGCCCCACAATACGACTCTATTTGGTAATTACACTACTTACAAGTTTGCTACATTACTATACAAATAACCTTCGTTGTTTAGGCCGCCTTAACCGAAAGAGACCAAGATTATTCTACGTAATTTTACTTCGAGAATCTCCCCTTGAGGAATGCAAGAGGCTGGAAGAGTTGGGAATAATAGTATATTTTCTATCCTCGTGTTACATTGTCATTCTATACATCTTTCTCTCTTGTGTTATCCTCTTTAATGTAATGCTGATACATGTGTGTTTAACACTGCTATTTGTTACTTATTTGCTTATTTATCGTTTCATTAACCACAACAATTTGCGTTTACAATATTCTTCAGTGATTGCTTTTATTCTAATAAATATACAAAATAATTACTCTGGCTCGAAGATCACAGACACAAACTATTATATAACAAAAATAATATCCGATTACTTTTGTTGAGCTCCGTGACACGTTAATGACTCCTCAGTTAAAAGTATTAACTCCTAATGAACACCCAAATCGGCTTTGGCTTACAACAAAATGTTTATCCCGAACATAAAATGTTTTTACTTCTACAATTTACAAAGGTAATGAGGAGATTCTCACCGTCCTGTTGACTGTAACACCTGAGAAATAAAAGTCTCTCGTGTTTCCTGTTGAAGTTTTAGCTACAGCGTACTCTAAACGTCCAGATTAATAGTATGAAATAATTTTGCTTCGAGTCTATTTGTTGGTATTCAGTTTCACATTAAAGGAAAATACCTCTTCATCTTATTAGTCACCTGAAGTGAAATGATTGAAGTGGTGTAGGCGTAGTGGTACAGGTGACAGTGTAGTGGTGCACAGGAAGATGTTGTGGTAGTGTTGTGGTGCAGGTGGAAGTGTAGTAGTTTATTTATTGTGGTCCAGTTGTTATAGCAAAAGTGAAGGTTTGAAAAAGTAGCGGTGAAGGGGAGTAATTATAGTTAAAATATTTTGGTAGAAGTGTAGTAGTAGTATTAAAGGTGTTCTAGTACAGGTGCAGTATTATATATGTTGAGGCAGGTGAAGTAAAAGTACAAATACAATGATAGAACTATAATGGCTCAGATGTCTCGTCAAAAGTGTAATGGAACAAGTGCAGTAATTCCTGTGTGATGGGGCTGATGTACAGTCACAAATGTAGTAGAAAACTGTAGATGGTTTAGTTACAATTACAGTACTAAAAAATATATCCTTATTATCCATATAAATTAACCAATACATCTAAGGTGATGGTGCCCAAGGATAATGCAGATGAGAAAGAGGGTGGGAAATTATTATTATTTATTTATTTTTATTTTTTTTGCTCAAAATGTTGAGTATTGGAGTTTTGGTAGCAGAAGACCATTGCAAGGATAGTATTCCCGTAGTGTTGTAGTGAGAAATAAAAGAATAGTGTTGGTCAAACAATAGTCAGTGCAACCAGAGATTATTGTAAAGTTGCAATTTACCTGAGTGTTGTAATAGGAAATAAATTATAATCGTATTGTTATTTCCCAAGAGTTTTTATTTCTACCATTATAATTTACTCTTAATAGATCAGGGAGGAAATATCTTGCTGTTGGTGAAAAACTCATTACCTGGGTTAAGGGTGCCAGGGTTTTGGTAACGTTTTGGGAAAATTTGCTTCTCGATACAACTGCCATGATGTCATACCGGATGAGAGGTATTGTGATGTGATTACAAAATTATATATATATATGATTTGCAAGTGGAAGCGTGTACACTAACACGCACACGGCGACTAGAACAGCTGGCAAGATCATATCACCGCGTTATACATCGTGTTATTGAAAGAGAGAATGATTGAGAAAGAGTGGGAGAGGGAAAGAGATAAGAGATTCAGGAAAACTAAAGATGTAGCAGGAGAGAGAGAGAGAGAGAGAGAGAGAGAGAGAGAGAGAGAGAGAGAGAGAAACTACCCTAATAACAAGACAACATCATACACCAAGCATAAAAGTAACATGGTCGAAATTCTCCTTAAAATCAACCATCAGCCCGACCCCTAACGTAGTCTACAGTTGCCAGGTTTCATTTCCTCGTCGAGTCAGTCTCTTTTACACCCAACGTCAAGGTCTCTCTCTCTTTCTCTCTCTTTCTCTCTCTCTCTCTCTCTCTTTCTGCTGTCCCAGCTTAACTTTTCTCTGCTCACATAAACCCGTTCGCTTGCTGGCCCATAAGTCGTGGATGTAATACTGAAATTATCACAGGTCTCACTTGACCTTCAAATAATATAGCAACTTTATTAAAATAAAGACAACAACTTGTTCTCGTAAAATATATCTGCTGAAAACATTCCATTTAAATTTCTATAAAAATTTATTTTTATTTAATATTTTACAAGTTGGATCTAAATCACTTCGTAGTTTATATTAAAGTTATCAGTACGAAAATTAAAAAGCCATTTATGGAAATCTGTGTAGAATATATCTGGAGTTTATTTTCAATGGTGTTTAATTTTTTTTTCATTTACAGCAAAATGGGAGCCACGGTGGTGAACTCCCACAGAATCTGCATCAGTTCATCGGTAAAATGAGCCGATGGTTCCACCTGACAATTACACGTTTAATCGGGCACGTTCTGCGACTAATTGTTTACTACTAAAACCATAATGTGAAGCTAATCATAATTACTAATTGCTATCTTAGGAAAATGAAACAGTTAGCAGTCACAAATTAAATCACGTGACATTGTGCTCTTAATTTATACAATAAAAAATTACAGTGCATTTATACTTAAACCAACATATGCAATATATACGCCTCGTAATTTTTATTCATCCTAAAATTCAAATGTATGCACATACAGGTTAGATTATACCCCGACATGGCTCATGTTGTGGTGGGCGAGAGCGGCCGCCCGCTCAAGCCGCCACCAAGCAAGACCAGCTACAATTATCTACAGAATTCCTCCACCAATAACCAGGCCAGGACGAAAACCCAGATTTCTAAGGGAGGTTGTTTTCTTTGCAAGTTCTCTGAGTAATGTGAAAACGAGGGAGTGGGAGAAAGTGGCGGCACAGGGAAATCTGGCCAGAGGAGGGAGGAGACAGCGCTGTGTTATGAAATGGTCTGAGAGGATTTTGGGTTTGATGTGACGATGGTAAGTTCATACTGTCGAGCAATCTATAAAACATCGACTAGATTTTTAACATAAATCCATAAACTATGTATACTACTAGTCAGATATACAAAAGATGTGCAGATAATCCGGTCAGCAGGAGGTGTTTTGTTGGTATCAAAGCGAGGAAGGCGACGCGCACTGCACCAACCCTGTACGCGTGGCGATCGGACAAGTTCGCCTTGAGTGTGGTTTCTAATGACTGAATGATGAGGTGGGGTGGAGACTTGAAACATAAATAAACGGAAAAGGGATCCGAGAGGACTGGCACGGTGTGAAGGTTGGAGGAGGAGGAGAAGGGGTGGTAAAGATGGAAGAGTTGGTTGAGAGTTGGGTGAAAGGGTTGTATGGTTGAATGAAGGAAAATTGAACATGTTGATGGGTTGGCTGAAGAAAGCGTGCAAGTATTGAGGGTTGGTTGATGGTAGAATATTAAAGTAGAAGGGTTACAGGAAGGTAAGATGCAAGAATTGAAGGTCTGTTTCGTTTATAATGCAACGGCGGCTGTGTAGATAGTTCAGAGCTTGTATAGAGGGGTTGAAGGTTGTATCGGTATCGAGCGGATGGTTGAGTGTAAAAATATGGGTTAAGCAACTATCTGAGAAACTAATGGGTGCCATAACTGAGTGAGCCGTTTTAGGATAAACGTTTAAGATTAAAGAGGTTAGTTAAACGTCACGGAGCAAAGGTTGTTCAGTTCTTTGAGTGGTCGAGAGCATACTGTAGTCTGCATGGATGGTTAAGAACCAGTGAAATGTAACCACAATGCGCATGCATATGCACGCGGGACCAGGGGGGAAGGGAGTGTTTTTGCAGAGGTAGAGCTTAACAAAAGCAGCCTTGGCTTCCTAGCGTGGAGGCCTCAGCAGCCCGGTCCTGGGGCAGAGACGGCCGACCACATCAGCACCTCCCGCGGCAAGCCAGCCTAGCAGCTCTCTCTTGTGCGTGCCTCAAGCTACTCTTCCCAGGTCAAGTTCGTCAATGTTTTACACTTCATTGCTCCATCGCCGCTGAATTCTTTAAACTGCGCCGCTGCTCGATATTATTTTAACATACACTTTATTATGAGGATGGAGATGCATATGTTCCCATTACAGATAGAGGAGGCGAGGGGTCGGAATCACCAAGAAGACGAGCCTTCTCAGTTCCGGTCTTCGGAAGGATGCGGTGAGAGCGGCGCTCCACCGGGCGGACGCCACCATGTTACCTGGCTGCACATTGTCCCAGGTGACAGTCACCTCCTCTGCTCACCCAACACTACCCCACTTCCTTTTTATATACAAATTTCGTAATACAGCGACAAAGAGAAGAATAAAGCCCCTTTAAAGCATTTCCCTGCCACGCTGTGAGTTGGTCAGACGGAACACTCACGGTCCAGCTAACACGGCTGTGAGGTCACTACCAACTCTCGCTATAAACATGAATGAAACGACTAATGAGACTCAATCGGTCAAAATACCTGGAACAACTGGCATCACTCAGCCAGATAGCATACACAGTTGCCACGTTGGGAATTTTATTTCAAAATAGCTTGAGATTCGCCGCGTTTGTGAATGAAATAGAAAATCCATTGTCGCCTCTCCTGGCTCGCACCTTTGTGCAGCTCACTAACAAAAAAAACAAATTACTGCTCCTTAACTCACACGAAACATTTAGAAAATAAAATATACGCGACGCAACCCTCCACACATCCAATTAATTCCAGCTCATCATATATTTTCACAGTACAAACTCCGGTCTCGTAATTTGGTGGGCAGCGGCTCCCCAAATGACTCTACAGGTGGCAGTGTGGCACTCTTTATCCCACGTGTTCCTGCTGGTGGCACTGGCACCCGGGGTAAAGAAACACCTCATCAAGCCACTGAATAAATCCACCTCTGTGTTTGCTGTCCTAAATTTGCGGCGCTTTCACTGTTCAAGTTAGCCGGCGGCTCCTCTACTACAAGCCAACCTGAGCTAATCGTCCACATAAATCCAGTTTATTCTATAATTTACTTCCGAATATCATTTATTTAAGCCAGTTCTGCCTTATAAAAAATATAATCAATAACATATCAACAGTCTATAGGTAAACATCCAATTAGCCTCATCTAGCTATGTGATCGAGAGTCACGTGTAACAACAACTAGAAGAGAGAGAGATCAACACACTTTTAATTTCAATAATTGTAATTTGTTTTGGCGAGGTAAAGGAGATAGGAAAAGAGTGGGCGGGTTTTACTAAAGGTGATGCCTCGGTAAACAATGAGACAACCCGCACGCGGCTGGCCTTCATTTGATTAACTTTTCTGTTAAAGTTTATGTAGTACTTTAAACAATATTTTTGTGAGCGATATGTTTTGACTTGTCGAGTCCGATTTAATTCGGTGTCAAGTGTAGGAGAGTGTTGAAGTCATTGTCTCATTTTTTTTTCAATTATACTCAAGATGTTGAGACGTAAACTAACAACATATCACTGAGATGAAAGAGAGTCAACAGCTGTTTAAACCAATTCATTGTTATAGAGACACAGCTTTAATAATATATTGAATTTCATAACCATTTTTGAGCGTCAGAACTTATCACTCATCGGCAGCGTCAGAAAACGATGAAAGCGTTTGCTCTCTCTTCTCTCTCTATCTCTTTCTGGAAAAAAAAAAACCCCGCAGCAACTCTCCTGTTATCTATCCACCTGACTCACTATATCAGAAATCCATAGCTACAATAACTTCTTCTACTCTTGTTTGTATGTATTCAATATCAGCCACAAGAGCTTCCCCCGCAGCGGCCTGTGTCGAAACTCAGATCCAGTTAATTGAAACATTTTAAAAAGCGTCTCTCTATTTTTAGCGGAATAAGGTATTAAAATATATGAGTGGGCGTTTGTTGTTGTGGAGTACGAGACTGTTGCTAGGTTGCCGGTGTCGCTGTGTGGCAATATTTACCCACCTGATTCTGGGTCACAGGTGCAATTGTTGGCTTTGTCGTGGAGTCATCGGCCGGGTAAAAAAAAAAAAAAAAATATTGTGCTGGCGTCGTTACCTCGTGTTGTGGTCTGTGGATCGTTGTCTTACAGTCGTTGTTTTTGGTTGTGGTCGTTGTTGTCTTCGCCTTTACTGTCTGTGTTATTGTGGATATTCTCTGTTATTGTCTTCGTTGTGGTTTATTTTAGGAGTCTTTGATATTTGTGGTCGGCGTGAGTCTGTACCCGTATTGCAGTTGTCTGTCTGTCTTTTCCACGCTTCATTTACTCTTTTCATTAACTCCAACTTTACTTCAGCTATTACGATAAACCTTGCTTGTTGTGCTTGGTAATAATGAATAATGTATTAGTTAATGTTTTCTTTTTATCCCCCAGCTGTTATTTCACCGAATTTCTCGCTCTTCCTCGTCAGCGTTTCTCTCGGTCGCCGTAGAAGTCTGCGGTAGAGCCCGGCGTCTTCCGTCCCATCCTCAATCCTCGTTTACCAGAGAAAGATTTTAACAACACAAAACATCTAAGGTGTTCGGTTTTACCATTTTGGTGTTTAAGTTATAATAATCTACAGTGTTTCTACTCAACCTGGATCTAGAGTCCTATATTTTGAATCTTGACCATCTTGCCCGCACCCGGCGTCTCCCGATGTGGTCACCCGTTGTAATCTGCTGCTGTCCCCTCAGTCGTGTCCACCCTTGTCCCTCACTGTTATTTATATATTTTTTCTCCGTATCCTCAACCCTGACAGACCATCTCCCTTACTCTCCTCGGTAGTATAACCAGCATTTTTCCCTTCATCAAATCTTTATAGTCATATCTGTGGCGTTTTCCGTTATGGAATATTTCGCCATATCCGACATTATCTATCATAATTTCCCTTTAAATTCCGGTCTTTTCCTCCCAACATTCGTGGCGGTAATAGTGCACCTCCGCAGTTCCCTGGCATCAGTTAGCCCGCAGTGCGCCCCTTGAAACACGCAGTGCACCGTCCACCAGTTCCCCCTCACCACACAACACTCCTCTTTTCCTTCACTACTGTAA
Organism: Homarus americanus; assembly: GCF_018991925.1. Lineage (NCBI taxonomy): Eukaryota > Metazoa > Arthropoda > Malacostraca > Decapoda > Nephropidae > Homarus > Homarus americanus. The sequence continues at coordinate 474,248 of NW_024718106.1, forward strand.
CACCCCCCCCCCTCTCTCTTCCCTAAAGCACAGCCACATGCTGAAATCTGGCTGCTGTGTCTGTCTGTTTCTTGTCACTTCAAGGACGCGTCACCTGGAGCGGATAATTTGCCGGAACTGTCGATAGAAGCGCAAATGGAGCTTTAACTGGCGTCCGTACCTTTGATGGCACTGGGTAATTACGTGACGTTTTTTAGATGCCTCCACTAAACCCAGCCAGTGAAGCACCTCAGTCATGGCTGAGAGTGCTGGTGCCTCTCCCTCCCAGGAGCACCAAGATGAAGAGCAAGAAAAAGTATTTAATAATAACCTAATGAAAAGAATTTTAACTAACAGTCTAAGGGAATTACACATACATTTTACATACATATTATATATATATATATATATATATATATATATATATATATATATATATATATATATATATATATATATATATATATATATATATATATATATATATATATATATATATATATATATATATGCTTTTGATGCTCTCAAAATTTACCGTAATTAATTACTATTACAACCTTACTGAAGAAAGTATTCTACATATATAAACAGGAGTTTAGCTGAAGACCAGTTATAAAATTTAGTCGTCAATATACTGTACACAGTCTTACATCGCTCCGCCATAGGTAAAAGATGCGGTAAAGGACGATGATATATATTGTGAGGTTTTCCTCCATCATTTGTAAGCGACGGACTTGTTCTTCTCAAGTAAGAAAGATAAATATAGAGGGTATTACAGCAACATGATCCGCACCAGAGAAACTTTCATCTTGTAAGTATGTCGTGATGAGCCGCTAGAAGAAGCTTTGCCTTAAGCTTTCTACAATGGTCATCATTATCCCACATTAAATTTTCCCTTAAGACCAGACATAGATCAGTATTTATGGAATATTAATATTGAGGTGAAATATTAAGGTGGTAAGTAAATACAAGTAAAATATAGATATAACTTTAAGGAAATTCCGAGGTAAATCGACAGTCATTTGTAAAGTAATTTATTATCAGTCCCTTAAATATCAAACTCTTCAATATTTCAATTCTGGTTAGGTGAAGTATCGTTAAGGATAAAAAACAATCTATAATAAAATAAAAATTAAACGATACATTTAGCTAAACAAATTACACACACAATATATAATCATACTGACCATAAACACAACAACACAGATAATATGAAGACAAACAAAGAGGAGTGAACTAAACACGCAGGAACACCCACAGAGAACTTGGAGTAAATATTGTGAATAATTTAGGTAAAGTAAACACTTGTAACTAAAACTGGTGTTAAGAGAAGGACAGTATATCCACCTGGCTAAAAATACTCCACAAATACTCCTGACAACTCTAGAAACACTGTATAAAACATATTGTATACTAGAGGGTTGTATACTATGGAACATGAGCCAAAGAACATACAGGAACAGAGTTAAGACAAATATTCATACTGAGCAAACCTGGGCCGGGTGTATATTAGACATACACTTATATATATTGAACACACAGAGAACTATACCGAGTGTATATATGCACTTGTACTCGGCGAGCTCTGAACATATTGGACACATATTAGATAACACGGACACACTCAATAAAATATATTATTCAAAATTGGCTAGGAAGCTCCGCCTCCAGTTTGTGTAGAATATTTATATCTTAAGTCGTATTAAATGGCTGGAGAATAACCGAGTCGTCGTTACACACACACACAAAGATGCATTGACGGCCTAGCATCTTTTAAAACCCCCTCCTCGTATACGCTTTAATGAATTCAGAATACCTATTCAAACTCTCTGGAGCAAGAAGGTGTATTTATTATATTCTCCCATGTGTTTTTTTCCTACGTTTAGTGCCTTCGTGGGGGAAATTCTGGTGAATACTATTTGCACAATACACTGTTGCAAATCACTCCGACAAGTGGCCACGCTGCAGTGGTCCACAGTCATCGAAGTGGGGTTATTTTCCTTCCTCTTTCGTATTCTAATATCCCTCCCCCCGGACACACACACACACACGTACACACGTACACACAATAACAACAACCCCCCCTCTCTCCCTCTCTCTCTCTCTCACCCGCTGTATTAAACATGGAACTTTTGATGACTGTGTCGCCAATAGCGCCTACATGGAGTCAGAGCCCCAGAAAAGCGATCAGCGTTTGTCTTGGTGGTGGCGTATTGTTAGGGACGGTCCAGTGTCTAGTGTAACATCACAGTCCAGTAAGAGAAAGCCCGAATTTATCTCTCTAGTTGTCATTCGGTTTAATATCACAGACAGTGGCTTAACGTGTTATGATTCAGCTTGCAGAACATAAAAGGGTTTGGCAAGAGAGTGTGTACCCCTTCAGTCGACAAGGTCTCTCTTCCCGCGCTGTATTGCCTAGGGTATAAACCTTCTATAAAGCTGGCTGGTGATGCTGTGATGTATCCACTTGATCATAGTCTGCAAAGTTGATCCTCTAAGTAATTGCCCTAAAACATGCATGTTATTAATCACTTTGGCAGGATGTCAAAGGTCAGTGCTCTTCACCAAATTAAGGCTGGGAAGGTCTTGGAGCAAAGACGATTTTCTGTCAATAAAGTCAAAAGAGGGTCTGCCGTGTGTTTCCCTGGCGGCGGGAGCTGCTAGCATGTGTCTGGGCCGGAGAACACACTCACATTAACATACTCGGCTTGTCCTTGATGTACTTCCCCTGTTGCAACTCTTACTCCATGACTTGTGGCATACAGAGGAGAGACCCACATCTCACACACCGCCAGTACCAGTTCTCGGCACAGATTAACCTAAATACACAGAGTTCGGATTAAAACCAAGAATTTAAAGAAACGATCCACATTAATTGAAACACAATGTCAACGTGCTATCGATTTTTTCAGAAACTCTAGAAATTAAAAAAAAAAACAATTTCCATTATTTACAAATATGGTCGAAAAATAATGAAAATTAAGTAATGGAAAATATTTTTAATTTTTGTTAACTGAAGCGTTACAGATTACTGACAATATTGCTTGCATTTAGGGTGGACTCCTATGTATACAACTTGGCTAGCACGGGAGGGGGGGGGGTGCAATGTTGACTTTACACTTTTGAACGTGCTTGCGTGGTGCTTGGCGTTCGACTAGAAGCGGAGGCTTGAGTGGATAGCACTGACTTCGGGAGGCCAGCACCAAATAAACGCGTTGGGAGGATACAGCATGAGGGCGAATGAGGGCGAGGGAAGAGGAGGTGAAAACTCAGGCTCTGGAATGTCGATGATGTGGGAATGAACTTGTGAATTGTTATCAGGATACAACAGATGTGTCTCAATATTCCCAGAGTCAGACAAAATTTCCCAAACATGTTTCATAATAAAATGGGAGTTTATTCTCAAATCACGCATACAATAAACTTGAACATACAATATACAAAATGCACATTCGTTTATTATAATTGATTATATTGTGCGTAAAAAATAAATCACGAATTATGAGAAAAAATATGTATTCATAGTTGAAAAGGTCCAGAAAGATCTAACTAACAATGGTCATCATACTTTGACCAAACTCTCGAAATGGTAGCTCAGCTGGTATCATTCTGACCACTGCGGCGGTATTACGGTATTAATAGTAGTAAAAACCATAAACTAGCCCCCCCCCCTCCACGGAACGCCCATGATAAGGCTCCCATACGCTCTCTCATACGGTAAAATCCCCGACAGAGACGAGTAAGCACGAATCCTATTAATAAATAAGGTATAAAATCACGTGGAAAAAAAGGGGGTTTAAGACCTTCTCAACTGTCGGCGATATTCACACACCATTGGCTAGCAGTAGTAGGAGCAACAGCAGGCAGCAAGAGTGGGAAATACAACCAAATTGCAAGGAACAAAGAGCGGGGATTACTGTAGTAGCGGTAGCAGGCAGCAAGACCAGCAGGCAGAAAGAGAAGGGATTACAGCAGTATAATAGCAGTAGTGATGGCAGGAACAGGTGCAGTGTAGCAACAGCTGGAGAAAATAAAATAAAGCCGATGGAAGTAGCATCAGCAGGATCAGCAACAGTACCACTAGTAACACGAGGAACATGTGAAACTACATGAAAATGGAGCAAGGGTATAGTAGCCATGTAAAAAGCCGCAGCAGAGACCAGCAGAAGAAACAACAAGCAGGCTAGTAGTAGTCGAAGAAGAAGAAATATTAATAGCAGGAACACTAGAGGAATATTAATAGCAATAGCAGCAGCAATACAAGGAAAGGCATCAACAACAGCAGTAGTAGAAGAGCGGCAAAGCAGTATCGGAGGAGGCAGAGGCGTGAGGGCCGCAGAGCCTGGCGGAGGTACTGGCAGGCTGGGTGTGGACGGACGACCCACAAGCAAAAACGTGGAAGTTGGCATTCATGTACCTTAACTGGCCAGTGGGACGCGCTCGTGTGTGATTATGGCGGGGATGAAGTGTGAACATCGCCCAAAGACGCCTGTAAACTCTCGCCAGACACGAAACAAATTTGAACTAATGAGAAATTTTCTGGTGTAGAGCGGCGAGGCGTCTACCTCATAAAACTTTTATAGCCCGGAAAACAAATAAGTTTAAGCAAAGATGAGTTATGTGTATATATCTACGTGTTTCTTACATGTGAAGTAATATTCTTAATATAAACAGAAGTGCGTGTAATAGCAAAAAGGTTTTAAATTTCTCTATTTCCAAATTACAAAAAAATATAAATTTCTGATGCTCATAATAAAAATATAATAAAAAGGGAACGAGAAGGTGAATGAGTATAACAATTGTCACGATTATCCAGAAAAAATGAAATTAATGCTTCCCTGTATTTGGGTTTCAGAAAACAAAAACAAACGTATATATATATTTGAAAATATTAAATAAGGATAAAACTTGCAAAATCACTGAGCTCTTTAAAAAAAAATTCTAAACAGTAACAACCCGTAAATAGAACAGAGAACAGTGAGTACAGTCAATCTAGTACACAAGGAGGAGTATCAACAGGCAGGGGGGGCCAGTCACCCTCTCTCCTGCTCACTCACTTGCACACACTTTTACTTCTATGGTATTGTGTCCTGTGTCTGTGATGATGGTCTGAGTACTCTATCTACTTTATTCATGTCTTCCTGTCTCTGTACCTCACACACACACACACACACACACACACACATATTTATATAAACACAAAACATTTCAATATTCAAAACAAACACCACTTTACTGAATCTACCAACAAAGAATCCCCAGTTATTAAGTCTCGAGGAGATATAGTGCTTCATGTGTCTCTCGACCTACTTGTTCGATATCAATGCCTTCGTAAGTCCTCGAGTTATAGGGAGTATGTTCAGGAAGCATCGGGAGGAGCACATTCTTCCTGACTGCCATCCACTACTAAAGTTACACGAGAATAATTTTTACAGCAATGAACAACGCACTACAGATACACGTCCATAGGGTGAATTTGTTATTATTGAGTCGTAGTAGTAGTAGTAGTAGTAGTAGTAGTAGTAGTAGTAGTAGTAGTATAAGGTGAACATTTATATTTTTTTATTGACAAATTCTAAGCTATTATAGTATTCATGTATTTATTCTTATTTTCTTTGTTCTTATTTTCTTTGTTTTATACCTACAGTTACCTAAAAAAATGACGAAATTGAAAATAGTTAATAATAAAGCAAAAGAATCCAGTATATTATTGTGTCGATAGTGTGTATCACGTCAACCACACACACACACACACACACACACACACACACACACACACATCATTCTTCAAGTGTGAACCATCGCTTATATTTACATCAACCATCCACCTAAAACACATAACTCTACCATGTCTGTTCGTCTGTATCTTTCACGAGACTGGTCAGCGCTCTCTATTATTTTGACATTGTTATAGGAAGGTAGTAGAGAGAAAATAAGAGTAAGTTATGAGATAAAACTATTAACGAGAAAGTATTACACCGGGGTGGGGGGGAGGGTGAGGGAGGGGAACTTAGTGATTAAATAAAAGTGTTTACAAGAGAACTACTCAATATGTATTACCAGTTAATATTTATTTTATGGTTACTCAAAAGATGATCATTCTTATGAAGATTAATTAATTTAATTTTTAAATATTTTTTTCCCAGAGAAAATACGAATATATGAAGATTAAGGTTAAATATAAGGTAAAGTGTCGCAGCTAAATTATTATTATTATTAATATTGTAATAAAAATAACTTCAATCTAGTATTAGGTTCACACACGACTAACAAATAGTAATAAACGTACATATTTTAATTATAGTTTTAAGAGATAATATTGAAGACGCTCCAGCGGTTCCTAAGCTAACAACATAATTTCCTGAGACAAATAACTTCAGTTAAGAGATAATTTGAGAGGGAAATTATTTTAATATAAATGCACAATTTACCACCAATGATTTAATGAGCTAAAATTACGTGACTTGATGATTAATGTGATGACTCGTTTAACAGACTAGTTGTGAAAACCAACACTAAGTAACGATAAACAAATTAATTACTAATATAACAAATTACTATTATCAAAAGACTGACAACTTATACTTATTTCACTCATTCGGAAATAAACCTCAATAGAAGTAATAACTATTGGTGAGCAGAAACATTTTTAAACCAGGTTATTTGAAGGACAAAATGTTGAGGTGAGGAAGAATCTCACGTAGCCAACAATAACTCAATGAGAAGCGGAATGACCCGACTGAAGGATCTATTAGCATTATTGTGTAAAACTATGCCAGTGTTCACTCAGTCACCTGGAGTGGAGTGTGTGTGTGTGTGTGCAGCCTGTCACACCGTTGGTAAAGTGTGCGTGTGCGTGTGTATGTGTGCATCATGGCTACTGTGTACACCCAATACAGCCTTTTTTCAAATTACATTACATCTAGATAATAATATTGATTTTCAGCAAAATTTACGTCATATATAATATAATTATTACAAGTAATGTGTATCTACGCAAACACACCCATACAGTACATCCACATCCACATCCACACACATATTATTATTATTATTATTATATATAACTAATATGTGTGCGCGTGTGTTCACTTCATATGGATCTATATCGACGTACACAAACACAATCACGAGACAAAATCAGAACACAAAGACCACGACGCAATATAAACAAGAGAACAAGAGACACCATTCAAACAAATATCAGCTGTAGTATGAAAAGGATCAACATGTCTTATTTAGTAAGTGAAAGCAAGACACCTCACAAAGTATAAAGAACGTGAAATAATAACAGACTCCGACTGGAAGACCTCTGATGTAGTTGTTGCCAGGAACGTCTATTGTTTGAACAGTAATTCGGCAATGGGAATTTTGTATACTTTAGTGTGGACTGGACTCTCTCTCTCTCTCTCTCTCTCTCTCTCTCTCTCTCTCTCTGCTGCGCTATGCCAAGGTGAAAGTATCCGGGATGGGCGGCGTTCCTTTAAACACAGAGCAAGCGGGTGAGAGAGAACACGAGGGGATGAGGGGAGAAGGGGCTGTGGGGGTGAGTAAGAGAATGAGAAATGAAGATAGAGAAAGAGTAAGAGAGAGAGAGAGAGAGGAAAAGAGTGGAGAGAGCGGCCGACGAAAAGGGGATTGATAAGAAACAGATATGTAAATAGAGAGAAAGAGAGAGGGAGAGAGAGATAGAAAGAGAGAGAACAAAAGCTCTCTCAACACTCAGTCAGACAAAACTTACAAGAGTCACACACTATTAATACACAGCAATCTAACAAAGTAACCCAATCATACGTGAGGGAGGGAGAAAGGGCAAAAGAGACCCAAATCCCATCTCTGACCGAGTGTGTTCAGTAATCGTGCATAGGGATGAAAGAAACAGGAAAAAAAACATATGACATTTCTCGCTTAAACAAACCCTCGATCCGTGTCGTGCGCTTAACCTCATTTCTCATTGGCAAAAATTGTCTCCCACTTCTGGCTTTTAAAGAGAAACTGACAGACGAGAGAGAGAGATACAGAGAGAGAGAGAGAGAGAGAGAGAGAGAGAGAGAGAGAGAGAGAGAGAGAGAGAGAGAACTCGCATTCACCTTTCCATCAATTTCACTTTAAAACAATTTATACATCAAACCTTACCTCCTCCCCCCCCCCCTCGTTGATATCTTCAGTTAGTTGTGGATATTATTATTATTATTATTATTATTATTATTATTATTATTCGACCTTGTTTCATATACGATCTGTGCAACTAAGTGGAACGTGTTTTTGTTTGTTTGTTTTGTTACTCTTTTAACTGATTATACTGTCTCCTGATGATGGTGATGGATGATGATCACAGTTACGATGAGGGTGATGGTAACTGATAGTGGTGATCATGAGTAAGGGAATGATAGTGACTGTAGTGAATGGTGATGGTGTTATGATGGTGATGATAATACTTGCGAAGAACATGAAGACGAAACAATAATGATGTTTGTGACTGATGATGATGATGATGATGATGATGATGATTGATGATGATGGTAACTGTAAATAGTGATAATAGTAACAAAGTGAGGTGAAATGTTATAGTAATCCTGTAAGCAATACGCCAGTGAACATGACAAGGGCAGGGAAACATGAATTCTTGGAAATAACAATAACTAAGCCAGCAGAGTCATGAACACTTAACAAAAAACAAAAGAAGAACATTGGGCGGCTAAAATTTATCCCATTAATATGCAAAAAACAGACGACACACACACACGATCTTGAATGACTTATACGAGGAATATGACACCTTACATCAACGACAGCACAATAATGACAACTGTAAACCTAAAACTATAATCTTCTACAAATAAAACTCAAGAGAGATTTCCTTCGTGTTTCGAAACCTTGCAGGCGACTGTCGATGTGGGAAATGTCTACGTCGTCGGCCATTGTCGTTATAATAGACTAGTCCTGACATCGTAATTGTCATCGTTGTTGTCATCATAATCATCGTCATCGAAATTATAATAGTCATCATCGTGATCAATATAATGGACGTCATCACAGTCATCTCTTTTAAGAGTCTTGGCTGTTACCGTCATCGTCGCCGGTGGTAGTGGTGGTGGGGGATCGGCGGCGGTGAAGCAGATAGTACAGGGCGGACGCAAGAGCTTAGCAAGCGGCGAGGAGGTGGCCGACCCTCACTGACGCTCAACACCACACACGATGTCTACCACCTCATCACCATATAACACATCACCTGTATCACATAAGGCTCATTGCACTACACTCATAAAGAAATCATTATAATATCGATCTTAAGCAAGTTTTTCTAAAGTTATGGATAATCGTGGAATCAATGGTTACAGAGATATCTATTTAGTCTCTCTGACACGTCATCAGCCCTGAAATATAAGTGTTATTGTTAAAGGTTGTTGGATGCAAAAGAGAGAGAAACTAGTCTGTAAGCATTCTGATCGTGACTCAATAATGTGAGATCCAAACTTCTGTTACTAAAATATACTCTCACAAATTCAAACTTCTTTCATTTTCGAGAAACGTGAAGGAAAATTACAGACACACTTAGGTGATTTCAAAGTAAATAATCAAAATTGAGAATAATCATTTCATGCGATTACGATATGAACGTTTCGAACAAATAGGTATTTAAGAAACTGCCCCAGCAAGAACCACAAATTCTGAGTCCAGCAAAAATCCATAACCGGACACAAATATTGAAGAACGTATCAGTAAAATTCACTGTGTAAGACTGTCAGTATGCGGATGGATTTAAACGAAACGTCACAACGCTGCCCGAGAAACAACACCACTTTAAAGTGACAATAAAGTGTTATTACTCAACCTGCACACACAAAAGTTAGGGACCAACCAACACAAGGATTTGTCTAACATGACATGAAATGTTCTTTTTCTCTATCATACAGTGATGTTATTATGATTTTGATTTTTATCCAGCGCCGATCTTCATTCAACCTCTGTTTGTATCATATGTGGATAATTTTAGACCTTAAGGAATCAATACAAATGTTAGAAAGCATATAGTTCTATATTATAAAATGAAGCTTTAAATGAACTTCCTTATTATATTAAACACATATATAACAAAAACAAATGAAAATTTTAAAACTAAAAAAAAAATACTAAGAATAACGTCATATATAACTAATGTAATATTTATCAAAACAAAAATAATTATACATACATACATACATACATACATATATATATGACACTGGTGTATAAACAGAATATTTATTCTGTCATTAAAGTACATTTCTACATTTACTTAATATCCCTTAAAGATACAAGGCAGTAAAACAACTCGGTACAGCAGTAGCCAGAATATAAACAACTGTAAGAGACGATCACTGAGGACATGGGGCCAGTGCACACACAAACTTTCATCTCCATTTCTAAAAGTTGTTTGTTGTCTGATGTGGACAAGAATACTCAAGTTAGTACCGTTTAAAGACTAAATATATGTCAAGATGTTTTGATTCCCTTTTTAATATCTTATTTTTAAGTGGAATAATAATGATAATAATAATTGTTGTTTTCATGTGTATCTGTATTTATAAAACGAAGTTCTTCCAACACATATTATACATCACGTCAGTTCATACAATACACACAACAACAACAAGAGATTATTATTATTATTATTATCATTATTTAACAAAAATAAGATATTAAAAAAGAAATCAAAACATCTTGATATTTATTTATTCATTTAAACCCTAAGTACCATCAGGCATTTTGGAGTCAAGATTTTGATCAAATTAAATAGAAAATAAAACCAACAGTTTGGTTTATGGAGTAACGCAGAAAATAGTAAGTTATAACTCGATCTCTGGGTTGTTGAAGCAGAAATACGTATAAATATTACGAATCATTGATTGGTTGAATATTCACACTCACAAATAGGTCACCTCACTGCAACAAGTTGAATTTAAACACGGACAATTTTAAGAGTTAGTTTACATTATTTTCTGGCGTCTACTTCATATTTTACTGACTTTACAGGTAATGTATACTACAAATCCCCCCTTTTTTTATTTTAATAAAACCTGAGCTTCGACAACTGAGTTTACTAGAGGGGTGAGTTACCACATCCCCCAAGAGTAACAAGAGATTAATATAATGTGAAAACTGAATCATTACTCTACTTTGAGAACTTATGTTTTACCCTCTAAAGATCATAACTTAATAGTCATTGAAATAACAGTTTAAATCATCGTCCTCAAAGAATTACATTACATAATAATAAAATGTGATTTCAGGAATAAATGAAAATGTCAAGGATATATTTCTGGCTGTAATTTTTCTCAATATTATTCCCCTCCCTGCTGAAGAGTGAGGCAGAATATCACCACGCTTGCTTGTGGGTCAGTCCTACCCTCAGTAAATCAATACAAGGGGAAATTTTAATGAACAAAATTTAGTGACGGTCGTAGTAGCCATCGGTAACGTGTATACAATCAGGCATCAAAATGTATAACAGGGTTCACACACACACACACACACACACACACACACACACACACGGTCAAAAGAATTGCAATGTACTGTCATCATACCAAATAAACTTCATCAGACTATGCCTACCGTACCCTGAAAAGTTTCCTTGTACACAAATACACACAAAACTAACATGCCGTAATCATCCACATTAGTTATTTTCAAAGTCTTCTGCTTCTTCTCTCACTTCCTCTTACTCCTAATACTTATCTTGATCTTATTCTTTATATAAGTTCCTCGCTATTTATGTTTTTTGTTGTTGTACCGTATTATGCCCTCTTCCCCCTCCCCCTTCCTATACCTACACCCTCTTAGCCTGTCAGTAAATCAAGTGAGTGTACCTGATCACACACAGCCGGTATATGGGAACTGGTCTGTGCGAGCATAACGGTGGACAGCCTCACACAGATGCTGAATGCATTATGCTCAAGTACTATGCTCGGCCTAACTCGTGTGTGTGTGTGTGTGAGTGTGTGCTGCTGAATTTAATGTGTAACTTTTCTCCTTAAGACACATAATGCTAAGCATTACAAATCTTCATAATGACACCGTTAACTGCATTGGTAATCTTAAGTATCTTTGTAGTCTTGTGTAAGGTTAAATTAATCTTTTATAGGTTATTATTGCAGATACTTTAAAGTGTAACTTTTTTTTTTTCAAAATTAAAGGAATCCTTATCTGCACCTTTTAATTTTATGGCTTGGATTTTCTTTCATATGTGCTATTTCCTCTGTGCAAGGATTTTTTCAGCCAAACTGCATCATAGCGGGAACATGCTTTATATATATATATATATATATATATATATATATATATATATATATATATATATATATATATATTAACACACTCAATTAGAGAACCCATATAAACACACCTTCACTTGCGTAAACACATAATACACATCTTTTCGCACCATGACGGTGAGAGGTAATGAACCCTAGACAGACAAACAGTCTCCTCTTTTCACACCAGTTAGGGAAACTTACAAAGAAAGACTAATTCATCACCACAGAGAGCAACACTCACACACACACACACACACACTCACTCACACACACACACACACACACTCACACACACACACACATTCCCTCAGTCTCTGGTTTGTTATTGTCGGGGTGCCTGATGCGCGAGAACTATGACGTTCTATTTTTCATACATAAAACAACACTCTTTTTACTAAACAAAAACCGCGTGGGAGTCGAATTGCACCACCTACAGCTTTAAATATATTGTTGATGTATAGTAAATTTACTAAACGGATACACCAATTAAATAGCGAGTTCTGGAGTTTAAATTTTTCTCTTAAAGGGAAAATATCAAGACACGCAAAGGTCATCCAACTTTGTCTGTGCTTTATATACGCTTGGATCAGCTGATACCGCAGTACATCAACAAACGCACGTGTGTTTAGGTAGACATATATTTATAAATTTATCTATAGTATTCGCATTTCAACATTTCTTTCCCCGTATACAGGCAACGCATTTATATCCCTATATTATACATAGAACATAAATACACAAATGAATTACCGTAATACATAATTTTGGCAGTAGCAAACAAATTTAAATATGCAATATGATGATCATTCGTGTGTGTGTGTACGGATGCCCGAGTTGTGTGAGCGTATATAAGTGTGATGTACAGTGTGTCAGTGTGTCTGTGTTATTTAATTTGTTTACGTTACTGTATGTGTATCAATTGTTTTCGTAACTATACCTTGTAAAAGAAAACAATTTACATATCGGTACTTTCTTTATTGGCAACGCCATTCTCATGCTTTAACATGACACAACAAATATTAAATAATCTTAAATTTTTGTTTTTTCCTAATTGCCGGTACATAAATCACTGGACGTTTGACAACAGGAAATTATAGTGTAATTTAAAAGAAATTTGATTTCTAATATATATATATATATATATATATATATATATATATATATATATATATATATATATATATATATATATGTTTTTGATGTGGAAAAACTTCTATTTTATTTTTGACCAAGTTTATCTTTTCATTCAGTAAAATAAAACTGTATATTTATTTACTCCAAATAAATAATATAACTATATCTAGACAGAAAGACAAGCTTATAAGCTTTAGCCTTTAAGCTTATTCTCTTCCACTGGCTTACACAACATATATGAAACATCAGCTGTGTTATTTAATTTAAGTTTTCAGATTTTCGCTTCACTATCACCTGCATGGAGATCACTGTGTTATTTTATAGTATTTTGCTGTGTAAACTGGAAATGATACATCGTTATTCCATTTTCGAAAAGTTAAGGAACAAAGTCTTAAATCTAGTTACACCCCCCCCCCCACACACACACACATATTGCTCAAGTTATATCAAATATTAAAAAAAAATATATAATGACAAAATAAATAAAATATGCCGCTATTCTTCCAAAATTATCAACCATTAAGCAGAACCCTATATTTTCACCGGCTATCCATCTATCTATCTATCTATCTATATGTCTGTAATAGAAAACGTAGATTCTACTTTGAGTTTCTAATTCCTTTTATTTCTCTCGTATCCCCACAGCCACAAATTCAGAAAATAATAATAACCGTAAGATATATTCACAGCTGAAATGATTGGACCTCATCAATACAGCGTCACCCTAATACTGTGAACTGTTAGTAAAAATGTGTACAGAAAACTTGAGATAACTTCACTTCTCAACACTTCATAAACATCTACATCATCTTTTAATTATACTGTCTTCGTAAAGTCAAATTTGTTTTACCTTTCACAGCAAATATTAACAGTGTGTGTACTATGGCTTTTGACTCTCGCTACAGGTTTATGAAGAGGTGTCTTATGGTAAAATATAACTAACCCATGGAAACAAATGACTTCCCATTTTCGAATAAATACAATTATGTGAAAATACATTTCTAACTGACCACTATAGAGTAATTGGGATTTAGCTTTTGATAGACATATTTAGTTTGTTAATTAATATAAGTAGAAGTTAATTTTTTGCACTGTACTATTTTCATACCTGTAGTTAGCAGAGTAACAATCGACAGATTTTTTTTTAATAATAAGTAAGGGAATTTAAGTAGTGACGTATGAAAATCTTTGGTGACAGTAAATGCTGTGTGTGTAAAGCATACGAATATTTGATGATCTTTTACTGAGGAGAACCAGTAATATCTGTTGTTGTCCCAATGAGATTACCTGGAGAACTATAGGTCATCTGCTTCAATGTAATGTGCAAATGTCTTTCTCTCTACCTCTCTCTTTCATACGAGGAACATTTATTCTCCTATTGTTACATCACTCCCTCTAAGGACTTCGTATGCGAGCGTCTAAGATGTGAATTACTTTAACCTAACATCAATAATTATCTGCCATCTACGTTCATTTTTGTTCTTGAAAATGTTGATCGTATTGACTGAATAAATTACCTTCTTTTACCAAAACATCATCAGGTAAATAATATATCATGTCTCATATACAAACCACAACCTCGTTAAAAGTAAAGGAACAACTTCTCCTACCAGCCGTAAACTGAGTGAATCTACCTGCATGTTATTTCCGTGCCAGACACACCTCACGAGTCAAACCTGCAATTCCCCACGGTGCAAAATAGTGAGAAATAACCAATTACAACAGCTTAACCACTACCTAGACATTTCGGAAAGAGAGAGACACAGAGAGAGAGAGAGAGGGAGAGAGAGAGAGAGAAAAAAAAACAAAGCTTATTTTTTTTCGACCATAGCATAACTTGACTCATATTGTAGAAGTGACAGTAGCTTTTAAAGTGAAGTTGCAATGGTAAAGTTTTCTGGCGGCAGTGTCTCTCTCTCTATCCCTCTCTATCCCTCTCTCTCTCTCTCTCTCCTAATGAGCAATACAATCTCTCCCAGCCTCTAATATTACTCGTTGGCTGGATGATGGGAAGTGAGGGAGGGAAGTGAGGGAGGGAGGTAAGGAGGAGTTGAGGAGGTAGATGGGTGGAGAGAGAGCGAGAGAGAGGGGAAGGATTGAGGGAGGTGGGAAATGGGAAAAACGGCAGAGGGAGGGAGGGAAGGAGGAACAGGGGATGGGTTGAGAGAGAAAGGGAGGATAGGGAAGAGGATGGAAAGGGTTAGAGAAGGGGATGGAAGAGAAGAGTAAGAAAGGAGGAGGAGGAAGAGTGAGGGGAGGAGAAACAGAAGAGTGAGGGGGGAAATAGAAAAGGAGAGGATGGAGAAATGAAAAGAATAAGAGAAGAAAAGGAATAGGGAGGGAAGAGGTAGGAATGGTATGGGAAAAAGAGAAAAGGAGCTGGAGGAGGAGGAGTGAAAGGAGACGAGAGAGGAGAAGGTGTGAGGAGGGAAAGAGAAAGGGAACGAGATGAAGAGGCGGAGGAGGAGGAGAAATAAGGGGAGAAGGGATGGGGCGAGGAGGAGGAGGAGGAGGAGGAGGAGGAGGAGGAGGAGCGAGTGAGCGAGCAAGCGAGGGGAGAACAATAAAGCAGAGGGAGGAGGAAGAGGTGGAGGGGAATGAGAGAGGGGAGACTATTAGGTGCAGAGGAGGGTTGCCAGGGTGAGGGAAGGAAGGAAGATGAAGGAGGGAGATTGTTCTTGAGGTTTCAAGCAGCATAACAGTGGGTGCTGGTCAGAGGTCAGACGTTATAGGCTGAAGAACAACACACATGTTTGTAAATATGACCAAGAAATAACTTTAAGAATATTTAAATGTCTCGAAGGAACTAAAGAAAGTTAATAAAATAAAAGAACATAACGTAAATGAAGAAGACGAAAGGTTAAGGCCAATATACAGAAATGAAACGAAACATTATAAGGAGGAATCTTCGTAAACATACGTCTTGTACATCAACCTGACGCACATCTTCAATTACCGTCGTCCTCATCTCGGATTAATATTCATAAACCGATTCATTTAAAGAAACAGCTCGTCGGATAATCATGGATTAGCCTATATAACGAACTTTTTTTTTCTAGTTTCACACGATTGGAGTAAAAGATCAGGTATACCTCTGCTACTATTGGTTAATTAAGGGGTAAAGTAGTCTGTTTAATAATGCATGCGAATAACACCTCTATACTCCTGTGTCTTTTAATTTCCCTTTATCATAATTGTTTTCGAAAACCTTGGTGGCAAATTACTCAAACTTACAGCAGCTCTCGTATATATAGAGAGACAGGTGTATATATTCATTGTAATTAAGTGAACCATAGATGATAAATACCACATCTTTTATCATAGTGAGCAACTAACTCTCTGAGGAAGGGTTAATACTGCCAGATATAGGCGTCGACTGAGATATAATACTATACTTGTAAACAGCTGGGGGAAGTTAACTATTATACTAGATTACTTTATGTGGATTATTACTTATGCCAGGTTAGTAATAACCGGGTAAGACGCCCCAGGCAATGTACGCCGAGCCAGGTAATGAAGAGACTGAGTTATGGAGTGTACTTAGTTATGTGTTTACTTTCTCTCCCGCCAACTGAATCGGCTGATATTTTTGGCGGGAAACAGAAGACAAAACCCTAAGAAAATTGTAAACATAGCACAGTAATGTGGATTTAACTGATGGATTTAGGCTGAAATGCATTGACGGATCTTGTTGAAACCCTTTATAACACCACTGTAATCAATACTTAAATATCGCATATACTTATTTAATCAACGTAGTACATTAGCGATATCGTGACAAATAGAGAAATGTATATAAAAATAATTTACGTAAACGAGAAATAACCAGTACAAAATACGTTGGCTCACGAGGAGTAACAACCTAACCCTATCATCCCCCCCACTACCCCATCCCCCACTACCCCATCCCTCCTCCTCCTCCCCCAATATCCCCCCACCTCAGTCACCGCCACCTATCACCCAAGATCCCCCCCACCCAAGACCACTTTTTGTCCACTAGGCCACAATACCCAATGGGGGCCGTGTACTCGTGCGTAGCCCTATACCTGAGGAGGGGAGGGGCAGGAGGGAGGAGGAGAGGCAACAGGGAGGAGGGAATAGGGGCATCTGCGAGAGGCTCCTAGGCACAGTAGGGAGACGGTGAAGGTGGGGGGGATTTGGGGGGTAGGCAGAGGGAGGGGCAGGCGAGCTGTGGGGTAGTAATGATGATGTGCCGCCTGGGAAGGACAAGCTGGCCCGGAGGCATATTATTTGCGCTAGGACAAACGACGTCATCCGAGCGAATAGTAACCAGATTAAGTTTAAGGAACGTGATTATTTTTTCTCAAACATGCTTAAAACTTAATTAAAGATAAACGACCTTAAAATAAAAAGATCCTTCTCAACTTATGTCTGACCAAGTTAATGTAAGTTAAGTTTGGCAAGGTAACATTGTTCCATGTGATCCCAAACAGACATATACGTCGCTGACCATCCTTGAAAAGAAAATCACGCCACCCATATGGGATGGAGGAAAGGGACGGCCATCTTAGGGTAAGGTAGATGAGTCAAGGGAGAGGAAGTGGCGTGGGATGGGAGAGATGGGAGGTGTCGGATAGGGGGTGTCGGATGGGGAGGGATAGGTGAAATAGAGTGAGGAGGGATTGATGGCATGTGATGGGCAGAGGAAATATAGCATGGGATATGAAGAAACAGTTCGTGTGGGATGGGACAAAATGGGTAGTAAGGGATGTAATGGGACGGGAGGCTTGGTATGGGCGATGAGTGAAGTGGGATGCATGGGATAGGACAATAAAAAATAGATCAAGGAAATGTGGGATGGAAAAATACGGGGAAAATAAAAGAGTAAGGAGTTCTGTAGGATGGAATGGGCCACTTGAAACAGGGAGGGATAGCTGACTTTAAATCACCTATTCCTCCCCCATCCCATTCATCCTAAAAATTTCTATCCTCTGTACACAATCCACCATATTCAAGCATCTATCCATACGTGTTGATTATAGTGTATCCTATATCTATATGTGTACTTTCTGGTCATCATCATCATCATCATCATCATCATCATCAGTCATCATCTCTTCATACTGATAACATGGGATAGACAAGATAAGCCTATGGAGGACAGATCAGTTGCGTACACGAGTAATAATTGTGGCCGTCCTGAATAAGATAATATGTTGGAAGGAGGAACTGATTGATGCATTGATGTGTGAGCTAAGGTGAAAGATTAGCTGTGTTGGTACCTATTGTGACTGACTGACTGACTGACTGACTGAATAACTGACTGATTGACTGAATGAATGAATAACGGAATGATTGACTGAATGACTGACTGATTGACTGAATGAATGAATGGCAAACTAGTAATTCGAGTGACTGACTGACTGACTGACAAACTGAATGAATGAATGGAATGAATGGATGTCAAACTAGTAAATCGACTGACTGACTGACTGACTGATCGACTCATTCACTCACTCACTCATTGAATTACTCACGCACTCACTCATTCACTAACTGATTTACTCACGCACCAACTCACTCACTCACTGACTAACTGATAGGGAAATGTCTGACCAGCTCACTCCGTTGCAGCATATGGCTGAGTTTTTTTTCCTACCCATCACACTACTTGGGGAAAATGAATCAACAGGTACAAGGGTCGAGAACAGGTAGTGGATAGATAGTCACAGACGATGTAATTAGAGAAGAATAGAGGATAGAAACAAAGGGAAGAATAACTGGGATAGGATGCCTTGTGGGGGATGGTTACTCTGGGATAGTTGGGGACGAACGGAAGAGACGGACGGACGGCCTAGGAAGGGCAGGTAGGATGTAGGGAGAACAGTCGTGGGAAAGGTGGGATTAACTAAAGAAATGAAGGGAATTCTGTGGCCATCGACGCTGGTGGACACTACAAGAAAAGATGGTCAGGGGGAATGGCCAGCGGTCAATGTGGTGGTGGTGGTGGTGGTGTTGGTAGTGGTGGTGGTAGTAGTAGTGGTGGTAGTGGTAGTGATGGTTAGTGGTGGTGGGGGTGATGGTTAGTGGTGGGTAGTGGTGGTGGTGGATAGTGGTGGTGATGGTTAGTGGTGGTTGGTGTTGGTGGTAGTGGTGGTGGGGATGGTTGGTGTTAGTGGTAGTGGTGGTGATGGTTAGTTGGATAGTGGTGGTGGTTAGTGGTGGGTAGTGGTGGTGATGGTTAGTGGTGGTTGGTGTTGGTGGTAGTGGTGGTGGGGATGGTTGTGTTGGTGGTAGTGATGGTCGGTGTTGGTGGGGATTGGTGGGAGTGATGGTGATAGTTGATGTTGGTTAGTGTTGGTGGGTGGTGGTGATGGTTGGTGTTGGTGGCTGGTGTTGGTTGTGGTGGTAGCGATGGTTGGTGTTGGTGATGGTGGTGATGTGGTGGTGGTGGTGGTGATGGTGATGTTGGTGATGTTGATGTTGTGGTGGTTGTGTTGGTGGTGGTGGTGGTGGTGGTTGGTGTTGGTGGTGATGTTGGTGGTGATTTTTGCATTGTGGTGGTGGTTGGTGTTGGTGGTGATGGTTGGTGGTTGGTGGTGATGATTGGTGTTGGTGATGATTGGTGTTGATAGTGGTGATGGTTGGTGTTGCTGGTGGTGGGGTTGATGGTCGTTGGTGTGAGGGTAGAATTGATGGTGGGGTTTTAAGTTGGTTGTTGTTCTGGTGGAAGGTGGTTGGTGGTGGTAGATGTTGTTGGAGATGATAGTGGTGGGGATGATGGAGGTGAGGTGTGATGGTGGTGGTAGTGGTGATGTGGGTGATGGTGGTGGTGGTGAGGGTGATGGTGGTGGTGAGGGTGATGGTGGTGAGGGTGGTGGTGGTGTGATGGTGGTGGTGGTGAGGGTGAGGGTGATGGTGATGGGTGATGGTGGTGTGGTGGTGTGGGTGATGGTGGTGTGGGTGATGGTGGTGAGGGTGATGGTGGTGAGGGTGGTGGTGGTGATGATGATGATGGTGGTATGGTGTTTGGGTTTTGACATTTGGCCAGTGATGTCCCGTGTGGGTGTGGTTACAGTTGGTGACGGTAAGGATGGTGGTGATTGGTGGGAGTGTTCTTGGTGGGGATTGTGGTTGTTCAAAGTTGATGATGATAGGTGGTGATCGTGGTGGTGTGGTTGTGGTGGTAATGTGGTTGTGGCGGTAATGTGGTTGTGGTGGCGGTAATGTGGTTGTGGCGGTAATGTGGTTGTGGCGGTAATGTTGGTAATGTAGTTGTGGCGGTAATGTGGTTGTATTTGTGGTGATAATGCTTCGTGTTTGGTAATTGGTATCTGGCGTTTGTTTGGAAACTGGTGTTTGTCTGATGACTGCTGTGTGTTTGTTGCTTGGTTTGTTTTGTGGTTGGTGGCTGTTTGATAATAAATATTTGGTGTCTTGTGGCGGTAGTAGTGGAAATGAGAGAGAGAGAGAGAGAGCAGTAGCAGGAAGGGCTCACAAGCACCCTGACGGAGCTGTGTGTGTCTGCTCTAAGATGCACACCCAGACACAAGCGAATCGTCAATACACGTCCAGATGGCCCTTGACTGTGTGCAATACCTCACTCGAGACGCCTGGTCATCTCAGGTGCTCAACCATGCATGTACCAGAGCCTCTTGAGTCGTCTTTGGAGAGGGCGAGGCCACTCAGAGAGAAGAAAAAGGTTGACGAGCAGGTGATACTACTTAGCCACTCCAGATCCTTCTCGATGGGGAGGTTATGATGATGATGATGATGATGATGATGATGATGATGATGTACTGACCCTCTGAGCTAATAATCAGTACAGTTAACAATGAAGTTTTAATACAAGAATTATAATACATCTGTTAAGGTGAAATAGTAAGTTAAAACAATCATTAAAGTGGGAATAGCAGCCATGTTATGAAACCAATTAGTGTTTTTGTATGTTGTTATTACATGAAATGTGCAATAATTCTCATATTTTCAGTTCTTACTAAGAAATAAGACTTGAGATAATATTTTGTTGACAAGAGTTATTCTGAGACAGTGTCCAACTGATCAAAAATATTACAATGAAAATAATATTAGTGCCCTGAAGTTATATATACCATGGTTGTATGTTGCTCGTGAACTGCACTGGTGAAGCAACGACACAGATCCGCTGAGGACCCCACAACAAAAGCAGAAATTAAGACCTAACACAAGACCCTTTATATATACCTAGTAAGTGGCGTCGCCTCACCCACTATCCAGGCCTGATGGTGGTTCAGTCTCCTCCCTCCCCCTCCTGGCACTACTCCAACACTCCTCCATGCCAATACACCTCTCACCAACACACACACACCCCCATTCTCTCCTTCCACTCCCCTTTCTTTACCTTAACCCTTCTACTAATTAATTGTTTAAGTCCTAGCTAGTGAGTATTTAATTTACTGTATATATCCTTTTAAACCTCTCCTTTAGTGTTCCCTCCAGACGTTTAGCAACAAAATATAATATGGAGCTTTAACACTAGTGTCTGGAGCGAGTTGTACAGTTCCCAATTATTTCTTAAGATCATTCCTAAGTTTTAAATTATAACAATATTTAACGTTTCTGCTCATTACATTTTGTCTGTTTATCATTATGACTTTACATTTTGGCATAATTTGTAAATTTTCTGGTCAGGTAAAGTTATAAAAAAACTCTTAATACTAAATTTACTCTCAATTTTAACAATACATGTTATATTATGACACGAGTTTCACATCTTACAATGAATGGGCTTCATTATTAGAAGTATCAGGAATGAGACTGATTTTGTCTGACTTTTGAATCAATCTCCTGCCAAGCTTCACACACACACACACACACACACACATTCTGCAAAGGAGTGAGTAGTGAGGTCACTGGAAGAGAATGAATGAAGATGCTCTCCAACATTCACTCTACTCTGTCTCAAGATAGGTTTACAGTATATAATATGGAATACATCTGGTTTATATCTACTTAGAAGTGTGATAGTTTCGTCCCTAAAGTTCTCTATGATTCATAGACTTTGGATAATCAACATGCTATATTAAAATATGAAAACAAAAACAGAACACTAAATATTAATTGATTTATTAAATGGTAACTTACATATTTTTTATAAACTAATTTTCATAGAGCAACGAAAAACTCTTGCATACACTAATACTCGTTACTTTTATCATCTAAGATAAAATTTTGCACACCTGAACTGGAGTTTCCCAGGCGATAGCATCAGCATAATGTTGAAGGTAAAACGTAAAAAAAAAATATCCTAAACTTCTTCCTTACACCATATTTACTCGTCTTTTTGTTTGAGAATATATTTCACTTTTCATGACAATAGAGACATTCCTGGTTTCATTCCAACCTCAGGACCGAGTTGTTGGCAATTTCATATTCAATTACTTAGTTACCCCTCTATAAAATCTTGTTACTGCCACACACAACTCACTGTTAAATCCAAATCCCCCAAATCCAGTTCTTATTCAATCAAGAAGTTTTACAGTTCATGACACGGTTGTATCGCGACCAGTCACAGATTTTTAACGTAACTGAACTCTGCTATTCAGTAAGAAAAAAATAATAATATAACACTTTTTCCTGAAGGGTGAAAGCCTGTCTAATCTCCTTAGGGATTTGGACCCAATGATCACCACCACACCTGCAATTAACCAACACTACGGCAACCACTGAAAACATTTGTGGGTGGGATGAAATCTGTCACAGGAAGAATATCCAAATATGAAGCAGAAGGAATAAAGATTAGACAATAAAAAGGCGTAAGGGAGCAACTAAATACACGAAGATAAAAACTGATAACCACAGAGACGACAGTGGTGAGGCTGACGGATTGCTCAGTGAGAGTAAGGCCAAAGACAAGACGATTACAGGGGCAGTAGGCGATCACTGTATACTCGCCAACAATGATGCTTCCACGAGTGACCAGGACCAACTGGTATTCCAGCCCCACCTAGTTCTTTCTTATCTATGACGTCACCTGATCCATGTGACTTATTTATGACGTCATCTGACACCTGTGAATTTCCTCTATAATTAGACACTGTGTAACTGACCCATGGACAAACTTGACCTTTTTTCAGTGATTGTGACCTTTTACAACCCCTAAACAATTGTACCACCATACTCAATATGACATTTGACCATATTTAGCCTCGGAAGCGTGCCAAATATACCCATTTTGATGCTTATGACTACCACACTGACATTGCTTGACCTCTGTAACTACAACTTAATCCTGTCTCATACCTGTAACTAATCCATCACCCTACTTGACATCTGTAACAGGCTGGTGACCCTAAATAACCTATGTAAATACTGCATGACTCCACATTGTATTTTTTGTAATTGATATATAACCGAACCTGACACCTGTTACGGAGTTCTAACCCAAAATTGACACCTGTAACTGACCTAACCCTAACTGACTACTACTAGGGACATGTGACCTAGGAATCCCACCCTGACATTCCTCTAATAATAACTTTTTCCATTTAATTTACAACCCTAACTATTTCCTATGTTTGATCCTCGACCTAGTTTGACCTCTATAACTAGCCTTGTTTGAATCTTGTGGCTGACATCTGACTTCAAGAAGACGTTCAGAATCAACTTTAAATCAGACTGCCCCTTCTAATTAACCTGTGACCTTATCTGACTAACTGATACATGGATTGAACTGATCCCTGCAAATGACTTACAGATTGACTTGAATTCGGTTACCATTTGCTGCACCCAATCTGACTCTTGTGTGTGTGTGTGTGTTCAACTGACAAGTGATACTAAAATCGAACCCCTGAATTCGCTTATCGATGTCTGCTATGAACTGACTTGTCATAAACTGTTATGTGACTCTTAACATCTGACACAAGATCTTCCAAAACTCTTACGACTGATCTGAGAAGTCGTCCTCAACATGTTCTTTTTCAACTCCACTTGACCTTTGCTGGACCTACTTGAAATACTTCTCTTGATCCATGTGACCGGTATACGACCCGAGCTGATATATAAATCACAGGCATGAAGTGAGGTCAGAGGTTGGCGTCAGGTCGTGCATTAAACACAAGGCCATAGTTGCATCAGTATGATTGTTAAAACTTATGAGAATATATGACCATTTTAAATCTTTATGGTTGGACGCTGACCCTACCTGACCTGTGATCTTGTCAGTGAAATACGACCCCACCTGTCGACCACTACGATTGACGGGTGAGTCTTGTGACCTATGCTTTGGTGACCTGGCTTGACCCGCGGGTGCATGTCAATGTGATATTGTGTTTCAGGCATTAGAGAATCTGGAATGAGCCTTATTATTTGTACATGTAAAAAAATAGCGCTATTACAAATTAATATCGTCTTTAACGTCTCACGACTTAACTGAACCTCATAAGAAACTTGACAGGTGCCGAGAATGACTCCTCTTAACTCACACTTTTGACAGACAGACACACAAACATATATAAACAAAAGATATGAAAATCCATAACACAAAAGTTGTAATTACTTGCACAAAGAGACACATCATAGAGTCCGGGAAGGTCATTGACACTAGCGATAAATATCTAAGTCTCCCATTCGTCAGCTGCCCATTTTCCTTGACGGGCAACAACCACCTACAAGAAAAAAAAATCTATATTTCACGTATTTCTAGGAATGAGAATATCATGAATTTAAATCAATTACGATTCTTTCTGCTCTACAACCATGCACTTCTGTCTCGTATGGTGATACTTGAAGCTTGCGGTGATACTTCAAGGTTGTGGTGATATTTGAAGGTTGTGGTGATACTTGAAGGTTGTGGTGATACTTGAAGGTTGTGGTGATACTTGAAGGTTGTGGTGATATTTGAAGGTTGTGGTGATACTTCAAGGTAGTGATGATACTTAAAGGTTGTGGTGATCCTTGAAGGTTACGGTGATACTTGAAGGTTGTGGTGATACTTGAAGGTTGTGGTGATACTTGAAGGTTTTGGTGATATTTGAGGGTTGTGGTGATCCTTGAGTCAGTTGTGGTGATCCTAGAATCAGTTGTGGTAATACTTGAAGGCAGTGATGATATTTGAAGGTTGTGGTGATCCTTAAGTCAGTTGTGGTAATACTTGAAGGTTGTGGTGATCCTTAAGTCAGTTGTGGTAATACTTGAAGGTTGTGGTGATACTTGAAGGTTGCGGTGATACTTGTAGGTTGCGGTGATACTTGAATCAGTTGTGGTGATCCTTGAGACAGCTGTTATGCTCCTTAACGGTTGTGGTGATCCACGAGTCACAGCTGTGGTGATCCTCGAGTCACAGTTGTGGTGATCTTTGAGTCACAGTTGTGGTGATCCTCGAGTCACAGTTGTGGTGATCCTCGAGTCACAGTTGTGTTTATCCTCGAGTCAGTTGTGGTGATCCTAGAGTCACAGTTGTAGTGATCCTCGAGTCACAGTTGTGGTAATCCTCGATTCACAGTTGTGTTTATCCTCGCGTCACAGTTGTGGTGATCCTCGAGTCACAGCTGTAGTGATCGTCGAGTCACAGCTGTGGTGATCGTCGAGTCACAGCTGTGGTGATCGTCGAGTCACAGTTGTGGTGATCCTCGAGTCACAGTTGTGGTGATCCTCGAGTCACAGTTGTGGTGATCCTCGAGTCACAGTTGTGGTGATCCTCGAGTCACAGTTGTGGTGATCCTCGAGTCACAGTTGTGGTGATCCTCGAGTCACAGTAGTGGTGATCCTCGAGTCAGTAACAGCTCGCCAATAACAGTATCACACCTCCAGCTCTCCAATAACATTAACAGCTCATTAATGACAGCAACAGCCACTAATGACAGTCACATCTCAACAGTTATTCCAATCAGGAGTAAACAATCAGTATACAGTACCTCAATAGTCTTCAATTCGTCTCTCGTCAATTTAATTCTTATTGATATATTATCTGTTATGGTGGGAAAAAACACGGAGCAAATTGAAAAAAAAATCGAATAAATATAATAATAAAAAATATTAATTAAAGTTACTGATTACGAAAAATGACAGAAAATGTATTGTTTTACCCCTTTAACGTTTTCTAATAATTAACAGGGTGGCCTTAGATAGATTCAAAAAAATTATAATCTATAAATTTGTCCTCATGAATATATTGGGTTACTTTTTTTTTCTATGTACTTTCCATATTGGATCTCTCTCTCTCTCTCTCTCTCTCTCTCTCTCTCTCTCTCTCTCTCTCTCTCTGGTCCCTGTCGAACCATTATATTTGTTTCCTTTTAGTGAATAATTGTATTTCATGTAAATATAATTGTGTTGCATCAGAATTACTGACAGTGTGTATTACTACAATTGTTGTCCAAAGATTTGATTTATATTCATTAATTCAGATGTTGTGTTTTAGACGAATGTAATCAAATTATATTCAAATTACAACTATCAAGTATTCATTCTCAAAACTGTTCAGTGTAACATATGTCGACAAGGTATAATGTTGTTCTTACACTTATTCTTCATATTTCAGTATCCTGTTGTTGTTATAATGTTATTACTGCGCTTCAACAACTAAGATCCATATGTGCCGAACAAGGTCAGTAATTATACGATTACATCAACATTTAAAAATCAAGAGAGATATAACTGTGTTCTCTATTCTCGTTTTCCTTTGGCTAAAATATAGCAAAAGTCCCCTTTTGTCTTACCAAAAGTCATGACTTAATAGAAAGAATTTATATTTCTCAGATGTTCCTTTATTAACTAAATTATATATATATATATATATATATATATATATATATATATATATATATATATATATATATATATATATATATATATATATATATATATATATATATATGTGTGTGTGTGTGTGTGTGTGTGTGTTTATAGTAAAAGCAACACCGTCGAATACGTTTACCGATATCGAGGCCGCCACTCGGTGTACCAGCATCCTGTCAAGGAGGCTGTATGCCTTACCATCTACTGCAATCTAGGAGTAGGGAGATCAGTACTAGACCTGTCCGCTCACCCTCCATCTTAGATATATATATATATATATATATATATATATATATATATATATATATATATATATATATATATATATATATATATATATATATATATAAAACATTAGTATACTCGAGAAAGAGAAGTTACTCACCCCTCAACATTCACCTATATCCAAATATGGTTTTTAAACAGTTCCTTATCATTGGAGCTGGCATAATGTCTTAGTTCTTCTTAGCCTTTATTAGTCAGTGTACTGCTAGTGGAAGAAACACGGTACGTTTTATAACGTTTAATCTGGTGCAGAACCGGATCTTCTGTTTACTACTTAACGACCTTGACCATTGAGACCAGAAATTACAATATAAAACTCTTTCATTCTCCCTCAATATTTGTTCTACATACAATGGCAAAAACTGTGATGAGGCGACACAAAACTGTGACAGCCAGTAATTATTGAGTGCACAAGTTAGTGAAATGGAAACAGGAAATGTAGCCTATAAAAGAGGAGTTAGTTTTATTTGTAGTTTAACTACGAATTTAGACTAACTCTTACGTCTAAACTGGAGTAACTCATTTTAAGCATTTGTGTCGTGCTAACTTAAGACTCATAAGAGGTATATTAACAATCAAATAACCGAGTTAACCAAAATGATTATAATACGTTCAGGATCAGATGATATGGTTGACAATCTTTTAAATAAACTCGGTCATACACTAAAGACATTTCACAAGGTAAGGTAATGTTCCGCTTTTATACTTTATTTGCTTTCACTCACAACTATTTTGTTTTCCAATTTGCTTCACCTTTTCATCATCTCATTTACACCAACATCTAGACCAGACAAAACACTGCGAAGACGTATGCATCCCTCCAGATCCCCAGTGACTGCCAGAGCTAGACTAATCCTATCCCTTTGATGCGTAACCTGATCATTCTTGTAAATTTCATCGGAAAAAACCCCCAGAATGCAACAGCTTTCTTGGGCTATATATACGATGAAACCCTAAATATTTGTACGATTTTTGTTACTTTACAGTATATAATGAACTCGTATATTCTCCTTACTGTTACGTATCACACAATTATATCATGCCGAGTATTTCTAAATATATGTTTCTCTGTATTCTAACCTTATTTTTTTCGTAGGATATGAAAGGTCATACCCGACATGTGATCTGTGTATGCCTCCGCCTCCAGCACTCTTCTGTCAGCTTCTTGACACACTCTCTCTCTCTCTAAGGAATTTCTCTCCAAACTAATTTTTGTTTAGTTCCTCCTCGCATTGTATTCTCCTTTGTCCATCTGCTTCCCATTTTTTGTGCTTCTCGCACTTGTTTCTTGAGTCCTTTATATGATTTGCCTATTGTATATAATTTTTTTACTCGGTTTATATTTACAGTTTTTCTTATTTATTTCTCTATCATCACATTCTTATTCTATTCTTCTTAGTTAAATTAATGTTGCTTGCGAATTGATTCTTATAATGTAATTTATTCACTGAATGTAACTGGATGGAATGCTTGATTCTATCTGATCTCTCGGCTTGATATTTTTCTACTCGGTGTGAATGATACATCCACTTGCTTTTCTGTTCTTCACATTCTATGCAAATACCCCTGATTTTTCTTCCTAGTACCTGACTATTCTTTGTTTTCAGTATTTGACGCTACTGGTGTCTTTGTCGGCTTTCCTTGGTCAAATGGCCTTGTTGTTTACTCTTGTTGTATACCGACACTGTACCTAAACTGCAGGTACATTGAAAGCTGTACCTCCACGGTCTATGTATACCTGCTCTGTCCTATAATACACAAGCTGAACTATATAGATGCATAGTCTATACAGAAGCTAAACCAATTGTAAACCTGTATGCTGATTATACACCACATACTAAAGTATCTTAAGAATTGTTGGGGGGTTTTAAAGAAAAGAAAATTAGTGTAAATTTTTCCTGAGCATGAAATCAATGATATTTCTCCAAGTGTAAGAAGATTTACAAAGTTAATTGGATCAGTATAATATCATGCTAAGAATGTGAAAGTGAAAACAGGTTCCGTAGACCCGACGGTCCATTAGGGGTGTTGTGGGTACATCATACTAAGTCTTATTTCGGTATAAAATGAAGCAGAGTGTAGACAGTTCACTCAACCACCTAAATCCTTACGTAATCATAGTTCGCTACCCATTCACAGCTGAGGGAACTCGTGGTGTCCTGGGCGCGAACAAGGTACCCAAACGACAGGAGGAGAGCACTGTATCCCTACAACGGATGTAAGCAACAAAAATTATTCGTTCTGTTTGTCTTCAAGGTTCTCATATCCAGTCAAATATTTCCTGTGGAGTTTAATGACTCATAAAAGTGGTCCCTGATGACCAAATAACCTGGACGACGAGGTGAGGTGGTTAATGAAGGTGGAGGAGAAGATTCATTCACACTAAAATCGGGTCATTACACTAAATCTATACGCTGACACACACACACACATATATATATATATATATATATATATATATATATATATATATGCACACGAGAGAGAGACATCAGAATCTGTAGACAGACCTGTGTAGTGTTACATAACAGTCCACTATTGGTTCTCCCCTTACCCGTCTATTCTTCTCTTATCAAAAAAGATGTTTTTACTCTGCACTGTGTATATATATAGAAGCTTACTCCAAGTTCCCACACGCTGCAGTGTACACCAGTGTATGGCTAACGTGTATATTTCAGACTGAACATATACTATGAATACTCTTGGTCAAGATAATTTACATATATTATCGTCTGTTCCTCATGTTGGACTGCACTTGCCTTTACGCTTAACCTGATTCATCTTTAAAAAGTTTGGTGACCTACAACTCCACAGTTTGTTACATTAATTGACAGCTTCACTGGAGTGCCTCACACGGACCATCACAATAGAACAAACTACCACTAAAACGACTCACGGTATACGTGGCATATATCCCGCTATCGACTCCCCTTCATATATATATACTTGGTTACCTTGAATAGTAAAAAAGTGCTTACTAAACAGTGTTTACTATGGCGTGACACACAGGGTGCGCGTAGTGTAGGTGTGAGGCGGCGAGTTAGTGTTGTTATCATGCTGCTGCTCCTGGCCTCCCTCAATTCATTCATTGGCTCAACTCACTACACTATTGCTCTCTTTCGTTCTCTCTCAATTTTCCCGAGGTGCCAATATTTGTTTTCTTTCCCCAGATAACGTATCCAATTCATAAATGTTTCGGACTGGTATGTGTTTGTAAAGAAGAGAGAGAGAGAGAGAGAGAGAGAGAGAGAGAGAGAGAGATTGTTTTAGTCATCGCTGATCTATCTCGTGGTAAGAGAGCGTAAGTAATTAACATGTTTTTAAACGCATTCATTTGAGGAATGTGCGACTTTTAGTTGTTTGTGTGTGAGGAGGGTTAACGGTGGTGATAGTTCTTGATGCTGTTGTTCGTGGTGTTTGTAAGTGAGTGAAGTATCGGTTTGTTATTTAAGCTTTTGTCGACTCTCGCAATCAATTCATTTTACGTATCTGTCTACTATCGATTCCATGCTCCGATTTTGACGAAATTTTGAGAGCTAATTGGACCCGTTGAGAATCAGGCACTGGTAAATTTTGGTCAAGATCAATTGAAGGTCAAGTTAAGGGTCACCGGGTCACCAAAAATAATAAACAAATATTCAAGAACTTGCCCATAGCTCTCTCTCTCTCTCTCTCTCTCTCTCACCCCTATCCCATTCACACTTCTACCTCTCCTACTCAACCCTCTCGCTTACACTCACCTCCCTCTCACTCCTCCCTCTCACTTGTATATAAACCTTTCCTCACGCACTTCCACACCCCCTCTCTCGTTCCTCCTCCCGCATTACTTCCTACTTCAACAGTTGTAAATAAAGTGGACATTACTAGGCATCAATTTCCAATATACGTATTCATATGTATTACTACTAACGCTGGAGGTAATTTGTTTATATACATGGACGTATTTTATGGGGACACATCTCTAATACACATGTTTTCGAAAGGTTGTATGTGTTATGTATGGTGATGGTATCTGGAAATATGAGAGAGAGAGAGAGAGAGAGAGAGAGAGAGAGAGAGAGAGTAATAGAGGGACAGATATTGCATACGGTTTAGCCCTTCCCTATACAACTAATCATCAGGTCTCTTACATATTCCCGTTTATCTTTCCACTTTACACACATTCGTTTATTTTCTCTGTAAGTTTCAAGTCATTCTACCTCTCTATCCTTTCCTTCACGTCACCCTTAGTCACCCTACCATCTATACCTACTTTCCTTCACCTCATTTACACTCAACCTATCTGCCTCCCTACTTACCCCCCTCAACTCACCCTAACTACCTACGTTCCTTCCCTCACCTCATTCACATCCCATGAACCCTCACTCGCGACCTACCTGCGTTAACCTACACACACACACGTTACAATAATTAAAAATAACAATAAAAATATTAATAAGAAAAAATGAGGATTATAATGTGACTTCCTAACACAAGTCTGTAAATTCGACTTATGTTCGTATCCCTAAGACTAGAGGATTTGTGTTTTTATAGTAATTAACTCTGGATTGTAATGTTCTCACGGGAGCTTGCAAAATAATCCAGGTAAGTGCTCAGGTAATATAGAAGTACAATTATAATATAGTAGATCTTGTACTAACCTGGATGTCGAGTTATTGTTTGTTCTTTTTTTTTAATTTATGTTAGTTTCATATTGTTTTTATTTATTATTATCTATTTATTCTGTTATTTTTTTTAGTATTTTAATTTCAGGTAGTTTTTATTTATCTGTTATTTTCTGAGGTAAGTCTCCACAGGTGTAAGGGTTGACGTCTGATAATATTAGTAACAATGAACAGAACGAGAACAACCATTAAAGTTAACTGGAATTTTTAAACATTATGGTACACAATCACGATGACACGAAGTTCATATGGTCTACTGATACACGCTAACACTGTTCCACCTAATGTTCTTTATATTTAATTTAGATTATTACTCGTAGTACACAATTAATACACTAATGCATAATAAGTATGTGTGTATGAGTGTGTGTTTAAACTAAATATATAATGGAGGAATATACCATCAATAACATATATCTTCAATTTCATGTCTTTAACTTCATAACCTAATATAATAAAACATCTCTCAATAAACTGATAAGAAATACCTGATCATACAAAATATCCATTGGTTAACCGAAGGTATTCTATATATGGAAAGACATCAATATAATTCTTACTCCAGAACACCATAACGGAGCATTAAACTGCTCGCCGATTATACGACAAAGTTATACAAAGACATCAAAGTTGTCAGTGATTATACGGGTAAAATTATAGAGGCGTCGTTAAATTCGCATATCGTCAGAGAGGCAGAAATGGAGCAGGAATAGGGTAGAGTGGGGATGAGAGAGGCAGGAATAGAATAGAAAAGGGCATAAATAGGGCAGAGAGGGGCAGGAATATGGCAGAGAGGCGCAGGGAAAGGGCATAAGGAGGTAGGAATAGGGCAGAAATGGACAGAGGGGTAGGAGTGAAGTAGAAAGGAAAAGAATGGGACGGAGTGGCGAAGGAATAGGGAAGGGCAGAGAGAGGCAGGATGAGGGCAGAGAGGTACAAGAATAGGGCAAACAGGGGATGGAATAGGACAGAAAAGACCAGGAATTCGGTAAGAAGCGTTAGAAAGAGGCAGCGGCGAGTAGTAAATATAAATAAGAGGGTAGAAAAGGATAGTACTCGTCAGTAAGTGACAGAGAGGGGTAGGATAGAGGCCGGACACGTCGGCAAGTGGCAAGTGGGTGAAAGAGGGGCAGGCCATCAGAGGACAGTGAAAGGTGGGTGTACTTGCAGCAGCAGCAGCAGCAACCTTTTGTCCGTGCACATACCATCGCCCAGCACCAGGGGAGGCTCCCAGGCCTAGTGGTCACTCACTCCCCCGGTGGGCCGCTGTGGGAGGGTGGGGTGAATCTGCTTTGTGTGTGACGGTCAGTGTTGGGAAGGTGTAGCTAGTGTCACGCGGGAGGAGAAGGTAGTGTAGGTGTAGGGGAGGTATACTGGAGGGAGTATAGGTGTAGTGGATGTCACATGGGAGGAGGTACAGTAGGTATCATGGAGAGTTACATAGGAGGAGGTAGTACAGGTGTATCATCACGTGGGAGAGACATACACAGTGTAGTGGAAGAGAAAGATGTTAATGGTATACTGGCATTAGACCACCCTTAACAGCACTGACCATCCGGCAAGGTATCAAGTACAGGTAATAACGTACACAAACCGCAATACCCTCGGGTATATATCGTGTGCCCTCAAACTCCCACTGCTTCTATTAAGTACAACAGATCTAGAACAATCACCATCTGTTGACCTGCAAGCGTCATACTAAGCTGAGATTAAACAGTTTTCCACTTTGTACTAGAGGCAATATTCTCATTATTGAGAAGTTTAGCGACCTCAGGTGAGACTGGTGACGTGAAACAAGCATTATGCTTTATTAGTCATAAGAGATATGTGTTTGTAATGTCAATATTCTAAGGCCCTTCTCCTTCATCCGATGGGTTGTTTTAATCATAATGTGTACTGCATTGGTTATGACCTAATTATCGTTATCATCACTGTAGTGACTCGAGATCGCAAAATTATTCAATTATACAATGAGACTGGGATCATGTTCGTCATATAATGCAATAAATATCGATTATTATTAATTATACAACAACATATATCTTTCCATTAACGGAAATAATGGCTGCCTATTTCGAGTTCGGTTTCATGTAGCTCCGGAGTAGAGGTTCACTTACATTAGAGTTGAATAACCAGTGCTTTGTAAGACCTTAATTTAAACAGAAAACTCACTCAAGGATTCGAACCCGGCGAAGATGGCTCAGAGTGCTCCACTCAGCCGTCAGTAATTCACTGTAGCCAACGTTGATTACTGCTATTAATTATGTTAAATCCTTGACAACGCTAGATAAATCCAGGACATTACGATAATTACAGAGTGGGATTACGACGGCCATAATGATGCTGAAGCGATGGTGTTTAGCTTTTATTCCCTTTTATTCACAAGAAGATGAACTTTGTGCGCTAAAAATTACGGCACTTTGCTGTTTCTCCTAATTTTAAATTTTTAATTAATGGCATAAATTAGCAGGTTCCATGAATATATTACGACCGCAGTTACTATCAAAATACTAGTTAATACCTGGAGCGACAACACACACACACAGGTATACAGTACACGGTCTGTAAACAACGACCTGTTATCAAAATACACCGTCGGAGGATTACATTTGGCAGCTGAGAAGGTGAATGAATATACGGGAATAATATAACGTATGGAAAACTGAGAAGGTGAAGGGATATACGGTGAAGTGTTATACAATGTAGACTGAGAAGGTGAGGGAATATACGAGTATTTCATTACACCCAAGGAGCCAGAGAGAAGCAGGAACACAGAATAATACATACCTACAAAAGATAACTTAAAATGATAATTATTGAATAAAGAAAACACCCGAATAAAAGCCTAGAACAATATAATGATAAACAATGTAAATTATTATAGGGAGAGAACACGAGTGATTCACGTTATGAACTTTGTTACACATTTCACACACATCTGGAAAAATAATATAAAAAATAGATATAAATTATACCTGGTAAATATTCGTCTGTGTTTACGTAGACTTTGTCAATATAATAAAGAATTGCTTCAAGATACAATACCTTATTTCAGAATACTAAGAAAAATGGAACACGGTAATTATAAGCAGCTGAGACTTATCTGTTGTAGGAAGTAAACAGAAAATAAAATATGAAAAAATATGAAGAAATAAACGATACTGAAGGTTAAGTAAAAATATGTAAAATAATAAATACAAATAATGATGAAACGTAAATATAAAAATGGAAAATAATTAAATAAGAAAAACTATTTGTGAAATAGAAAA
The DNA here is from genome assembly GCF_018991925.1 of Homarus americanus. Taxonomy (NCBI): domain Eukaryota; kingdom Metazoa; phylum Arthropoda; class Malacostraca; order Decapoda; family Nephropidae; genus Homarus; species Homarus americanus. Next base: position 509,615 of record NW_024718106.1, read on the forward strand.
TAATTATATGAATAGTTCAAACATGAATACAACGAGAAACAATAATCAAGTGAAAAAATAAATTATCTGATATTTTCCCTTAGGAGAAACATTAAGAAAAGAAAGATAGACATACAAACAAAAATAAAAATATAGTTAACTAAAACACATAATAATGTATTTAAATAAAATTAAATAAACAGCTACAGAATATAAAATAATATAATACATAAAATTAAATAACTAAAAATGTAAAATAACATAGCTAAATAAAATTAATTACCAACTGAAACACGAAATATAATTAAATCACTATAACAGACAATATTCAAACTAAATGTAATAAATCACTAAACAAAACAATAATAATAAAACGAAATAGAAGGTATTTAAATCACCTAACTAAGAATAACAAAACTCAATAAAAATTAACCCCCCCTCCCTAAAACAACAGAAATAATAGATCCCTGTAACTACAAAAATTTAGCAAAAAAATTAAAACAAACAACAGTCAAAAGAACAACTAAAATGCACCTGTAATACCTTAGTCATGATTGATACATTTAGCACTACATTAAGTATAATCGATTATACTTCCCTGTGTATAGAATTATTGCGATTATACTTTGTAGGTTATTATGTAAATATGTAAATAGAAAGGTTAAGATTTTTTTAATTATTCAACACTACAAAAAACATGTATGAATGAAATATTAAATTATTTAAAAAATATGTCGACTATTTGCCAGGAAGGTTAATTAATAACTTGCGAGATTTGATGATTAAAACAAGAACAAAATTAAACTAAAAGCTTTGATAATTAATAAACTGAAAGAAATAAGGAAAATATTAATTAATATTTACTGTAAAAAGCGAAGTTGAAATTAAAAAAAAATAATATTTGCAATAAAACATAGTAACAAAATTACAAAATATAAAATATACCGATAAACAAAAATCTTAGAATTAATGAAGATAAAGTAAGCGAAAAATTACAGTAAACAATTGATATGAAAGAAAATTAAAAAAAAAAGTTACTTATATTACAGTATTTATATATACGAAATAATATAATTCTTAAGTCTTTCTAAATTATAATACCTAATAAAGCTTAACAAGTTTAGTTCAAAATCTAAAACAAATAATTCAGAACTTAACATATTGTAATGAATGTGGCATAAATTAATAGGCTGGCGATACAGGCAAGAGGTACAGTCACCCAAAAAAAGTCCTGTCGCGAACCATGAACCCCGAGATTCAGACTCTTGAATCCGAAGCATTTATGGACAGAATAATGTATCAGTGTCTACTGCTTCGGGTTCACGAGTCTGAATCTCGGGGTTCATGGTTCGCGACAGGACTTTTTTGGGTGACTGTACATAGTGAAACAGCTGTACATTGTCACTAAAAACTCAGTAAGTCGTAACCAAGACAGCAGTAAGTCGTAACCAAGACAGTTGTGAGTATTAACCAAGACAGCTGTAAGTATTGACCAGAACAGCTGTAAGTAGTGAACCAAACCCTTGTAAGTACTGTAGTGACCAAAACAGCTGCAATTAGGGACCAAAACAGCTGTGAATGACCAAAACAGCTGTGAATAGTAGCCAAGACAGCTGTAAGTATTGACCAAGACAGCTGTAAGTATTGACCAAGACAGCTGCAAGTATTGACCAAGACAGCTGCAAGTATTGGCCAAGACAACTGTAAGTATTGACCAAGACAGCTAAAAGTATTGGCCAAAACAGCTGTAAGTATTGGCCAAGACAGTTGTAAGTATTGACCAAGACAGCTGTAAGTATTGACCAAGACAGCTGTAAGTATTGACCAAGACAGCTATAAGTATTGACCAAGACAGCTGCAAGTATTGACCAAGACAGCTGCAAGTATTGGCCAAGACAACTGTAAGTATTGACAAAGACAGCTAAAAGTATTGGCCAAAACAGCTGTAAGTATTGGCCAAGACAGCTAAAAGTATTGGCCAAAACAGCTGTAAGTATTGGCCAAGACAGCTGTAAGTATTGACCAAGACAGCTGTAAGTATTGACCAAGACAGCTGTAAGTATTGACCAAGACAGCTGCATGTATTGACCAAGACAGCTGTAAGTATTGACCAAGACAGCTGTAAGTATTGGCCAAGACAGCTGTAAGTATTGGCCAAGACAGCTGTAAGTATTGGCCAAGACAGCTGTAAGTATTGGCCAAGACAGCTGTAAGTATTGGCCAAGACAGCTGTAAGTATTGGCCAAGACAGCTGTAAGTATTGGCCAAGACAGCTGTAAGTATTGGCCAAGACAGCTGTAAGTATTGACCAAAACAGCTGTAAGTATTGGCCAAGACGGAGATAAACGCAGATCCTGGTGCTGTACTTGACTTAAAATGCCAGAAGACGTCCACAAGAATAAAATCACCAGCCGAAGAATAACAAATACTGAAAATTAAAAAGTTGATATGAACGTAAGTATCTATTTCAATAATAATAATAATAATAATAATAATAATAATAATAATAATAATAATAATAATAATAATAATAACACTTAGCTGTACTGTATAAACAATACCAAACAAACAACAGGAAAGGTACAGAAGCTAATGATAGGTAGATAATGTACACAACACCTGAGGCGGTCTGGTCCTACAAGACACCTCAGAGCGCCTCAGTTATTCCCCTTGGGGCGAGTGACAGTAGAGCGAGGCGAGATGTACTCAAGGAACGTGTTCGTAGGGTCATAAGGGACTCGCTCTCTCGTCTGGGATAACAAAGGGCTTAATGCTTGAGAACGCCAGGTAAGGTGTTTTTTTCACCATTCATTCATTCATTTATTCATTCACTCATTCATACACGCGTCTGAGAGCATACACGTGATCACACAGTCAAACTCATACATTCACATACAGATATACATACATGTGAATGTAAACACGAACGTACGCACGTGCGCACGAACGCACAGACACGCACACACACCTTATGTATTATTCCGAACCTGTCGGTGGTGGTGGAGGTGGTGGTGGTGATGGGTCGGGGTAGTGGTGGTGTGGTGAGGAAGGGTAGTGGTGGTGTGGTGAGGAAGGGTAGTGATGATGTGGTGAGGATGGGTCAGGGTAGTGGTAGTGGTGATGGTGAGGATGGGTGGTGGTGGTGGTGGTAATGGTGAGGATGGGTCAGGGTAGTGGTAGTGGTGATGGTGAGGATGGGTAGTGGTGGTGATGGTGAGGATGGGTCAGGGTAGTGGTGATGGTAGAGATTGGTCGGGGTAGTGGTGATTGGTGGTGATGGTGGGGATGGGTAGTGGTAGTGTTGGTGGGATGGGTAGTGGTAGTGTTGGTGAGGATGGGTCAGGGGTAGTGGTGATGGTGATGAGCCGAGGTGGTGGTGGTGGCAGTGGTCAAGCGAGGAGGAGTCGGAGGAAGCCAGGAGGGTCGGTGGTGGGAGGGTAAGAGGGGTGAGGAGAGGGAGGGGGGGGTAAGAAGGAGGGGAGGAAGGGAGGAGGGGAAGGCGAGGGAAACACACCTGGGAGGATAAAAAGGAAGAGCAAGGTGGTAGGTACGGGAGAGGCTACGACATGTGTGAGGGAAGGGAGAGGGAGAGGGAGAGGAGAGGGTTGACCGGCGTGGAGGAAGAGGAAGAGGAACATGACAAGGAGAAACAGAAGTAGCAGGAGTAGGAGATGGTGGAGTAAAAGGAGGAGGAGGAGGAAGAAGAGATGGTGGTGGAGTAGAGAAGGAGAAGGAAGAGGTGGTTAAGCAAGAGGAGGAGGTGATGGAGTAAGAGGCGATAGGAATAGGAAGATAATTAGAGAAGTAGAATGATGTCGGAAGAGGAGGTAGAGAGGGTGGCGAGGAACATGTAGAAGGGATGGAAGAGAGAAGAGTGAGGTGGAGAAAGAGAGGAAAGGGTGAACATGACAGAGGACATGGAGTAAGAAAATGTGGATTTTAAAGCAATGAAGAAAGGAAGAGACATGTGAATGAGAAGGACAATAGGAGGTGGCGGAGAACGATCAGTATATAATGAATATCTGGAGGAAAGGGAGAACTAAATAAGTTGTAAACAGTGACGGGATGAATTATCAGCACTCGGTGAACAGATCGTATAAAATACTAAATTACAGTATGATAAATTAAACAAGGTTCATCTCAGAAGTAGTAAATTGCGAAATATAAAATTATGCAGATTTATGTAAAAACATCACCTGGAAAACAAAGTTAATTATGTAATACAAAGAAAAGTCCTCCTCAATCTCACTAATACACACTGCTTCACCTCCCTCTGTTATTTACAACAGTAGAACAAACTGGGTTGTCTCCGGCAAGTGTAAAAAAACAATTTTGTGTATGATGCTTAATTATGATCTTATTAGAATAGGCTTTATATCACAGCAAATTAACTCATTTTCATGAATAATTAATAATAATTAATATACATTGTGCTTGGAAGATATGAGCTACACAGCTATTAATTTTCTTAAGTAGTCTCCATGCACAGTCTGCCTCTATATATATATATATATATATATATATATATATATATATATATATATATATATATATATATATATATATATATATATATATACATATATATATATATAGTTTTCTTCATTTCAGATACATTGCTGCCCAGTCAAAAATAAAACTAAATGATAAACGAAAACGAATGAAATCTTTAGAGTCGAAACATTTCTACTACAGGTGCTGACCCATATTTACCTATGGTTGTAACTACCATGAATCCATTATTTTCATCCCCCAGAATATCAACCAATAAACAGTTGGGAATAGTGAGTGAGGTGGAAGAAACACACGACACCACAGCCTCAATTACCACCACATTCACCTATCTAATTGCACAGCTGCCACGATACCTCGGCAAAGGTGACCAGCAGGAAAAACAGGAAGACAGAGAAATATCAATATCACGCCGTAAATATGCGTCTCTCTGTGACTAATTGTTGACGCCGCGTAGATGAGAGAACACCTCATTATGAAGAAAGCGACTGAAACCATAAAACATGGGATCCAATATGCTGAATGTGGACTCTGGAATCCGTTTAGTTGGATCTTAAATCCAATTGGCAGTGGGAGTCTCTGAGCCCAAGCCAGACTGGGATACGACGACGCTGCTGCTGCTGGTGCTGCTGCTGTTGTTGTTAGGACAAGTACAGTTGCTGGTACTGGTGCTATTAATATTATTGAAGTTCTCGCTGCTGAGGTTGATAATGAGGCCGTAGGCTGCTGTCGATTCTTCAGTCTGAGTCATTCCCCAAGAGTTGGTGGTCTTCCTGCAGGTAGGGACCCGCTTCTGCTGGCACAGGGGATGTTGTTATTGTTCCTGCTGCTGCTGTTGGGGGGATGATGGAGCAGCTGATTGTGTCGCTAATAATGGTGTTTGTGTCCTGGGGGTTGTTTACTATTGATACTACTGTGGCTGTTTGTTAGTGACATTTATCTTGATTGTTTACTGGTAATACTGCAATGGTTGTTTGCTGGTGACACCGTCTTGGTTGTTTGATTTTGATATTGTCATGTTTTTTTGAGTGGTGATATTAAATGGTTGTTTGCTAGTAATGTTGTGGTTGTTTGCTGCTGTTAACGGATGCAGGTTCTTTGCCTTGCCATGCCGCTGCTGCTGCTGCTGTGATGGTATTAAATAGTTCGGTTACCCATCTTCCGTTTCTTCCTCAGGTGGAATGAAGACGAAAATATTACTTTTTTTTTAATCCTGCAGTTCTCACCTGCCAATGTGTGAGGCTGAGATGTTGTACTACTGTTGGTGACGCTGTTTGTGAACCGAGGCGGTGTTTGTGATAGTGGTGTTTGTGTTTGTGAACCGAGGGGGTGCTAGTGGGTGATCTATATTGATATTATGAACCGGGTTTGTTATTGTGACTGTATTACGTAACTATTCTTGTTATTATGACCGGGTGTTATTATTACGGTTATTATTTATTATTATTTTTAACATTCTGCTTCTCTCGTTCCATATAGTTTCAAATGGTGTTCTTGTTGCTCTTGTTGTGTTTATTGTTGTTACAAATAATTATCACGTCTTCCTCTGTCGTCATTATCATAATGTACTCGGTCTTGTTACGTATTTCCTGTCTTTATTGTTATTCCTCCTGTACTTTTTTCTCTCTCTAGTTATACTTTTTTTTTCTTCTTCTATACACGTGTTTCCTGCCAGGTATTTACATTTAACTAAACTTTACGTGTATGATGAAAAGTCACAAAAGCCACGTGCAAACAAGGTTCTACAATTATTTTTTCTCTCCTCTCAATTCACACAAGTTTGAGTGTATTGAAACTCAAGAAAATAGACAAAAACTAATATCAATGAACGTTGTAGAAGAGAGCTCCGGAACGTGTGTGCGTGAGAATCATACGAGAAATGAAAAGTAAATATACAAAGTGAAATTTATGAAAGGAAATTAAATAAAATTTTTCCGCACTACCACTGTTTCTGAACAAGAGGGTCTGAAACACTACCTTTAATTTAGATTGAATATATGTGTAGTGTGTGTGTGTCCGTCATATCTCAGTACGACCTTATTCACTAATCCATCATCAGAGAACTAGGAACAAGACAATAGTGAACAGGAACTATGGAGGCGGTGGAAGCCCCCTAGACACTGAAAGCGACGAAGGAAGCAGCAACAGAAGCATCTACGGTAAGACGAACACCCAATGATGGAAATGTCCAGTACCCCCCCACCCACCCCCTTCACCATACATTATTCGGACACGCTGACACTACCACCACTGTACGGTCCGAGTACTAGGGAGGGAGTTGTAAACCCAGAGAGGGAGAAAGGAAGGATGTAAGAGAGAGGGAGAAGATGATGAGTGAGATAGGGAGTAGGAAAGGAAGGGAGAAAGAGTGGACAGAATGAAAGGAAGGATGTAATGGAGAGGGAGATGGTGATGAGAGAGATAGGGAGAAGGTAAGGAAGGGAGAGAGAGAGAGAGAGAGAAATTGAGAAAGATAAGAGAGTGGGAAAAGAAGGAGAGGGAGAAAAATGAGAGAGAGAAAAGAGAGAAAAATAAAGAAGAGAAAGACAGACAGAAGGCCACAGAAGAAGAAAATAAGTATAAAAGAAGATAAGAAACACTCAAATACAGAACCTAACCTAACCTAACCAAGCCATTTTCCGCCATACCAAATCTTAACCAGGAGATAATAAGCAATATTCCCTTACTCCTCCTCTTCGCCACTCACACACAGCTAACTCGTTAAACTCCTTGGCTTCAGGTCTCTAACGTCCGGCTAAACACACTGAAACATTACCTCGATCACCACAACCTCCTTCCTCACCCATTCTGACACTCCTCTTATAAGCTAGATGGAAAGTACCCCTCCTCCTCCTCTGTTCCCCCCCGTAGCGCCGCTGGGAGGAGGAGGAGGAAGAGGAGGAGAGGAGGGTCTCAGGGAAGGATGCAGGAGGTGGTGGTGGTGGCGGCGGTGTGTCAACCCCCTTTACTCCGGAGGAGATGATCATCAACAGCCGCCATCTTCTCTCACGATCGATTCAGCATTTTCCTATGTGGAGAAGGTGGTGGTGGTGGTAGACGCTGGACGTCGTCGTGCACGTCTTCTACCATACCAGTCAGGCTGTCGTGGCCGCGGGGGGGAGGAGGAAGAGATGGTGGTGATGACAAAAAATCAAAAAGAAAAAATTGCACGTTGAGAGCGTCGAAGTAGTTGGCCTCACATTATACATGCATGTTTGGCTAACCTTTTTGTGAGGAGGACTACTCAGCTCTGAGTCTGCCAGATCACACATTATTCTGAGCTCTGTACAAGTTAACCAATGAGGATAAACCCATAATTTTCGATGGTAGAAAATACCATTCATATATTTACATATAAAAAAGTAAAAGTAATGATAAGAGATAATGTTTGGAAACAATTAACCACAGTTATGGAGTGAACGAGAGAGGCCAGATCCTCACCTGGGTGTATAACACGATAGATTCTCCTCCTGGCACATAACACTGACCTCTATTACTAGCTGTTGTAATCTGTTATAGACTATGAAGTATGTTACCATCCACTACTCTTTACCTCTCTCTCTTTCATATTTGCCTCTGGTTATATATCTATTTCTCCAGCTTTGTCTCACCTATTTCATCTCCAAATTCCGTACGTGTATACAGGTAAGCTAAATTTCTGGAGGATAAAATGGAACACACACACACACACACGCGCGCGCGCGCACACACACACACACACACACACACACGCGCGCGCGCGCACACACACACACACACACACACACACACACACACACCACACACACACACACACACACACACACAAATCGTCCAATTAAGCCTTAGACGCAACTTGGTGTTATTGCCGAAATGTAACAACTTTTTTGTTTTTACCGCTTTAACTTAATGGAATTTATTTAATGTATAATACAGTTTACTCTCATTTAATACGTCGTTTACTATCATAACACAACCTAAATTACGTTTGGTAAGGTTAAGGAAAATTGATGTTAAGTTAGGGTGGGTCAGAAATTGAGGACAATGATTAAGACAGAAATGATCGATACTTCGCTATTACCCCTGATGAGAATAGCATTATATGTATAATTAAATAAGACATAACTATTAAGCTGTAAACATCTATTGGAGTGAAAGATGACGACGTGTGGTGAAGTATAATGTGTTTGTGATATTAAACTGAGATCATCACATTACATACTATGTGACCCGGTAACACTTGGCCTTAACCAACAATAAACCTGATCATGAAAACATAAAATATCTTCTCAATGTAATATTCCAAAGTAAAATGCATGTACATATTGGAAAAACATATTGTATCTACGAAACCATGGCTGTGGAAACGGTTATATATATATATATATATATATATATATATATATATATATATATAAAACCACACAGGAAAAGGGAAACAATGGAGCACCTCAGCTTGTCTCTGAAGATGTCTTGAATAAAGACGAAAGCTAAGGTACAGTACTCCATTGTTTCCAGTTTCCTGTGAGTTTTTATCGAGATTTATCTTGTCACGCTTCCATTGTGGATCTACATGATATACACTGCGCATATATATATATATATATATATATATATATATATATATATATATATATATATATATATATATATATATATATATATATATATATCCTGGAATCGATTCAATTAACTTAAGGTGAATTATCATTAAGAATTAATAAATAGAATTCTCAAAATAGGTTGAAGTTATATTAAACATTAACTAAGGCTACACAAGGCAAATACAATAATAAAAATAAGAAATGTCAGGGTGAAGTGTGACTAAATAATATCAAATTAAATTATCTGAGTCACACACAAAGCGATTCATAGTTGTACCAAAATTGTGAAAATTCTTTACATCCTCTCAGGCTAAAACTAAATATTTCCTGAAGAAAGATGGCAGCAAGAAACAGAAAAATGCAAAGAAATATTTAATTATCTTCCTTGTGAAAATACCAGTCAAGATTACAGAATACTTGTTTTATACGACGAAATGCTATTTATTTCGAATTTTATAACATAAGGTGTTATAACATTTTGTGCCCACTAGCTAACAAGAAGGTGGGCGTCCTCACAACATCCCTGTTTAACTTGTAATACATCATGTTTTTGTTCATTTATTGAGAAGAGAACAGACACAACACAAGCGTAAGAAGGTTTAAGAATAACGTTACACAGACAGCCGTTCAGCATCAAGTGTGCATCATTGCGTCAAGCACATCATCTTGTACACAGGGGAGAAGTCATACAAGCTCTCGTATGAACAGTCCAAAACTAAGTCTCATAAACAGCTGTGTGCCCTTCTCTCTTTCATCGATGAATCCGCGCACAAATATACACACACACACACACACACACACACACACACACACACGCGCGCACGCACGTACACACACACACACTCGGAGGAACGGCTACATATATCAGCTCACATATGGATCCACACGTTCCGGTGCAGACAAGCATAAATGTAAACATACTTGACATGCAGCAACACACAAGCACACACACTCATGTATAAAATGGTCAGACACAGACGTACACACACACACGCAGCTCTCTCCTCCCACCTTACCAACAAGCGGACACTGGCCAGTTTTCTGTACGACTGGCAACAACACAGATATTTAAACGCTCGCTCCAAACTTTTGTTACCAGACACCTTTTTTCACTCAGAACTTTACTGTTTAAAATTACCCTCCACGAGACATCTTCCTTTCTAAAAATTGTAGAACACTAAGATATCAACAAGACAAAAGTAAATAATCGTGAAAACATTCGGTTCGCAGTAAGCAAAATAGGGGTAGCCACCGCGGCAAATTTGCTAGGCAGGCAGCGGCGGTCATCGAACCTCCGGCAGACGGTCAGGGCTCCTGCTCTCTTTTTGATATTGTGGATCACGTGGTATCAGGGTTTGTTATTGTTTTGAGGCCACTGACGTATTTCACGACTTCTGAAAACTGGTGCTGTGGCGCGAATGTTTGGCTGGTGACTTACGCGTTAAAAAAAAATGGGGTTGTGTTATACTTGGTGGTGGTGGTGGTTATTATTATTGTTATTATTGTTATTATATTGTTATTGTTATTATTATTATTATTATTATTATTATTATTATTACTACTACTAAACTAATATTTAGATTAACTGTACTGGCGAATCTAGATGTTATTCTAATACCGAGAAATACATTTTCTTGTATATTCCTGGATTCTGTTTCATATACAAGGAAAATAATTCTAGAGAAATAAATAACTAGGATATAACTAAGAATTCTTAAAATATTCCTTAAAGAGAGAAAAATCCACAATACCTAATCTTTAAGAGAGAGTTATTGTTGTGATACAAAATTAATATTTACTTTTTGAAGATAACTGTATTATATAAATCAAAACATGATTTTTTTATTTTAGTAAAACAAAACTCGAGTCCATGAAAATATTTTCGTATGTTTTAGGAATTTGATGACTGGGGATGTCAATACATTATATACACATTGTTTTTAAATCGATAACAAGTAGATGGGTCGTATGAGCATCTAAATTATTAACTGATTGGTTATTAGTCATCCAATGATCGACTGGCTCTGATAGTTCATACCCAGATAAATGACGTCAGAAATGGTCGGTGATTGGTAGATATCAACCGACCAATAAGCAAACGGCTCTCATATCACGGGTCAGGTGTTGAACAGTTAACCAGGTCAAGGAGAATTTTTTTGAGGTTGTGAAATTTGTTTTATCTCAGTACAGTGACTTAAGAGTCTTAAGAGTAAATAGATGGATATATTTTAATTTGGAGAGGTAGACCCACTGGTAGAATTAATCATCATATTGGAATATCTGAAAAATAATGGTAAAATGGACCGTATCACATCACACAAGAGTGACAATATAATTTATGAAGGTACAATACACTACCTCTCGTGCCTTCACCACCTCATCTTCCTCTTCATACAAAGAATGAGCCAGAGGGAACCTGTCCTCTGTATTGTTCATCGATGAAAAGATCTCCCTTTTGACTCATCGGTATTTAAAAATGTTACCATATTTTCCTCTACTAAAAGAATGAGCTTCGTCCTCAACTGATTATGTGGAAGAATTTATCTGTTTATTTTTCTTTGATGAGTTCCGCTGTAATAGTGCACACAACATTCTCATTCTGGCATTATATATATACTGTATATACAGTATATATATATATATATATATATATATATATATATATATATATATATATATATATATATATATATATATACAGTATATATATATATATATATATATATATATATATATATATATATATATATATATATACTGTATATACAGTATATATATATATATATATATATATATATATATATATATATATATATATATATATATATATATATATATATAACAGTAACTATCATTTGTTTAAGGTTCTCTAATATACCTGTTACATTTGTTAAGCAACAGGTAACAATATACCCTGTACACTAAATAACTCCTTCCTTCAAAAACGTCCTACATCCATCCAATAAATTCAGGAAGAAGTAGAACTAAAACAACTCTTTACAATAAATCCCAGCTGTAATCTCCACTAACCAAGAGGCTGCAAGAGGAGACTATACATTATCCCTCTCTGTATAAACCCTCGGTAATCCCGAGCAGCCTAGAGGAGGAGGAGGAGGAGGAGGAGGAGTGAACAAAGAGGAGGAGGAGGTAGATAAAGGAAGAGGTGAAGGTAGGTAGGAGGAGGAGGAGTAAGAGGAGGCCATCCCCCCCAGGTCCTGTCTGTGCCTCTTGGACACCACCTCCCATCGCCATTACCTCGACCGTGTATGGTCAGCGCTCATCCTGCAGTTTAATCTGAAGGGGATGACGCTGGGGCCGGGAGCAAGGGTATTAGGGCATCACAGCATCACAAGGTTGTTATGCACTGATCAAAAGGGAAGCATCAGCGTCCTGACGATAGGCTCCTGCACACAGAACACCGTCTCTTGATCGATGATGTAGCTAGGGTGAGGGAGGGTGAGGGAGGGAGGAGGGGAGGGAGGAAAGAGGAAGGGAGCACCAACACCACCACCACCACCAGCAAAGTGACGAGATTGTTGATGTTGGTGACGACGATGTTGATGATGTTGCAGTGTTGATGATGTTAATGTATTGATGATGTAGCAAGGATGCAGGAGAGAACCACTACCACCACCACTACCACTATCAAGAAGACGAGGATAATGGTGATGGTGGATTAATTTGATGATGATATTGATGTATTCATGCAGTAGTGTGATGAAGGTAACTGCGTACAGCACACAATACAATGATGTTGGTAACCATCTGAGAGCTAAACATGACGAGGTAATGACGTAGCTAATGAAGTAATGATTGATATTTAGTTAAGACGAATTTGAGATGATATGAAGAAGATTACAATGACTTTATGTAACTTGGTGATACTTATGATGCTTAAATGGTGAAAGATTTATGGTGAGGTTAAGAGTGTGGTGATAGTGGTGTACTAATTGATGGTGATGAGTTGATTCTGAAGATAATTCGGTGGTGATGGTGACTCATTGTTAGTGAAGGTAATTTTTTTGATGGTGATGAGTTTTTGATGGTGAATTGTGAGTGATGATTGACTTTGCTGAAGGTGATGGTGTATTGTTAGTGGTGATGGTGACTTCGCTGATGGTGATGGTGTATTGTTCGTGGTGATAGTGACTTTGGTGATGGTGGTGGTGTATTGTTAGTGATTCTGATGACTTTGCTGAAGGTGATGGCCAATTTGCTGATGGTGAATTGTAAGTGATGATAGTGACTTCGCTGATGGTGAATTGTTAGTGATGATAGTGACTTAGCTGATGGTGATTTGATGACAAGACATTGATAGTGATGGAGATTTATTAAGAATGATGGTGATCTGTTGACTATTAATGATGACTTATCGATGGTGGTGATGGTAGTGTTGGGGATGGTGATGGTGGTGGTGGTGGTGAGGGTAGTGTTGGTGATAAAGAGTGTGATGGGAATGGTGATGGTGATGGATGTGATGGTAGTGATGGTAAAAGGGATGATGATGATAAGAATGGTGATGGTGATGGGTGTGATGGTAGTGATGGTAAAAGGGATGATGATGATGGGAATGGTAATGGTGATATTAATAATTAAGATATATACGAGATACACGTCTTTACGTCTTTACTCGGTATATCTGACAATTATTCCTATACGCCAACATCATTACAGTGAATCTTGACTCTGGTGACGGTAAGCAATGATAGGACGGGGAGACCTATTCACTCATTCTCTACAACTACTAACCTAAAGTCATTAGAGCAGAAGTATATATTTCTACCTACAATAAGATGATTATAGTACCAACATCTGTTTTACTTGTCTTTTAGTATTTCTTGAGTCAGTATCATAATGCAAGTCAGAAGTGTTTTTTTTTCATTTGGTGATAGAATGAAAGATGAGGAGTGAAGAGGAGAATGAGATGCAGTAAATAGTTGAAGCTGTAAGTCAGGTCCAGATCTGGTGAGAGGAATATGTGAGGTGGAGAGGGAGGAGGAGTTAGGGAGGGTGAGAGGGAAGATGGAACGAAGGGAGGTGCAGGGGGAGGTAGAGAAAGGGGAGGAGGAAGGGAAGGATGGGAGAGAAAGAGAGAGAGAGGGAGGAGAGGGGGGAGAGGATGGGAGTGTGGTGGAGAAGGGGGGGTGAGAGGGCGCGTCCATTGCAACTGACCACCACCCCACACCCTCCTCCTTCTCCTCCTCCTTCCATCACCTCATATACGTACACGCTCGTATACTCTCACTCATACACACACATACACACACACACACAGAGACAACCAGGCAGGACTTTCACCTAGGTAATATATAATGTAAAGAAAACCAAACTATTTCTACATGCCAGAACCCATCTAACCATACCTAGTTTCTATGTCAATAAAGATATCAGAGTTAAGTAAAAAAAAAGGCTAAAAATATAACAATTATCATTTCTACATTATTACATTGGTGCACATTTGACAGCTGTTAATTCATAGGTAACTGTCGGATGTTCGAATGTTTGTGGAACTCCAGGTAACGAGAATCTTGAAGAACAAATTAGCACACCTTGATATATTGTTTTGGCCAATATTATTATTATTATCCCTTGTCAAGATAAACACTGAGGTAGCCCACTATTTCACCTGGTTACAGTAAGGAGTGTCATCTTACACCTGCAACAGTAGGTGAACTTTAAATCAAAATTAAATAGTTATAATTAAAAATTCTTCGACGAGCGTAGTATTTAAAGTAAGTGATGATTTGTTTGTGTGTTTATTATAGGTGTGTGTGTGTGTGTGTGTGTGTGTGTGTGTGTGTGTGTTAATTTCAATATATTTTCGGTCTATCATTATATATACTTAAAATTTTCAGTAGTGATATCATAAATGCACAGAAATTAGTGAGTATTACATAAAGAATACCATAAACTAATACACACACACACATTATATACAAATGTGCACACACACACACACACACACACACACACACATATTGCCATAATAATCTATATAATTTAAAGCTGAATTACTGTTGCCGTTATTATGAAGATATCTATTATTACTATGGAGTAAACATTGACACCATAGTTGGTATATATCATAAACTATAAACCTCTATGAGAACCGGGTCATTCTATATACAGGTACAAGATATATCATAAATTATAACCTCTATGTAACTGGGTCATTCTATATACAAGATATATCATAAATTATAACCTCTATGTAACTGGGTCATTCTATATACAAGAAAAGAAAAATATTTAAAAGAACTTAAGTCTACTGTTAGAATGAGTGTATATATACAGTACATTCTGTCTAGTTCGGATATATAATTGTAGTTGTACTGTATAAGGGTCATTTGATATAAGGTGTAGAGGGGTATAGTGTAAGTGTACAGAGTGGGACAAAAGTATACAGTAGGTGTGGGGGTAGTGTAAGTGTACAGAGTGGGACAAAAGTATACAGTAAGTGTGAGGGTAGTGTAAGTGTACAGAGTGGGACAAAAGTATACAGTAGGTGTGAGGGTAGTGTTTAAGGTGTGATAGAGCACATGGTGTGGTATATAGGCTTTTTTGTGTACAAGGTGTGGTGGAAATAGGGTGTGGAATGAACAGGGTGTGATAGGAACATAGGGTGTGGTATGAACATAGGGTGTGGCAGGAACATAAGGTGTGGACAGGGTAATAAGGTATCAACACTGACTAGGAGTGGTCATATGGTTTAAGTTGACAGTGTTTTTTTGTGTGTGTGTGTGTGTGTGGAGGGGGGGGGATATACACTGACTAGGGTGTGGCTAAGGGTATGCATGTTAGAAATTCATGTATACAGCCTCATGTATTCTGATATACTTGAGAAATATATTATTTGTGGTATCTTGAATAATTGTTGTTATTATGCATAATCCTTGTTGTTATTCACATTAGATAGTGGTTGGTATTCATAAAAAATATTGACTGTATCCAGAACTATCATTGATTCCGTCTTATTAATTATTGATGTTATTTATAATTCTTGGTAGTATCCACAGTTACTAATAGTATCCACTGTCACTAGTAGCATTCACAATCACTGGTAATATCCACAGTTATTGGCAGCAACCACAATTACTGGTTAGCATCCACAATCACAGGTAGTATCCATAACTTCTGGTAATATCCACAATCACAGGTAGTATCCACAACTTCTGGTCACATTCACAATTACTAGTAGTATCCACAATCACAGGTAGTAACCACAATCACTGGTAGTATCCATAAATCTTGGTAACGGTAGTATCCACAGTTTTAGAAGGACCTACAATCACTCGTAGTATCCACAAATACATGTAAGACAGTTGTCCACATATTACTGGTGTTATTCACAGTTTCTGGTAGTATCTACAATTACAGGCAATGTAGACAGTTATTGTTCTTATACAAAAGTATTGACATGTCTCGCACTAGTTCTCGACTAGGCTCCTCGTTAACTGGAACCACTGCTTTGTCGGCCTTCAGTGACAATAACAAGTCACTGGTAGTTACAATAACAAGCCCAACCAGTAGTAGGTCCAATCACGAGCTTATGAAATTTGTAATGGCAATTCGGCGGTCATTTCCATACCAAGCAAGACTCAGTCGTCATTCAGCAGAGGGTTTAGTTCATAAATAATAAGAGGTCAATGGTCGTCACACCTGTAATAATAACAGTGGTACTTAAAGCAACTAACTAGTGGCTCTTGTAATTAACGTGTGTGGTAACAGTAAAGGTAAAAGCCGTTGTTTTTATGATACTAAAGCAGTGTTTGCTGTAAATATTAAACATGGATACGTTTCGTGTTGGTGGTAATTGCAACAACAGGCAATAACAGCCTAGTGGTTCATTAAACAACAAATTAGTAGTAACTTGTGAACTTAAGCCAAATGACAACTACGTTAACAAGCCAATGACATCACGATTATCAACACGAGCCTTAAGAGATGTTTAGTGAGTCAGGTACTGTACTATGGTGTCCTGAAGAGAGTGGTAGTTATAGTAAGAATCTCCTCGTAACTACACTAAGAATCCCAATTACCATTGAAATAACAAAGCATCGGTATCTGCAACAACAAGGCGGTGATAGTTGCAATAACAGACATATGGTAGTTGGTGGAGCCATCAGGCGTGGCACTTGGGATGTTGTGTAACAAATGTGTGTGACACTGTTGTGAAATACGAAATGCCAGGTCTCAAACATTGTTGCTTGTGCTTGTTACAGATGTGGTGTTTACTGGTGTACTGTGTCTGTCACAGTACACTGCCACTTGAAAATATTTATGATTATTAAGTCAATTTCTATTAAGAGAGTGACGTATTTTATGTGTCTGTGGCGCCTTTATAATGTTGGTAGTCAATAAAAGTTCTAACTCACACCCAGCTGCTCTTAACAAACACACACACACACACAAAGATAAACACACACACATATATGTACACTGCCAACTGTGTATCTAATACCATTAAAACAACTGATTAGTGTGTGTGTGTGTGTGTGTGTGTGTGTGTGTGTGTGTGTGTGTGTGGAGCATCTAATTAACACACGAGCCTTCCTTTCCCCCCCAAAAAAATATGTATAAACAAACTAAAGAAACCTTATCTTTTTTTTACTTTAAATACTTGTGGTGTAGACAATAAAGACCCAACTCATTACAACTTATATAGTGAATTCTTTTTTTTTTTTAATAATTAGAAAACAATTAATTCCATTTTCACTTGGTTTGTAAAGCCATCGTGAGGGAATAAATCCTCATGGTTACAACTTACACGGTCAATTACACTACAGAAAAATTATAATGAAACCAATCAGAAGAGAGGAGGTGTGTATGAGAGTATTTTGTTGTGTATAATGTAGTTGGTATTTCCATTTAATATTTTTTAATTAACATTTATTTATGATCGAATGAAAAAAAATAAAAAGTGGTTTATGCGCGTGATTATATCTAGTGGTTACTTCAGAGGGTTTAAGATGCATGTCTGTACAGTAATAATAATAATAATAATAATAATAATAATAATAATAATAATAATAATAATAATAATAGTAATCATAATAATATTAATAAAATTAAATGATTTTAATAATTGGTTCTTTGATATGCAAACTGCAAAAAAAATTACCAGTGTGATTTATTATTATTTATTATTTTGTTTTAGGAATATATTCAATCGTTTTATCTAATTTTATAAGATACTTCTAAGAAGCCTACTGGGAATTTTGTCAGGAATATTTCGGTTATATTGGTAATATATGTAGCGCGCGCGCGTGCGTGTGTGTGCGTGTGTGTGTGTGTGTGGGGGCAGGGAGTTGCTTCTGTGTTCACTAACCTAACCTATTGCAGCTGTGTCTATCAAACCTAAGTAACACTAACTCTCGGTCAAAATCGAAAACTCAAAAATGAAAAGAAAATTAAATTATTTTAAAATATCCCAAAAGTAATTAACATCAATCATTATGATGCCACATACAATTAGAGTGGTTTAAAGAGTATAGGTTAATGTCTTCACTAACGGCTGATACACCTCCGAAGGTGATCCATTAATGTTATTCTTATCAAAAATTATCTTTAGTTATTAAGAAAATCGCAAATTTAGGTGAAGCACAAATTCTGTAAGCCCGAGTAAGCTAACAGAGAAAAAAAAAGGTGAAAATAATATGGATTTAATAAATGTATGAAAAATTATGATCATTAACATAATATAATAATAATAATAACAATATATTAGGGAGGCGGACGGTCTAGGCCTGACACGGGTGTGTCACCAGCACCGTGTTCATACGGCGTGGTGGAGAGAGTGAGAGATAGAGATAGAGAGAGAGAGGATCCGTGGGCTTACTTTAATCATCAGCTCAGGGGATGTCAAGTGCAAGTGCATCAGCGCAAAGCGTCACTGCGGCTCTTCGGGTCTAACATTCCTCTGAGACCCAGCCATAAAGAACACCCCCAACGCCGCCTGTGTGCCACAACTTCCAAAATTGGCGTTAAAGTTTTCCAAAATCAATGAAAACAGGTGTATTATTCCTCCAAGACTGTTGTTCAGTGAGTGAGGCAGCAGGTATTATCATAATGTATCACCTCATCATAACAAGAATAATTACTCATAAACACGAGGTTAAATTCATTATCATCTAACTCCATAAAGACATAAACACACACGCTCTGTTCGTCTTCGTCTCCCCAGCTGCGTCCGACTTTCGGGCGAACCCTCTCGGCGCCTGATTGGCTGAGCAGCTACGAAGAAGTGTGACGTCACCAGAGAAATGCCAATCACGAGCCGAGATATCTGGCGAGAAACTTGGGTGGTTCTACACGTGCTTGTCGCGCGGGGAAGTCGACTTGAGGGGTACGGGGGTCGCCACTTACTTGGCCTCGCTTCCTCCTGCGTTTTTTCCTGGTGGCAGATTTTTTGGAGCAGAGAGCCGCGGGGGAGAGTATCAGTCCAAGAGAATTTTGCGGCAGTAGGGCAGTGTGGTTGGGCGACTCACACAAACATTCCGACTGCGGTGAGAAGGCTCAGGCCACGGACGGCAGAGTTTTACATCAGTCAGCGCATGGCAGGAGCGAGCGAGCTGGTGTGGCCGAGAGCGGGCGGGCGGCAGGGTGGCCAGCCAGCCCAGCTTCAGATGCTCCACCGACCTGGTCGACGGCGGAAGCTCTCCCGGCCCAGCAGCAACGGTAGGAGGCGGCGCTGGTGGTGGTGGTGGCGCTGGCGGCGCGGGAGTATTATCACAGGCCGCGGTGGCCGCGTGTCAGCACTGGCGGCATACAGGCAGGCAGGCAGCACGGCGCGGCGGCAGGCACTACTTGCAACTTTTTACTCGCTTACCGAGGGGGGAAGGCCAGCCTCCCCAGCCCTGCAGGCACACACGTGTCCAAACCTCCCTACTTCCCTCAAGTTGTACTGTTATGAATAAAGGTAAAACATCCCTACAAACCCCCAGCAGCTATCTCCTCATATATCAAACTTTCATCTGAAGAAACTACAGCTATTGAACATCCCATTAAAGAAAATGTAATTATCGAGCAGTCGGCAATGCACGCCTCTGTAGGGGAGCGGTGCATTGCATCAGAAGGGTGGCTGAGACACGATAATACACATTTTTTTAATTATATATATATATATGCATCTGCTCATTACGGAACTACGTCATTCACGTGACTTCAGCAGGCAGGAGGCAGAGTAGGTACTGTCACTAACTCCTGCAGAAGGCAAGGAGGAAGGAGACGGCTTGGGCGGTAACCCCTTGATACGCGGCTTAGGGACTGCTGTCAACCACGCTGCCAAAAGCACAGGCAACTCTTTTTCATTTTTCAAAATGCCATGAATCGATGTCAGAACAGTTGGGACAGCGCGCGGGGAAGAGAAACACCCTCCCAACTCCTCCTCGTCCTCCCTCCCTTCCAACTCTCTCCTCCCGCCTGTTATGCACCAGAACATTCCCCCCACCACCTCCTCCCCATTACCCCACCTCCCCTCCTCACTCCATCACACTCTCCCTCAGAGCCGAGTAATTAATGTAGTAAGAAATGTTTAGGTGTTGGGAGGCGTCTGCTGGCGCCTCGACCACCACCACACACACACATACAAGGCTGCCCCGACCACTAATCAGCTCTGGGACTCTACACCAAGGATCTGAATTACCTGCCATGGAAAGGGAGGAACTGTGAGGATTCAGGCTTACGCCATCAAGGGGTTAGTGAGTGGCATAAGGAGGCAACACACTGATGGGAGAAGGTCCAGTCACTCAGATCAAGAGTGTGTCGACCTCGTATCAAGTAATTCTGAAGATCCAAGCCATTCAATGCCATGAGTGCCTCGATCTCGAATCATCAGCTAATTCTAGAGTTACAGCCACTCAGATCCTGAATGTTTCACTCTTGTATCAGTTAGTTTAGAGGTTATACACACTCAGATCCAGAGAATAACCCCCCCCCCTTGTATGAGTGACCTCTAAAGAATCAGCCCAAACAGATCAAGTGTGTGTGTAGGTCTTCGATTAGCTGGTCGTCACTCTCGGTTCAAAGAGCTTCTACAGACGTAAACGACCAGCACCAACACTACTTGGTTAGGTCACGTCTTCAAGAATATTTAACAGAATCAAGACGTATTACCAAACACTATTCGAGGTAGTTGTCAAGAATTTGGGTAACATCAAGACGAATCACCAATGTTAGTTTTTAGAATCATGAGAACTAATTTGCATCGTTTAATTTTTTTCTGAAATATATAAAGTAAATAATGAATTTTCTACAGTTTTACCATGCTATGTTTTGAAGAGATTGAACGTAATGGAACATATTACCAAGAGTCTTAATAACATCAAAGGAAAGTAATAAGACTTTTAATTTCAGATGATATTAGAACTCTTAAGAACACAAGAGCAAAACCCAAGAGTTTCAGTAATAGCAGACCATAAGTACTAAACAACATAAATCATCAAGAGTACTAAACAACATAACAAAATCATCAAGAGTACTAAACAACAGAACAATATCATCAAGAGTACTAAACAACAAAAATCATCAAGAGTACTAAACAACATAAATCATCAAGAGTACTAAACAACAGAACAAAATCATCAAGAGTACTAAACAACAAAAATCATCAAGAGTACTAAACAGATCAAAATCATATCAGATTATCAAAAGTTTTAACATTGAATTGAATTTGAGGTCAGAAAGTTTCTATAATTACATAAATACTAAATTTCACAATTCCATAAAAACAAAAATCATCCAGAAATTGAAAAAAAAAAAATATTAAATTAAAATGAGAAGACCCTAAGAAATACAGGACACAAACAGTTCCTATGAAAAAATAAAGCAACTTATTCCAAAAATATACAAACTAACTCATCTATGGAAGGAGATATTATTGCCATTAGTTACGTCTAGTAATTCATATCAACAAAATCTAGTGTAATGATTACTTAAAACCGTAAAAAAAGAGCTTTATAGTAAGGAAGTAATGCCACGAGACTAATGTTGAAAGGTCAAATATATTAAGTAAGAGTTCCTGGTATCTAAAGTCACTGGTATCAAGAGTTCTTTGTATCATGAACCTATACCAAGGGTCTATCGTATCGAGTCTTTCACATACAAGAGTTTCGGAAGGTATCGTTTTGTTATCTGGAATTTCTGGTATCTGTTATCTCTGGCATCAAGAGTCACTGGTAACCTAAATCTCAGGTACCATGCGTCTGATATCAGGAGTCATTGGTATAAGGAAAATATGTTATCGTGAGTCTATGGTGTTGTAAGTCTCTGGTAAAAACTGTCTAATATCAGGTATTTGGTACCTTGAGCCTTTGGTGTGAGGAGTCTTGAGTACCAAGATGTTTTCTGTAGAATCAATCTGTCGTATGAAAATTGTTTGGCATTCAAGTCTACGGTAAAAGTGTTGTGTTTTCAAGAGTTCGATATCATGCTAGTTAAGTCTTTGGCATCAAGAGTCTTTGATATCAAGAGTCTCCTAGATTTTAAACATTTATTACAGGAATAATCTAACACCAAATGACTCTCCAAGTTGAAGAGTCGAAGCACCCAACCAAACTTCTTGCACCAGGAGACTTAAGAACGATAGTGAGAGTGGTGAGATGGTGAGAGATACTTGCACCAGGAGACTTAAGAACTATAGTGAGAGTGGTGAGAGATACTTGCACCAGGAGACTTAAGAACGATAGTGAGAGTGGTGAGATGGTGAGAGATACTTGCACCAGGAGACTTAAGAACGATAGTGAGAGTGGTGAGAGATACTTGCACCAGGAGACTTAAGAACGAGAGTGGTGAGAGTGGTGATGGTGAGATACTTGCACCAGGAGACTTAAGAACGATAGTGAGAGTGGTGAGATGGTGAGAGATACTTGCACCAGGAGACTTAAGAACTATAGTGAGAGTGGTGAGAGATACTTGCACCAGGAGACTTAAGAACGATAGTGAGAGTGGTGAGATGGTGAGAGATACTTGCACCAGGAGACTTAAGAACGATAGTGAGAGTGGTGAGAGATACTTGCACCAGGAGACACAGGTAGGAGTGAGGGAAGGACTTGGTGTGTCGTGTAGGTGAAGAGAGATATGGGAGCCAACTACAATCCTTAGGTTCCTGGTATTACTACCGATGAGAGACGTGAAGGACCTGAAAATGGTAAGAAGGACGTAACGGGGGTGTCAGGAGGCGGGAGCGAGGATAAATGTCTGAGTCCCAAAGTAAGAAGGAAGATGAAAGGAGGAGGAGGAGATGGATAAGAGGAAGGATTTAAGAAGTGATAACTGTTGAGAGAGAGAGAGAGAGAGAGAGAGAAAGTAGAGAAATTATTGAAGAGTAAAACGAAAGCCTAAGAGTATAAAAGAAAAACACAAAAGCTAAAAAAAAATACCACTAAAAGGAGAAAAAAGGTAAATGAGGAATAAAAGAAAATTTAATGAAAGTAAGAGAAAAGAAGAGCGAGAAAGAAATTACGATAAAGAGATAGACAACTCGTGGAGAAGTGAGAAAAAGAAAGGTTGCAGTTGGACTGAACCTTGAGTGTTGTGTAGCAGAGAATGGGAACAGACTGTGTTACCCCCCCTCTTTCCCCCTTCTCCTCCAATCCCCATCCCTCATTCCATCTCCCTACCACCACATATCCCCTCTCTTACCCTTCATCTCCTCCTCCTCCTCCTCCTCCTAATTTCACTTCCTTACTTCTGTGTTCTTCGTTCATCTTTATCACACCTTTCCCTTCTCCTGTTACTCACTTGATGCGTATTCTATAATTATCACACTCCCCTTCTCTTATCTCTTTACTCTAATTCCCCTTTAATCTCTCTCTCTCTCTCTCTCTCTCTCTCTCTCTCTCTCTCTCTCTCTCTCTCTCTCTCTCTCTCTCTCTCTCTCTCTCTCTCTCTCTCTCTCTCTCTCTCTCTCTCTCTCTCTCCTGCTTCCCACACTTGCTTCCTCTCTACCACACTCTCTTCCCTCTCTACCACACTCTCTTCCCCTCTCTCCTCTCTCCCCTCTCTACCACACTCTCTCCCTCTCCTATCTCCCCTCTCTCTCTCTTCCCTCTCTGCTCTCACCATATCTCCTCCCTTCCTCTCTACCACACTCCTTCCCCCCTCCACACACCCTCTCCTCTCTACACCCTCTCCCCTCTCTACCACACCCTCTCCCCCTCTCTACCACACCACACTCTCTCCCCTCTCTACCACACCTCTCTTCCCTCTCTACCACACTCTCTCCCCTCTCTACCACACTCTCTCCCCTCTCTACCACACTCTCTTCCCTCTCTACCACACTCTCTTCCCTCTCTACCACACTCTCTTCCCTCTCTACCACACTCTCTCCCCTCTCTACCACACTCTCTCCCCTCTCTACCACACTCTCTTCCCTCTCTACCGCAATCCTTTCCCACTATCATTTATTTTCAACATTCTTATTCTAATCCTTACCACTTTCCTTCTTCTTTTCCAATTATCTCACTTCCTCTTTTTCCCTTTTCCTCACATTTCTTATTCTTCTTCCTGCTCCTCTCCTCTCCTTTCTACTTCTCTATGCCTCTTATCCACCATTCGCCTCTCTCCTTATTCTATCTGTCCTCCCATATGACAGTTTCTCCAACTCACATCATTTCCCTCGTCTCCTCCTCCTCCTCCCCTCTTCCTCTTTCGCTCCTTCCAGCTCTTAAATCTCTCCCACTCCCCTCCCATTTTTATTCCTTCCTACCCTACTCCCCGTTACTATTTTTACCTCTCTTCTTCCTTTCATGTCTCCACTTCCTTTTCCTTTACCCTCCCCCCCCACGCATTTTCTTTCCCTCAACACTCCCTTTTCCTTGTACTTTACCCTCTTTTTCCTTTCCTTTCCTCCTCATCATCATTTCTCACCTAACCGCTCCTACCATTCTTCCCTCGCCTTACTCTTCAATTTCTATATCACTTCTTCCCATTCTCTTCTACCTTTTTCCCTACCACTTCTCTTCCATCATCACCCCTACCCCTTCTTCCCTCCACTTTACTCTTTCCTTCACCTTTCCCTCCCCTCCCATTCCTACCACCCTCTTTCCCCCTAACTCTATTCCTTCCTCCCCCTTTGCCTCCCCCTTATCCTCCCTCTCTTCTCCCATCCCATCCCTCCCCTACCCTTCCACCTTCCTTCCCAACCCATTCCTCCTCCCCCGTAACACGACTCTTTGACAATACAGGACATGAAAATAAAACACATGATTCCTGGAAACCTCAATGCAAACTATTCAATACTTATCATCCATCGAGCCCCCCTCACCTCCCTCCCTCTCCCTTCCTCTCCATCATGATGAAGTTGTCTCATCAATCTAGAGTGAAATATGTCATTATAAATCATTGTAATTATTAAGAAAAAAAATAATTGGAAAATAAATTCGTCCATAGATATAAAATACTGAGGGAGGGGAGAGAGAGAGAGAGAGAGAGAGAGAGAGAGAGAGAGAGAGAGGACCTTTAACAACTATCAGCTAGAGGTATTTTTAGGTTCAACACCTCATAAACATTATCCTCAACATTAACACTGCACGCTGTTGTTATGACATTACTATCAACTGTAAATTGGGATATTGACAAAATTATTAAAGATTACCAGAAAAAAGTGACATTTCCGATTATTGAAAACTGACAGTTGTGGCCGTCATGTTTGTAGCTGTAGTAGTAGTAGTAGTAGTAGTACTCGTATTAGTGTGGCAGGTGGTGGTGGTGGTGGTAGTAGTGGTAATCATCATCATCACAACCAACATTTGAAGAGTTCGTGAATATTTTTATAATTCACCAAGAAAAACCCCCATAGCCTAAATAAATAAAACCAACACTACGACACATTAACGAACAAGAACAGCGAATTCATTGTTTATAGGTGGCCATAAAACGAAGCTATTTACTTTAGAAAGATAGTGATTGTGTCGTAACTGTACAATGATCTGTTACATCGAGGTTAATTAATGCTGGAGAATCAAAACTACTAAAAAAAAAAATCTTCCGTATAATAGGCTGCTCTTTGCCAGTCTATACAAACACAACTGTTATTTACTCAAGCGGGGTATTAATTATCTATGACTAACTATAGAGCTTGTCGCATGGAGATAAATAAATAGTATTAGTGTAACTCTAAAATGACCCCAATCGGTTTCAGGTAAATATACGCACAGAGACACCACGACTACCACCCACACACACACCGATTTACCATCACCCCTTACCCACCACCTCTCCCCAACAGCTGATGTGATGGTAATGACGTAGGTGTGGTGTAATCGTTCCTCACTGTACTGAATCATTGCCATTTAACGGACTATTGAGTAAGGTTAAACAAATTATAAGATTAGACATACGGTTAAGGTAAGAGACACCTGATGGCATAAGTGTGTGTTGGTCAAAATCCCACCTAAACTAACCTTGTTTCGTGACGGAATGTCTGATGATATTTGTCTTTAACCTCTGAAGTACGATGACTTAACTACCTGTGTACATACTGTCACACCAAGTAGGCCATGGCATCGTACAAAAAGGGTTAAGATTAGACATTGTACAGAGAGGGTAAAGATGTCTCCTTCTAATTCACTGTAGTCGAGGGGTTAAGCTGACGGTGTGTCTGTTCTCGGTGTACTTATCTCTGAAGACAAGCATGAATAAACAAAACCCAACATTTAGTTCATATCCATCAAAAGTCCGGCTGATTTGCTGCCAACAGATTAACTCATCAATAAACTACAAAATATCTTTAATATGGAGAAAATAACAACAATTCTCACTGTCTAAACTTTTTGTCAAACACTTTATCCATTATAATTATGATTTAATATATATATATATATATATATATATATATATATATATATATATATATATATATATATATATATATATATATATATATATATATATAATCAAAATTCCCCGTCTACATTTTATTCCACTCTCGGTCGACCAAGTAGGTTTTGGACATGCGAAATAGCATAAAAATCTGAGTGAACAATGTCCAGCCAACAATGAACGATGGTGTTTTTAGCTTTGCCTCCTCCCTAGTTAACAATAGCTGAAGCTAATACTTCATGTGGACGCCATGAAATATTTCAGGTCAATTTCAGCCGGAGTTTGGCAGTGTATACACCACGATGTCGTGTTATTTCCTCAGGCATTAGTTCGTTTTCATTAAAATCTCCAGCCCTTAGACTTTCCCATATCTACCGTTCAGGGATTGACTGCTTCACCGAATACAATATAAACAATACCTCAATTTGTAATTAAAACCAACCAACCCTTAAATTAGTTATTAGAAAACCCATAATGTCAGTCATGATAGTCAACATGTAATGCGAGTGGAAAAACAAAACAAAATATTATCTTCGTCTTTAAACTGCTAGTTGCAATATTGCTTTGGCATGCAAGACTAAAGAAAATGGGAAATGTTTCAAATTATGGCAGACTTGTAAATATCGTCAGAGCGTCTTAAGTGTTGGTGTATAAAGTAAGTTAGTTTTATCTGACGAAAATAACATTATAATAGTAGTAATATAGGTTGTGGGTTGTATAACTATCAGTCCTGGACAAGCTCCAACCTAACCTTACTTTTTCAGTAGGATTGGAGTCCATTAGCATTGGGGGCCATTTGGATGAGGGCCTTGTACGAATAGGACCCGTTGGGAGTGGGGCCCATTAGCGCTGGGGCCCATTAGGAGTGGGCTTATTAGGTCTGGTGTCCCTTAAAATTGGGTCAATAATATGACTAAGTCTCAACAAGAATGAGACCATACCCTAGCGGTTAGGTACGGTTAGGTTAGGTTCGGTTAGGTTATATTGACTAGATTAGGTTATGTAGGGTTTTAGAACTGGAGTCCTCTTAACCGAATGGATGTACTGGGACAAAGGCAGGGATTATGGGGGAATATACAGGAATTAATTAACAAAAACTGAAACACGATAGACCACACTGCATATTAATGAACAAATGAATCAATTGAAACAAAAGTACTCGTGGGACTAATGAAACAGCTTCAACCAGATATAAACAAACAACTAAGAAAAATATAAACATCGAACAAATAAAATCACTGTAAACAGATGTGACTACCTACGGACAGATGTAAACATGAAATTAATAAAGCACCTGTAAAGTCATATAACCTTGTAATAAT
The DNA here is from genome assembly GCF_018991925.1 of Homarus americanus. Classification (NCBI taxonomy): domain Eukaryota; kingdom Metazoa; phylum Arthropoda; class Malacostraca; order Decapoda; family Nephropidae; genus Homarus; species Homarus americanus. The sequence continues at coordinate 537,831 of NW_024718106.1, forward strand.
TAAAATTACTACAAACATATATTAAAGTTAAACTAATACAACAACTGGTAAGAAAATGTTGATAGACATGAAACTGAAGAAACAGATGTAAACGTGAAACTGAAAAAAAACAAATGTCAACAGATGTACAGTATATATATATATGAAAGAAATAAAACAATAATAAATGTATCTTTCGAGTCGTATATGTAGAGAGATTCATACACAAGACATTTACTATATGTACACATACAGTATATACATACACTCTGAACACCTCATGTATTCGTGTATACATAAAGAGTCCAGTTTCTTATATATTCATGTATAATCACAAGAACAAACGGGAACACACACATATATACTCTCATGTTCATATACGTATCCCATTTTTAAATAATTCAACAAATTGATCGTAAAAATGGTATAATTTACCCGAATAAAGTAATATTCAAGGTGGCCAGTTTAGTTAAATCCATCTAAAAGGGCCATAACTCACATTTATGACACAGTGTATCATGCGCGTTGACGACATCACAATTTATGTGTATGTAAATGTTTTGACGTATCACCGACACAGGTAACTCTGCGGATAATTATTATTACTACTGCCGTAAAGATTGATGATAAAATAGCAGCAACGGGCGTGAAACGATACGAGTCTAACAAGGTTTACGTCAAGGCTTGTAGGTGGAAACGTTTCTTATCTGGCTTTAACGACGTTGAGAGAATGAAGTTTAATCATAAGAAAATGTCACTTAACCTAAAGAACTAATTTTTCACGTAAGAAACTAAAGTGGGGCTTAAGAAACTTTTTTTGACCTAAACTTTCAAGAAAACGTTGATCTATCGAAGAAAATAAAAACTATCTTGCCAGAGAATGTGTATCAGCCCTTCTTGGGAATAATGAACGACTCTTAGTTAAACTTATATTTTCATCTGTATAAAACAATGTTAAATCTTGAAAAAAAAAATATCCTCGTCTTTCTTTCAAAACTATTGCTACACTACCAAAGAAAACGTTGTTACTCCCAAAGACGCACTAGATGGCCCATGTAAAATAAATTCTAATACGAGAACTGCTTAATTATCTATCTTTTTAAACCAGACAACAAAAACCTATCCTAACTTTAACTGAAGATCCTTGAGTAGTTTAGATTAGTTTAAGTAAGGCTTGGTTTTGATTATTTCAGTCGTGTAAAAGACATCTGGCTTAGCGTTCCTGTTACTTTATTAAGATCAAAACAAATTTCCAGAGACACTACTTGCCGCGTTCTTTATGATTCAAGATGGCCATAGTAGAGCTTAACATACAGCAGCAGTTATAATTACGTGTTATGTAACGGCGAATTGCTAAGTCTCAGAGATAAACGAGACTATTACTGCATTCTTATGAGTTTGGTAATATTACGATTTAAATGTTGCAAGTGCAGGGGACAGTTGATAGTGTAGGGGGTACTGGAAGTGTAGGGGGTACTGGAAGTGTATGGGGTACTGGAAGTGTAGGGAGGTGCTGGTAGTGTAGGGAGGTGCTGGTAGTGTAGGGAGGTGCTGGTAGTGTAAGGAAAGTGTTGATAGTATGTTAAGTGTTGGCAATGTAGCAAGTGTTCTATACGTGCAGTTACCTACTCTTCATACTCTACAAATATTACCAAACACTACATTACTCATTGGTAATTTTAAACCCAACTATACCTTCCGTTCTACAGTATGTACGAGAGGAAGACAGACAAGCGTAGCACCATTATACTGTAGCTACATTAACCATCTCAAAGAATTCAATAGACAAGGACATAATGTATTAAAAATCGTGGAGAAAACAGAGGTCGAGAAACAATAAAAATGGGCCCGTTGTGACACACTGATGATCACAATATAACTCACTCACGTCGTTAATTTTAACATTCATGGGATTAACATTGTCATATCGTCGACACAGTGGACCAAACATTATTTTTTTTTTAATTATTACCTTCAAACTATTAATCAAGGTTGCTCGAACAATGGAAACATATTGTTTTTACGTAAGAAGGAGTTATGTTTAGCCATACTACAAGTTATAATTCCAGTATGAGCAATAGTCTTATTCCTAGGACAATATTCAATCCTTAACAATACTACAGTGAAAGGTAAGTCATACACTTCGCTGGCCGTCTCACATAATGGCTGCGAAACTCATTAAAAAAAACTCGTACGTGTTAATACTTTCTTAACAGATCATAATGTTGACGTCGATGATCCACTGCCTGACACCATTACTTTTCTTCTTCTTGCTGTGTATAGAGTGGTACAAGACAAAAAGAAAGAGAAAGGGGGAAATGGAAAAACGTGTATATTCCTTCTGTTAAAATCAAAAACTTTAATTTTAATCTATCCGTTCTGTGTGAGTGCAGTGGTGGTCGAGTGGATACAGCGTTCGCCTCCTGTCCTACTCGTTGGCGATTCTTTCCGGGGGCACTGCTAGTCCACCCAGCTGTAAGTAGATAGCTACGCTGCTACAGTATCCACACTATCCTGTCATGCCTATGGGGCCCACTTTCACCTTATTTTTCCTTTGTATGCAACGCCTGTGGCACCGCTGTTTATAATATGCTCTAAATACATTAGTCCATCATGTATTAATATATTCCACACGCCTTATAATCTCTCCTGGAAGCTATAACTGGGTTTATCCCGAGACAGGACATGAATTACCTTCATTTGGCTAGACCGCATTACATTATCGTGTCTAATCTGCCTTACACGCGAGCTGCACCACTCTAAAGGTTCAATCGTGTCAATTCTGTTGTTGGGGTTTACATTGTTATCTGTATTTTAACGATTTATATTAATTTATTTTGCTCTTCAGTGATTTCTTCTTCCCTATGCTTGATGGATCAGCTTCAGGTGTCCCTACGATCACAGGTAAAGTCAATCAGTAATGGTAACATACACTTAACTATGGTGCAACACCTTAAGTATAACACCATGCTTACAAGACTAAATACAACGCTCTAATTACAACATATTTGGGACAGCACCTTAAGCACAGCATTCGATACATTAATTTCAATATTCCGAGTACAACACCCACGACACGACTCAATGGTACAACAACACCTACGCTACAACAACCCCCACGGTACAACACCACCACGGTACACCACCACCACCCACGGTACAACACCACCACCCACGGTAAAACACCACCACCCACGGTACAACAACACCTACGGTACAACAACATCCACGGTACAACCCACGGTACAACACCACCACCACGGTACACCACCACCACGGTACAACACCACCACCACGGTATAACACACCACCACGGTACAACACCACCTACGGTACAACAACATCCACGATACAGCAACACCTACGGTACAACACCACCACCCACGGTACAACAACACCACAACACCACCACCGCGGTACAACAACACCCCCGCGGTACAACAACATCCACGGTACAACAACATCCACGGTACAACAACACCCAGAGTGCAACAACACCCAGAGTGCAACAACACCCAGAGTGCAACAACACCCAGAGTGCAACAACACCTAGAGCACAACAAAACTCACGGTACAACAACACTCACGATACAGCAACACTCACGGTACAGCAACACTCACGGTACAGCAACACCCTCCCAGGAAGCAGAGCTACAGTCATCACCAGTCATCCGACACACAGGAATAAACTCCCGTTCTGCGTTTAATAATACTCCCATGTACCTAAAAAAAATAAATAATTGAAAATCCCTCCTACCTCCTCTCTCCCCCCCCCTCTCCTCCACTCCTCGTATGTAATGCATCTCCTGTATCTAACCTAACCACGACCGGACAAATGACCCCTTCCTCCTCCGCCATGCATACACTCCAACAACAAAACTTCTGCGTCTCAACAATAGCCCTGACCACAATGCTCAACAAATCATGACATCGTGTTGCAAAAGCCCATTAAAACAGTAAATAGAGGATCAAACGTTGCTTCCCTAAAAAAGAAGAGCTGTGCATTCCCAGGCCTTGCAAGTTTACGTATCGCATCCAGCACCTGAAATATTCAAAGAGCTTGCCCATGCAAAATTGATTGAAATAAAAGTCCGCCACTCTCCGATATTGCATTCCAGCTGACACTTTTACCTTCGCCCGTACCTTGCTACGTAGCGAGCAGGAGGGGGTGGTGGAGGAGGGGATGGTGGTGAGGGCCGCCAGCATTATGTGCAAGTAGGGGAGTCTGACATCAGCAGCAACGAGGTGAGGGTGGTGGGGATAGTGGTAGTGGTGAGGATGGTAGGGATAGTGGTAGTGGTGAGGGTGGTGGGGATAGTGATGATAGTAGGGGTAATGGTGGTGATGATAGTGGTAATAATGGTTGTGGTGAGGATGGTAGTGATAGTGATGGTAGTAGGGGTAATGGTGGTGATGATAGTGGTGGTGGTGAGGATGGTAGTGATAGTGATGGTAGTAGGGGTAATGGTGGTGATGATAGTGGTGGTGATGGTGGTGAGGATGGTAGTGATAGTGATGGTAGTAGGGGTAATGGTGGTGATGATAGTGGTGATAATGGTTGTGGTGAGGATGTTAGTAGTGATGTTGTTTGAGGTGGTGGTGCTTGGGTGGTGGAGGTCAGGATAGTGGTAATTGGGGTGGCGGTAGTGATGTTGTCGTCGTTGGTAGTGATTGGAGTGGTGATGAATGAGGTGGTGATGGTAGGTGGTGGTGATGGTAGTTGTATTTATGCTGTTGGTGGCGATTGTGGTGATCGTGATGGTAATGGGTGTAGTCGTGGATGGGGTGGTCGTGTTGGTTGGGGTGGTAGAGATAGTGGTTATGGTGGTCAGGTAGTGGTTGGGATTATACTTTTAGCTGTGGTGATGGTGTTTGTGGTGATAGTGGTAGTAGAAGAGGTGTGGTTGTGGTTGGGGGTGGTGGTGGTGGTGGTTAAGGGGGTGGTGGTGGTGGTTGGGGTGGTAGTGGTGAAAATACGATTGGTGGGAGTGAGGTCGTTGGTGGGGTGGTAGTAGTGGTTGCTGTGAGGATAGTGGTAGTGAGTAACAATTGGGTGGTAAGTGTTGTGGGTGTGATAGAAGTGATGGTTGTGGTGGGGAATATCGGGGTGATAGCGGGGCGGTAGTGGGGGACCGGTAACATTATTCGTGCAAGCAGGGGAGCCTTAGAGCGTTGAGGCGAGGATGGTAGTAGTGGTGGTGGCGATGGGGTTAGTAGTGGGGATGGGTGTGTTGGAGGAAGTAGTGGTGGTAGTGGTGGTGCTAGTGGCGGTGATGGGTGTTGGCGGTGATGGGTATTGGTGGTGGCGGTGGGTGTTGGTGGTGGTGGTGGTGATGGGTGTTGGATGGTGGTGGTGATGGGTGTTGGTGTTGGTGGTGATTGGTGTTGGTGGTGATGGGTGTTGGTGGTGGTGGTGATGGGGTTTGGTGGTGGTGGGTTTGGTGGTGGTGGGTTTTGGTGGTGATGGGTGGTGGTGGTGATGGTTGGTGGCGGTGATGGATGTGGTGGTGGTGGTGTTGGTGGTGGTGGTGATGGGTGTTGGTGGTGGTGGTGATGGGTGTTGGTGGTGGTGGTGATGTGGTGGTGGTGGTGGTGGTGGTGGTGGTGGTGGTGTGATGGGTGGTGGTGGTGGTGATGGGTGGTGGTGGTGATGGGTGGTGGTGGTGATGGGTGGTGGTGTTGATGGGGTGGTGGTGTTGATGGGAGGTGGTGGTAATGGGTAATGGTGGTGGTTATGGGTGGTGGTGATGGGTGGTGGTGATGGGTGGTGGTGGTGTATGATTAAATCTTAACGTAGTAAAGCAACAATCCACATTAGCTCCGGACCTCCCTGGTGGTGGTGGTGGTGATGGGTGGTGGTGGTGGTGGTGATGGTGGTGATAGATGCTAGTAATGATGATGATTATGTGGTGATGGGAGTGGTTGAGGGTTGACAGCATTGTGTGTGGATGGAGTGAGGGAACTCATAGGAGACTTTCATTTACGTGTTGGTGGCCTGTGGTGTAAACTGTCAGTGGCAGGGAACTGGCCACTGGTGTAAATTGCCGGTGGTGTAGAGCTAGTCACTGGTGTAAGCTGTCGTGGTGTGTAGCTAGCCAGTGGTGTATACTGTCAAGTGGTGAGGCGACAGCCAAGGAGGAACAACAAGACTGCAACATTATGTGGGAATGAGAGAGAAGCTTGTATGTGGGGGAGCAAAGGAGAGCATTATATGTGTGTGTGTGTGTGTGTGTGTGTGTGTGTGGTAACCCTACAGCAATATGCGGGAGTGGAGTGTGTTGTCGGTAATGTAATGTGAAGGCGAAGGATCTTACTATCTCCCCATGAGAGCGTAAGAGACTCCACCCCCGAAAGTTATTTTGGTGTGGGAGTGTCAGGGAGAGATGGAGGGAGTGTGTGTGTAAGAGAGAGAGAGAGGGGAGAGATCCCTCTAACATTATGTGGGGGAAACCATCGGCTGCTCTGAGCGGAAGAGGAAGAGGGAGAGGGGAGGGAGGAGGGGGGTGTGGGGAGAGAATTTAGCTGAAGGCTCGGGGAGGGTGCAAGGTCTTGGGCGGGTGCACTAGTGGAAAGTTGTGTTCTCTCCCGTGTATGTAAATCAATACACTCAACAAAATAAATCTAAAATACAAGTACCTCATAGATTTATTCTCGCTAACAATCTGGGTCTAGGAAATGTGTATGATAACAAGTTTCCGATAATAATCATCCACATTCCACCTCCCCCTCAAAAAAAAAGAAAGAAAAGAGAATCCATGATTTATCCAGTTCCTAAGAGTTTGAGGCGGACCCTTGCGCTGCACCTCCCAAATATTTTCGCGTTTATGTAAAATTTTGCACAAAACAATATGAACCACGTTGTTGTATGGCCCGAACATAATATGCCTGGGCGTTTTCACAATGCTCGTTCCTCGCTCCCAAAATTCTTCGCCGGGAGTGACGACGAGTGAGAGAGAGACGCAAACAACACTATACCTGGCGGGTCTGAACAACCATTTTTGATAAAGAATGCTTTATCTTTCCCTCTTTTTTCTTCTTTCTATCTCTCTCTCTATCTGTCTGTCGCTCTTCTCTTTTATTTTGCACACTCGCTTCAGCATAATGAGAACACCCTGCCCCCCCCAACTTAAATATCCATGAGGAATGTGTCGGCATAGAGACGCATCTGTGGCCCCACCGATTTCAACTAACCTATAATTGAGGAGATATAGATTTAGAAAAAACTGGGTCGCTTGTGCAAAAGTTTTCCCTCTCTGTAAATGCATTCCATTAGTACATGCAAGGCGGATAATTCAGCCGGCGGGGGGTGCCAGGCCTTCCCGCGATGCAGCTGTGAATGAAAATTAATAACCCAGCTCCTTTCCGCCTCACATTTGTCCACGAGATGAACATCCCCATGTATGTATACGGGAGGGGGTCTTTCCCATGTATGTATACGGGAGGGGGTCTTTCCCATGGATGTATACGGGATGGGGGTTCCATGATGTATGTTTACGGGAGGGGGGGTGGCTTTCCCATGTATATATACATGGAGGGGGCTCTCCCATGCACGTACACAAGGAAGCTTCTCCAAGTATATGTTGAGGAACATCTTTCCATGTATGTATGCGGGTAAAATTCGTCATGCTTGTATCCGGATAGTTGTACCTATGTAGTTTCTATTTTTATGAGGAGACTGTTATATACAAGAGTTTACCATGTACAAATTGGGGAGAAACTTCCCCTATGTATGTATGTGAGGGGTATATCTATATATGGGTGCGGTAATTTTCTCCACACTGCAAACATGATATTCTCCACGTATGTATATGGACTCCCTAAAGTACCTGTACATGTATGGAGGTTTCCCATGTATACATACGATGGAAGCCTCTCAACGGAGGAGACTTTCCATGTACGTTTAACAGAGACTCGCCATGTCGTTAACGGGAGATCCAGCATACATATGATTATATATGATAGCTTACCAGTGTATGTGCACGGGGAGGGGGTGAGGGAGGGGGGTGAGGGCGGGGGGTGAGGGGCGGGGGTGAGGGCGGGGGTGAGGGCGGGGGGTGAGGGGCGGGGGGTGAGGGGGGGGGTGAGGGCGGGGGTGAGGGCGGGGGTGAGAGGGCGGGGGTGAGGGCGGGGGAGGGCGGGGGTGAGGGCGGGGGTGAGGGCGGGGGTGAGGGGCGGGGTGAGGGGGGGGTGAGGGCGGGTGTGAGGGGGGGGTGTGAGGGGGCCGGGGTGAGGGGGGGTGGTGAGGGTTAGGGCGGGGGTGAGGGGGGAGGCGGGGGTGAGGGGGGGGTGAGGGGCTTTCCAACGTAAACTGTATGTACTTGTATTCCCGTGTTTGTTTATATGGTTACCTAGGTTTGTGTGCATGTTTTTCACCTTCCTACACACAGACTCATCGTATGTATGTTTGTTTGTTTGTTTGTTTGTTTGTTTGTTTGTTGACAGATCCACCTAGTATAGTTAAAAACTCACTATGTATACGTATATAAGAAACCCTCGCTGTCTATATGTACAAACTCCAGATAGGTGTTAAATTCCTTATATATGTGAACGAATCCCCTTATACTGTATGTTTACAAAACCCCCAACATATGCATAAACTCTATGTATGTATACAGACTCCGTATATACTGTATGTTCATTCCTACTATTACTTAATGTACTACGTTACCTCCTTGTCTACAGTGCTATCTACAAATGCTACTCTCTCAGTGTATCGTGAATCAACGCATGTCTACAAAACCTTCCTTGTATGTGTGTGTGTGTGTGTGTAGGTTCATGTACTTCTTTAAATCATTATTTCTTATAAGTACATTCTCAACGTCACCTGTGTACACCTGCTACAGCTGCAGGAATATTGGTCATTGTAAACATCTGTCTCATGTCATTCCTGTTGCTACCCTCTTCCTCGATTAAGCTTCCTTCCCCTCCTCTTTTTTTAAGTATCTTTCCCTTTTCCGTTCCTTCTTTTCGTATTATTCCCAGTCCACTTTTCCTTTCCTTGTCTATCCTCTCCTACATTCTCCCTCTTCCCCCTATCTCCCTTCTCCTGCTTCTCTTCCCCTTGTCTACTCCCCCTCATTTCTCCTCCTCTTCCCCCTTTTCACTAGTCTCTTATTCCCATCCTCCCTCTCCTCTTTTTTTTTTTTACTTTTCCCCTCTTCCCTCACCGACTCATCTTAACCCATAATAAACTATTAAAGCCCAATAATTACAAACCTCCGCAGGTGAACAACGACAGGTAAAAATCTTAATATAATCTTTTCTTCCTACGCATTTTTTTACTTCCCTCTTTATATTTCATCACAACACTAACTTAAGTTTTTATTTGCCTTCGTAAAGTCAAGAATTTGTCAGTAAAATGTTCGTCTGTTGTTTATAAACTGGAAAATACACACATGATGAAATTTGATTCGTTTTACACACAGTATTCATTTACGAACACTAAAAATTAGATATACTTTGAAACGGTTTTCAAGTTGGTTATACAAAACTATATTTGGTAATTTTATGGTTTTGACATTTTACACGGCATTTATATTTCTATACATATAAAGGTGAATATCGACATTATCCCAATACACCTGAGACAAGAATTATCTACCCAGAATAATTCGGGAGGACTAAGGTCAGGTAAAATTATCACAGTATATTTCATAGTTCAAGTTTTCTCAGTCAGTTGCTACCAGGGGGTTGGTTATGGCTGTAGTGTGACGAGAGGTGATGGATAACATGGCTAACTGAGGCGTGATCAGAGTCAAATAAATAAATTATTCCTTTCTTTTTTAATACTCAATTTTATTTATGACAGACACAACACGTTAAGTACATGTTATCTTCGTGAGTCTTTGCATAAATTCGTAGATTAAAACAAGGTAGAATAAGGTCGAATGTGAGAGGTCGCTTAATACAAGAGTACAGACTGACTGTTTACTTTAAATACTAGGCAGGATATAGTGTCCTCATTTTGATTTGATATTCTGTCGCTAGTGTTGACTTAAATTTCATCTCCGTCTTCTCAGTGTCAATATAATCGTAAAAACAAATCAAATAAATAAGTTAAAATCATTATTGTGAAGGAGAAAATTACACAATGTCGTGTTGACTTTTCATGAATTACTTCAGTTCCAGAAAACATCAACATATAAATTTTTAATAAAAATAGATATTCTTCTTTTAGACTTCCCTTCCTCTTCTGTAAACTTCCGAATTATATTTATTACTATTTGATTTTACTATGTATTTTCTTAACCCATATTATATATAAAACATACGTATACTGTCTACAGAAACACACAATAAATATGTAATTTCTTTTGGTAAAGCAATTTTCCACTAAATCTCTAAACTTCCCTTTTATCTAAAAATCAACATCCCATCATCCTGTCACTCACAATTCTTCAAACTCTTTTTAATTACAATCACATTTTAGTTAGTAAAAGGATTTATTACGATTTTCCCTTACAGAATCCTCAGCTTTACCATTTCCCGTTTTCTTACATTTCGTCACTTGTTGTATCCAGTTCCCCTCGTTACGCAATACTTGGCCACCACTCACCAGGGTTAGACTAGCATACTTCCACGAGCATATCTGTAAAGAGAAAAGACATTATTTACATGTATGGAACAAGGAGAGTTAAGTAGCACAAGACAGACAGACAGACAGAGATAACCAACAATACCAAGAACAATTACCAAAAGACTACATTTATTTATTCCCCTCAATTAGATTTTACCCTTAAATATTATCTCCAGCGATCAGTAAAATTAACAAAATAATAACAAGCACAAAATAAAATGTTCAGTACTTGAGGAAACTTAAAGACTCGCAAAAGTCAAGACTCTCTACAAGCAGACCAATAACCGAGAGTTGGTATAATAATTCAACCCAACACCAGAGTCCAATAACGTCAACTACATGAACTCAGCACAACGCTCATGTCGATTCCTCTGCGACCGGGACAACATGCCTTCTGAATTCATGATATATACTGTAGATGCCCCCCCCCCTCCCTCTCTACCCCGTCGGAACCAACACTGTGATCCATTACTTAAAACACTAACCCGCACCCTTTACTTATGTCCTTCCAGATGACCCACTATTGCCAGAACAGTTGAGACCCCCAATACAGTATTATCAACTTGGGCCACTGTACACACGAGGAATTGTATCGAGACAACTTGGGTGGTTCTATCGGTACTACCACTGCCAACACTACCACTACACCTACCAACACTACCAGTATCAGTACTATTAATATCATTACCACTACCAACACAGTAACCACTACCAACAGTATCAATACTACTGCCAACACTATCAGTACCACTATCAACACTATCAATACCGCTGCCAACACTATTTATACCACTACCAACACTACCAATAACAACACTACCAGTACCACTACCAAAACTACCAGTACCACTACCAACACTGCGAGTACCACTACCCACACTACCATTACCAACACTACCAGTACCACTACCCACACTACCAGTACCACTACCAACACCACCAGTACCAACACTACCAATACCAACACTACCAGTACCACTACCAACACTACCAGTACCACTACCCACACAACCAGTACCACTACCCACACTACCATTACCAACACTACCAGTACCAATACCCACACTACCATTACCAACACTACCAGTACCACTACCAACAATACCAGTTCCAACACTACCAGTACCACAACCAACACTATCAGTTTCTCTACCACCACTACCACCACCGCCGCAACAACTACCACCACCAGAAATTCTGCCACAAGTGTATCAAGCGAGGTAGAGCAAGGGTATCTTAGCACAATGGCTCTGCAGCTGACGTTAGAGATTCCGGGCCGCTGAGACTAACAGGTCCAATTGTCTTAGCATTCACAAGCGTGACAGAGCAGGCGAGTCCTCCACACACCCAGGCCAGGTCTTGGGGAAGGCAGGCGGACGCAACCATCTCCCTAATTAAGCGGCTAAATAAACACCAACAACAATGATGTCCCTTCCATTACCCTCATGAGTGCCATTAGTATTGGATTCACGGGACCAGGGACTTAGTCTCGGCTCCAGGGTGCACAGCGTCAAGGCCGACCCTCCAGTTCCTCTCACCATTATCTGAGGGTTTACCTGAACCTTCAAGGTGGTGGTATTTTTTCTATATGGTAGGAGAAAACCTCTATTGTTCACAAAAGCCTAAAAAATATTAGTCTCGGTTTTCTGATGCGGAGATTCGTATGCCTCAGGTACAAGCCATATGGATTACTGAAATAATTACGGTGATTGGTCTATAGACTCTCTCTCTCTCTCTCTCTCTCTCTCTCTCTCTCTCTCTCTCTGGTATCTCTTATCTCCCGCTCTCCTGTTTCTCGTCTGTCTCTCTCCCCCGTTCTCTCTCTCTCCACCCCTCTCTCCCTCTCACACACACACACAGACTACACATGTGTGTGTGCTCCACAATGTCTTCCTGAGTATGGTTGTGTTAATGGACGAGGTTGAACGAGTTATTTAATGAGTTTTCTAGTCTGTTTTTCTTCACGTCCTTCTCTCTTAAGATCCCTGGCTCTTTTTCTTTCCTCTTTTTCATTTTTCTTAATAATTTAACCTGCCTCTTATTTCCAATCTCTCCATTCTTTGTAATTATTTTATTCAATTCTCTCTTTTGTAACCTTTCGATCCCATACACTCTCCCTCACTTTCCTGACTCCTTTTCTTAACCCTTTCTATTTATCCTTTCACTCTCTCCCTCTCCTTACATATTCCCTCTCTCCTTTTCTTTACACCTTCCCTCACTCTTTCCCTTACACTTTCCTCTCTCTCATTCCCCATCCCATCTCCCTCCCCACCTCCCTAATACCACTGACAACAACAATCCCCCCCTCTCTCCTCCCTGTTCCCCTAACCTTCCTCGGGAGTGTCGCAGGGAACACGCCGACCTGGGCAGGCCAATCGGGTCCTGCAATTTCCCCAAATCTAATGACGAGCCCCAAATTGGCGACGCTGCCTAATGTCCAGTCCTTCCCAGCCGGCCCGAGAGAGGGGGTGGGGGAAGTAGGGGAGGTAAAGGGGTAGAGGAGTGAGGGAGGGAGGGAGAGGGGGTAGATTAGAGTGGACACCCCTAGACGTCCCTCTCACCCATCCTCTCTACCTTCCCCTTCCCACTAGATGGGCTACACCGTTCGCTCGCCTCTTACTCCCTCTTCCTTCTACTCCTTCTCCCTCTTCTTTCTCATCTCATTTGCTATTCACTATTATTCCCTCAGAGCTGATTTTCTTCTTTCCGATTATTCTCTCCCATTTCCTTCTTCTCCGTCATTATCGAGTTGTCTTGAGCGTTCCCCTTCTCCTCCTCCCATCCCAGTTATTTACGGAGTTATGTATTGCTACTCGTAGTCGTTGGCAGTGCTGGAAGTTCCCTTGCTCCTTATAGTACGTCTTCCTGCTGCACGACGCCCTAACTGCTGCACGACGCCCTAACTGCTGCACGACACCCTAACTGCTGCACGGGGCCCTAACTGCTGCACGACGCCCTAAATGCTGCACGACGCCCTAAATGCTGTACGACGTCCTAACTGCTGCACGGGCCCCTAGCTGTTGCAAGACGCCCTAACTGCTGCACGGGCCCTAACTGCTGCACGGGCCCCTAGCTGTTGCAAGACGCCCTAACTGCTGCACGGGGCCCCTAACGCTGCACGGGACCCTAACTGCTGCCACGGGGCCTAACTGCAGGACCCTAACTCATGCACGGGACCCTAACTGCTGCACGGGACCCTAACTGCTGCACGGGCCCCTAACTGTTGCAAGACGCCCTAACTGCTGCACGGGGCCTTAACTCATGTTGCTGCTAGCCACATCACCCCTGTACATAGTCTCTCTCCCTTCAGTCACCTCTCCCTTCCTTTCTGATCTTACATCTTCTCTTTTTCCTTCATCTACTTTTTTTCTTTTCCTATAAAACTCGTTTATTGTATCTTGGTCTTTATCTTTATCTTCGTCCTCCTGCATCAATGTTTATTACCATTAGTGTTGTTTCTATAATTGATATCCTCAGTATTGTAATTACTACTGCTACTACCACTTCTACGAACACACTACGACTACTGCTACGACAATGACGACTATAACTACTACTTTTACCAGTATTTTGGTATTAAAATTCTTACTATTACAACATTATTGTGACTGACATTATTTCTCTTATTATCAATATTTTAATTAATATGCCAATTATTATCCGTTTTCGGTTCTCCTTCCTTCCCCCTGCTCAACCCTTGACTCCCATCAACCATCACACCCCACCGTTCACCTTCCCTCATTGAGATTACGAGAGGAGGAGACGGGGAGGAAATAGAAAGGGAGTTGGAGAAACGTAGGAGGGAGGGGGAGGAGGTGAGGAGGAGGAGCTGAAGCAGAAAGACGAGGAGGAGGAGGAGGGTGTAAGAGGAGGAGGAGGTGGAGGACAATGTACGAGGGTGTAGGAGGTGGAGGAGGGTGTAGGAGGTGGAGGAGGGTGTAAGAGGTGGGAGAAGGGTGTAGGAGGTGGAGAAGGGTGTAGGAGGAGGAGGAGGGTGGAGGAGAAGGGTGTAGGAGGTGGAGAAGGGTGTACGAGGAGGAGGAGGGTGGAGGAGGGTGTAGGAGGTGGAGGAGGTGGAGGTGCAGAAGGGTGTACGAGGAGGAGGAGGAGGGTGGAGGGGGAGAAGGGGCGGAGGAAAGTTCTTTTTGATGTTCTTTGATTTAACATTAAGGCTGCCGTTCTTAAGATGGTCATATGACGATGATGATGTTGGTGACGATGATGATGGAGGTGACGATGATGATGGTAGTGGTGGTGGTGACGATGATTGTGGTGTTGGAGTTAGTGATGGTGGCGGTGGTGGTGTTGAAGTTAGTGAGTGTGGCGGTGACAGCAATGATGGTGATGGAGGTCATGCTGATGATGATGGTAGTGGTGGTGGTGATGAACAAGTATGGGGATGGTGATGGTGATGATGAACTAGTACGGGGAGGCCTGCTGGTAATGGTGTCAGAGCCGTGATGTCTTGTTCAGGCGTGAGGGGAGGGCGAGATTGTTGTATGTAATTTGGTTGATATTGGACCACGAGTGTGTTTATGTATGTGTGTGTGTGTGTGTGTGTGTGTGTGTGTGTGTGTGTGTGTTGTGTGCGTGTACGTGTGTTCATGCAATGTGTGTAAGTGTCCATGTATCAAGGTCCCCTCAATAAAATACTTCACATGTAACAAAATGAATCACTCAACCAATTTATCACATAAACATCAGAGCTCTTCTTACAGCTCAGCACGACTCCACCAGTGACATAAACGACTGAAGCCTCGGTAAAGTCCACACTAATCAAACCTAAAACTATCGTCAACCTACACACCAGCAGACCACCACCAACACATAGCAAACATATAGACGTCAAACACAGCCAGCGAGTCCCTCCAGGATACCACCAAAAGTATAAATGATCCAACTGAGTCATTTAGATCACCAGGCTCCGGATATCCTGGCTATGGACAAGGGAGAGAGAGAGAGAGAGAGAGAATGGGGGGAGGGGGAAGGGGGGGTGGAAGAGAGGAGCAGGAGGAATGTGTGCATACATGCTGTGGCCAGGATGAGGATGAATACATGAATGATTCGCCAGCAACGTCTATACTGACCCACCTCACTTTCACTGAAGTCTCATATTCCATTTTCAGTGGACGAGAATCTGTGTAAGACCCATGTGATGTGTAGATTGGGTCTGTGTGTGGGTGTGTGGGTGTGTGTGTGTGTGGGTGTGTGTGTGTGTGGGTGTGTGTGTGGGTGTGTGTGTGTGTGTGTGTGTGTGTGTGTGTGGGTGTGTGTGTGTGTGTGTTAGCGTTTGGTTTTCTATGTACTGGTTCTATGTATCTGGGTCTCCGTGTACTGTTATGTATACTGTTCCCTGTATATGCATGTAGCCAAATTCTGCATATAGTATAGTATTTGTCTTTTTAATGTATAATATTTTTAGTTCTCGATATATACAGTATAGTTCTCTGTATAGTTATGTATAAATGTAGTTATCTTACTCGTTATTGGTGTTCATACATTTCATTCCCACTGATAATGTGCGTATTCCATACTCTATACAGTAGTTTTGTAAAGAAAACGTTTCGTTCTCTTACTTTTCCATCAGTACAACAGGAACACCACCACCACCACCACCTACCATGTGTGGTAGAGGCAGGGTCATGTGGACACTGCCGGAGGAGGAGGTGGTGGTGGTGGTGGTGGTGGTTGTTCATCGAGAGATCTACTGCGTCACCTGACTCACACCTTTGTTGTGATCAGAATAGTAAACACGAGCACCTGAAAGAGACTCCCCGTCGACAGACAGACTCACAGACATTTCACTGGAATAAGTCTACAAATAATCACTTTTATGTTTACCATTGCTAGAAAGACGAGAATCTCCTTCGCTAATTACCAAGAGCACAGGAACATCCCCCTCAGGACTCACGTGCGAGGAGACCTCATATAAAGTGATGCTGTGAAGCGGTACACGGTGGACGGTAACACGTCAAAGGATGTTGTCACACAACATTGAGTCGGGAAACAAGATGAAAACCACACAGACAGTAAAGAAATTTATGAATAATAAATCCATCATAAAGGATTTGCATTGGTAAAGAGAAAACAAAAGTAGAGAGACCTTTATGCATTATTATATAGTGTTGTCAATATAACTATAGTCGAGAACCAAGCTATCATAATTATAGGGCCTTTAGAGTAGAGACTCATGGCAATCCCAGCGATAAACAATTAATTATCAAGTAAAGTAAAACATCACACAAGAAGAATTTACTCTCCCTCCTCTAGTTGGTGTCTTGGTAATGAAATTCATCGTTGAGGAAGATAATGTTCCTCTCGGGGCATAAAAACAGCAGTGGCCAGATTAACGTCTCTGTCAAGGATAATTACAGTGACAAAAAACGTAGCTAGTGTTTATCTTAGTACGATACCAAACACTCACGTTAAGAAAATGAACAGAAACAAAAAAAAACAAAGATGAAAATTAATACCACAACACACACAAAAAAAAACAGGAAAGCATTAATCAAAACTAATATGTACACTATGCAGCAAATTACATACGAAGAAGAAAAAAAACCCACACAAGTAATTAGAGAGAGTAATGAACAGTAGCAACCATGCAACCCAACACAAACATGTGGTTGAAAGCAGGAGGCACCAAATTATCATACACCGAAAACATTTACCCCGAAAAAAAAGCGCGAGAAGAGAAGCTGAATTATGAAAAAAATAAGCGGGTAATTGAGCAAATGACGTAAAAATTGGGGAATGATGCAGCGAATAATGATAATGAAGTGAATAATGCGTGGGAGGGGGGAGGGGGGAGCGGTAATTACTTTCTGCAAGCACTCGTATTGAAGCAGGGGTTGCCAGGTGCGTTAATTCCTCTTCCCACCTAGCCCCTAATAATATTAATAAACCATCTAAAACAAGCCCAATAAACCACGTAAAATAATGGTGATGAACGAGGGGGTGGGAGGAGGGTAAAGGTGGGATGGGGGAGGAGGGTAAAGGTGGGGGGGGGGGTTAAAAAAAAACATTGTGGGTATGATCAATTATTATTATTATTATCATATATTTTTTCACACAACATAATTTCAAAATTGCATGCAACGATGCAAAATGCACACGAGTGCTTACCACTGACAATGCATGAGTTTACAACAATGAGCGAATTCCGCGTAAATATTCCCCCCTCCGCATATTACACTGATAAACTGAGTCCACATAAGGGGAGCCACTGTATGTTCTACTGAGAAAACGAATCCTTTTAATACAACCGCTAATGCATAATGAACTGATATACTGCCACCTGTGTGCTGTTCTGAAGTAACTGCATATAGCACACTCCACAATGACTTATTACTGTGTACTGATGCACTTAATGAACACTTATTCATCTTCACGTCAGCTTAATTCTGACATATTCTGGTCCCTTAAATATACTGTCCACTGCCTGTTACACTGATGGACCGAGTCATTACTACATGTTAACACTGTTACACTTTCTCCACATAATACACTAAGTTACACTGAACACCTAAATCCCCATAACTCAGTCCTTACTACTTAATACAGTAAGCAACTACATCCCGAGTATTAATCCCCCTTACACATTACGTTAATACATTACATTCCCATAACACATACGCCACTTCTACACTGTACCACACACACACACACACAGCACCCAGAAGGCTACACAACCCAGTAGGCTACACAACCCAGTAGGCTACAATCTCAAACCATTTCCCGTGTGCTTTGTGCTCTCCCAAGACAGCAGCATTTAAGCAAGCCGTGTTCACTCCCCCGGCCAACACCCTCCTCTTCAGTATTGCAAATGGCTTGTAGCTTGGTTGGGGAGGCCCGCGCTGCCGCTCCCTCTAAATGAGAGTTCGCTGTTAGGGGGAGGGAAGCTGGGATGATAGAGCAGTAGGGGAGACACAGGCCTTAGGAGGGAGGGAGGGAAGGAGGATGGAAAGGAGGGAGAGTAGGTATGGAAGGAGGAGGTGGAGTGTCGGAGTGAGAGGAGATATATGATGAGGAGAGGGAGTGGGGGAGGGTGGGGAAGTAAGTGTGGGAAGAGGAGAGGATGGATAGAAGAAGAGAGAAGAGGCGTAGGGTGCGGAGAACGAGTAAAGGGTGTGGGATGGAAGAAGGGGTATGGGAGGAGGAGGAAGAGGAGGAGGAGAGAGTAAAAGGCTGTTGGAAAGGAGTGTGTGTGAGGTGGTTGGGAAGGAGAGAAGGAGAATGGGAAGAATAGCGGGAGTGATTACTGGAGAGGGAGACTTAGAGTAGGGAGAGTGTGTGGGATGGGGAGTGAGAGTTGCGGTGAGGAAAGGTGGACGGGGATTAAGAGGGGAGGTGTGTGTGGATTCAGGAGGAGGAGAAGGATGGTGAGTGGGAATGAGGGAGTACACACGAAAGCACACATATATGAATCACAACTACTTATCCCTACACACACACACACACCCACACACACACACCTAACACCCACATGAACCAACCTAACAGCCACACATACACCTTCCCCAATACACACATACCTATTGCAAAAACACCTCCCCTCTCCACCCGTCCACACATCTAGCCCCCACACACAAACACCTACCCCCTTATTCAGACTTACCTCCAAACACAAACACAAACACACCCCCTCACACACACTGTCGTTTATTAACCCCTACAAGGTTCCCTGCCATAAACTCACACACATACACACCCCCTTGAAACTTCCTCCATTTGATAGATTAGTAGATAACGCTGCAGGTTCCCCGAACTACACAATGTATCCCCCTCTCTCCCATACAGCCATTGACCTGAAGACACACAAGATGTAATCACGGAAATCAACATCTGGTGTAGCTTAGTAAATGGCTTTGCTTAATAGATATCAGTGTTCTGCTCTTGCTTAGAAGGTGAATTGCCCTCCGACTTCTCTTTATGGAGACAGTTGGATGAAAACACATTCAGAGAGAATCTACGTCAGGTGAACCATGCTAACACTGGTTGATGGATAGTGATTCCGTCAGTCACCTGTTAGAACAAAAGACACGGAGTGTTTGATGCCAATAGGTGCCTTCCTTACCCTATAAACTGAATTACTGTCGATACAGTAGAACTCATCGCACCGCGTCACACATAAACCAGACTCCTTGCCAGAACTAGTGACGCAGAAACATACTGTATAGGAGTGAGTGACAATTAAACGATTAACAGAATCCCACTACATTTTTCGGGCTAAAAAATATAACTTTGCTCCCCAGCTGTAGGACTTGAAACTTACTTATCATATACTAGATCTAAATACACACGAATGTTACCCCCGTTTTTATCCATAGTAGATGATGCATATATTAAAAGCAAACACTTAATGTACCGGTATTCATGAGAAGTGTCTGACTCGAAACCTTAACTTGCAAAGTGTATCTGTAGAGTAATTACCAACCAAAAAAATTATGATCTAGAAACAGACAATATATTTCCTAGAAACGTACATTTGATATCACCTACAGTATAATATTACATCCTATATTAACAAGAAATTCGCATCACATAATACATACTTCACATATTACTTGCAATATACATATTACCTTGAAACATAGTCATATTAACAAGAAATACATAATAGATTACCAAGAGAGACTCATCACCTGTAATACCTAGAAAGACACTTCGCATATTACCTAGAAAGACAAACAAGGTGTAGAATAGGGGGCAGGAGCTCCTAATTTCATTAATCTATGATATAGGGAAGAAAAAGGGGTGAAGGGTGAGTACAGATTAACGACCGCTGGGGTGAACCAACCAAAACCCACACTGGTCTTAATTACCCTCAAACTACACCACTGAACACTGATTGCATGTTATGTTGTTTGTTTTTGTCCTTTACTGTTGGTATTTTTTGTTTACTGGGTGATATTATTTTGCATTGTTTTTCTGTTGGTATTTTTGCTTACATGACGATTTTAATGTTTTTCTTTTTTCTTTGAGTATTTTTGTTTACGTGGTGATTTTCTTTGTTTTTTACTGTTGGTATTTCTGTTTACTGGGTATTATCTATTCATATTAGGGTTAGCAATGTATCTCTTATGCCCACATGTTGCTCAAGCTTACAGTCCCTCACTTATACAACAGGTGAGTCGTACTAATTTTAATCTATTGTTTACACGGGATTAACGTCTGACCAGTCTCCGTGTTATTCCTCCTTTATTTTCTCTGTGTTTCGTCTGTTTCTCTTAATTCCTCTAAATCTGGATCATTGAGTTGCTATATTTTCAGTTTTATCATTATTATTTCATTTACTGTTTATATATAACTAATGAGGATAATTCTTAATATTATTTATCATTTATTTTCTCTTTACTCTGTCTAAAGTTTTTAATTATCTTAAAATATGGATAATTAATAACTGGATGGGTGTTTCTTTTCGTTTAGTTATTATTATTATCGTCATTTATTGTATACAGGGAGCTAGGAGTGGAGGAAGTTGAAGACAGGAACGTGTCGGAAACGAGTTAGAAAAGCAGAGACCTTAACATCGGATGAGTAAAGAAGAGAAAGAAAAATAAGAAGATTATCGTAATGCTCTAATTCTCGCTTTCTTTTACTCTTATCCGGCCTCGTGAACTAAACTAGGTCAATGGACGTCTACTGGGTATTTCTTTATCGATTTCTTATATTATCTTTATTATTTGTATTTAATATTCTTACTACTTTTAATACATTACACTTCCTCTTGTGTATTCAGTTAATCAATTATCTAGTTAGAAAATACGAGTAGTTTAGAAATGACAATATTGAAATATATATAAGTACATTTAATAGTCAAACACATTCTATGTTTATTTTTTAATTTTTAAGAAATAATTGCACTTTCATTATAAAGTGCGAAAAATATAGTTTTATAACACTTGTAATTATTTTTGGTTTATTAAGATGTTGATCACACGGTTCTGGCAGATTTATTTTTTCTTTAGTTATATTTACGACTTCACTAAAATTAGTACTTCTTTCAGTTTATTTCACTCATTAGTATAATTATATTTACTTTATAAATTTTAAGGCCAAAGATACCCATTTATTTTTAGAAGTAACTCCTCTCTATGAACAGAATGTGGGAACAGGACAATGGATTCTTTATCTTCTCTTCTCTTCTCTTCTCTTCGGCAGATATCTCAAAAATCGAACTAAAAACAGAAACGAAGGAATCATACACACACACCATCTGATTACGTGTGTTCAATAATTTTAAGATTTGGTTTAATGTTTCCTCTCACAAAATCTTAGAATGTTATTTCGCCAAAATATTGATACAAATTATTTTTTTAATAATGTTAAATTTTTCATGTTTTTGTTTACGAAATAACGAAGGTAGGACGTGAGGATTTTTATTTAATTAACCTGACCAGAAAATATCCTGACTTTGTTGATGATGTTTCGAAACTTTCAATACGATAGAAAGTTTATTTGTAAATGCGTGCACCAATGTTTTATTTCATCAATATTTGTGTTTCCATCTTTCTCATACACATCAAAATTAACCACTTTTGACTTACTGTCAGGAATAGTTCTATAATTCGACGTAGCTAAAGTTAACAAAATCCATCAACATTTTTCACTTACATCGACAAAGCGAACATCAGACAAACGTTCTTTACCAGCTGAATCGATCCCACACACACAATCTATTACCTAGTCAATTATTTAAATATTGATAGCCAGAAGAGATTTTTCCCTTCTGGTAACCGTAAGAGAGATTGTAAGCTAAAAACGTAAAAACAAAACAAAATTTATCAACATCAAAGCGTATCTAGAGCTAAAATTATATCGTCGCAATTATACGTTAGTTGAAGTCTCGTACTATAATCGACGCAAAAGTGTTAATTTACGTCAGTGTTTTGTTTTATATGCACTTAGTTTTCTTGTTCTCGTTTATATAGTTGGTGTTCACTTGTGTTCTCTCTCATACACCGAATTAATCTCTAGGAGTTGGTGGATTTGGATGTTTTTCTGCGTTTACATTTGGTTTTCTGTAATCGGTTTGCAGATTTCATTTTCTGTGTTTTGGTCTTTGCATTTCGTTTTCTGTTTGCCTGAGTTCTCTGTAACCTCCAGATGTGTTTTATGGTGGGGGGCATACCCAGAACTGGACAGCCAATCACATCATGGGTCTCAACAAGGTGCAAGCAGTTCATTCACCAATCGCAGGCAAGCTGGCATCTGGGTGACCAATCACAGCCTGGGCATCTATGTGTTGTATACAACTCGTTAGCCAATGAGTGACCACCGTTTCTTCTTCCTTCAAGCAAAAAACTTATTCAACCTAAACGTAACCTAACCTAACCCATTTTTTTATAAGTAATATGTGTGATGATTGGTTACAGTGATGCGGGGAGGAGCTGGAAACGCAGTTTGTGATTGGTCAATGCGTTGCGTGTATAATTGGACATAATTCGTAGCTTTTCCAATGCTCTACTTTCATGGAAAACGTGAAGAAATATTTTTTGAAAGTACGTACATCTTTAACTAAATAACAACATGTTTATGAACACACACACTGAGTAATAGCTTACGTAGAGGAGATATTAACTCAAGCGAAGTAGATTAACGTCAACAAGCGTAAAATAAAGCAGATCTTAAACTCAATACGAATATTATCCTAAATATCGGATAGACATATTATTTCGTCAAAAAATACGTGGAGGAAAAAAATAATGAAATTACTCTGTTTCCTGCATCGTTTACACTACAAACCTCTTGGTCAAGTTTGTTTTAGTTCTTCAAATTCAGCCAAAGCAAATTATTTTAGTAGAGCCCCATGTACTTCTCAAAAATTGCTAGATCATTTATGTAAGTGTAGAAGTAGTAGTTTGTGTATACATTTGTGTGTACGCCTCATGTGTGTGTACATATGTGAACTTGTGTGAATAGTATGTGGAAATTCGTGTGATTTTTATGTAAAATCGTATTTTTGGATCGATTTTTCTTCAAAATTTTCCCAATTACATATACAAATATCCTCTCGTACATTAGAAGCACTGTGTACCGTACTGTGTCTACATTAAAGAGATAATTCAATAAATAATAACTAAATATAAATAAGACAAATAAATTACCCACTCCCTATTTACTACATAATGGTTAAAAAAGAGCGAACGTATTCCAATATATTTTCCTCCATACGTTGTTATTCCATCATTTTTTTCTATCATGTGTTCTGCTATAAAATCTCGCCTGCTACAAGACCTCAAAAATCTGGGTTAACTCCTTCGCACAACACCAGCCAGACAGATCACCCACTACCACCAGCAACCTCCTCCATACACTGCTGCTGTTTCCTGCATGTATGCCACCCTGCCTGGTACACCTTTAGATTAGTTCTTATAACCTTTTCGTTTTATATACTTTGTACATTATATTGAACCTTACTATCACTACCTAACTTACAACTATTGACATTTCAACAGTGACTCCAGCCGTACTGTTTAATTGTCTTGTTTTAACACTGACACTCATATGACCTTATCTCCTCCTCAATAAGCGCTGCCAACCTCATTCCTTATTATTCCTTCTTCCTCTTTCCCTCTCTAATTTTCCATACCCATACATCCTACATCCTAACTACAATTTACATACATGTGTGTGTGTATGTTTCAATATAAAAAAATATTGAGAAAGCATTTACCAGAAAACACATATAAACACAACCTCCCCCCACCCCACACACACACATATAAATTTAGGGAGATGAACTAACACACCCCTGCACTGAACCCCCCCATCACCATCACCACCACCACCAGTGCTAAAGTACCAAATGCAAATTGATTAATTTGTTGAAGAGGAGCAACAAAAATACCAGGAGCAAAAAAACACAGTTCTGGCTAATGACTGAACATTATCTTTCAATACACTAGAGAGGACCCACACTCCCTCGTCACCCTCCAGTGTACGTCATGTAGAACTTATATGGGCGGCACCCAACTGACGTATCACCAATCCATATTAATTACCCAATGAAAAAATAAGTTATTTCTTTCAGATTTATTCTCTCCCCTGTTCATAGACGAGCTCCGAGGTTCAAAGGATCGGTACCTGAACTAAACATGTTTGTACTAACTTAATGGGTATAATGTCCCTCTCTTGGTGAGTTAATTATTATTATTATTATTGTTACTGTTATTATTATTATAATTATTAATATTATTATTATTCAAATACCATTGAAAATTATCTTCTATTAATTATTAAGTAAGAAAACAATTACCTATTTCTTAAACCCACTACCAAGAAAGGGAACATTGATTTAATGATCCAGTAGTGTTGCCCTGGAGTCTGGTACACCATAGCGCGAGGGAGGGGGGGTGGAATTTTTAAGGCTAGAGGGAAGAATTTTCAAAGGTAAAGGGGAGAGGAGGGTAGGGGAGAGGAGGAACGAGAGGTGAGGAAAGGGGAGAGAAGGGAACGGGAGGGGAGGGGAGAAAATTTCTTAAGCTATGGGAAGTAATTTGTCAAAGCTGAGTATTTTTAAGGGGTAGTCAAATTTTCATAAGGAATGATACTCCATTAATATTTCTAATTCTTAAAATCCTAATGCTTAAGAAGAGAATTGAGATAACCAAGCTGCATGACGGATGGAGGTGAAATATGACACTGCATGACCCATAGTGTGGAGTATGGGAGGAGGAGGAGGAGGAGGAATTTTCAAAGCTAATATATAATAATGACACGATATTACAAGACTAATTATGCATTATTTCGAGGCCTCTCCAGCGCGCAAACAACCGTCCAGCAGCGGCAGGTCGTTCGGGGGGTTCCATCCGGCAATTTAGTCGTGATGAACTGCATAAATCCTAGTTTGTCCCCCCTCTTGTTGTCCCCCACTGGTCATTATGGCCGGTCATTATGGCGAAGTGGTCATTATATCCGTGTCTGGTGATCCTAGGCGCATTGTTTATCTCGTGGGCAAAGTTTGGTGTACTGCATAGCTCTGGTATATGTGTGTGTGTGTGTGTGTGTGTGTGTGTGTTAGGTCGTCTCATGACGCACTCACCGGCACACCGAGTTCTTTAACGTGTGGTGTTGTCCTAGTTACCGACAGTTCCCCTACAAAAAAAAAATTACTCGGCATCCTCATTGTTGTTCATTAATCATTAACGTTACTATCAAATATCATCATCATCATCATCATTATCATCACTAAAGTCATCAATCCTTATCATCATCACCGCCCCTCTCACCATCATTATTACCAACACTTTCACCATTATCCCCATCTTCAGTCCAAAAAATTATTTACTCTCACACCTACAACCCCAACACAAGTTATCCATACAACTTAGATGACTCTCCTCAACACGGCCGATACCGTCACCACGTATACCGAAACAACTACAAAGAGTCAAGATCCAATAAAGGGAAATAATTAAGAAAGAAGAAGAGGAGAGAGAAAAAATTAAATAAACAAACCCTAATAAGAACATTGTGAAAGAGGCGATTAATGATTGATTGATTGATTGTATACAGTTCACCCAACGTAAAATATTATTAAACTTTTATTTTTTTTAGAAAGATTAAAAAGAGACATCTGCTCCATGATCCAAGGAGTAACCATCTCCTCCCGGTAAAGAAAGGGTAAATGAGGAATTGATAAAACTGAAGAATAAACTAAAGAACCGAGGAACAAGCGAACAAAAAGAAGGGAAAGAAAGAGAAACTAATAATCGAGGAGACTGAGTAGGCCAAGACTCAAAGAAAGAGAGAGAGAGAGAGAGAGAGAGAGAGTGAGTCATGTATACGAGAGTTATATTGGCAACATGGCAACTGTCCCGAAGAGTTTGCAGCGTTCAAACTATGGCATAGACCTACTGTCGTATTTTCAGAGGAAGTTATAAAAGTTAGCATGTAATTAACGATCGTGATGGAGCGAGTACTAATTTCGGAGGCTGTACAGGCCCAATAATGCACACAGTTAGTAGTACACACATTCAGTAGAGCAAATATACCACGTTGACAATATTCTCCACTAATGCATCAATATTATAGAGCTTGTAGTAATAAATGATTTTACTTTCAATATTTATTTTTTTTTACTTATGATTAAAAATAAATGTCTAGTTTATTTCACTCAACTGTGCTAATCGGAGAACTTTCATTGTAAAGAACTTATTTAACTCTGTTTATATGTTTTTAGATATACAGCAATATATGTTTAAATATGTATAAATGTCTCTTATTCCCATATTACTTCTTGTTACTACAATAATATATGAGTATCATTTATGTGGGAAAATGTAATGATAAATAAATTTTTACCATACTTAGATAATTTTTTTTGTGTTTTTTTTAATCACTTCTATTTTGCCAAATATAAAGCCGAATAAATCAAACCAATCATTGTCTAACTTTTTTTAATTCATCATAACATTAAATTTATTCTAAGATAAAAATCTGCACTTAATTAATATATTCAACTTGTAAGTCTTTCAGATTTTTTATTTTTTTTTTGGCTTTTATTCATTTAACCAATTACTCTGACAGTCTTGTTCCTGCTGTCACAAACATCAATTAGGTGACACAAAATGGGTTATCGATTGTCGTGTACCAGTTTACTCTCTCGCTCTCTCGGATTTTATATTCAACATAGATGGAGTCGGCTAATTTCAGTCCTATATCTCCTGATACTCCTATATAGTACACAGCTGATTTATACATTACATCACATATTGGTGGTAATGTAAACTGGATATAATTCTCAGTGTAATATACAGCTTTTGATAATTATTTCTATTATACAACAAACATGTCTACTTTATTTTATTTTAAATTAATTTAAAATTAAGACATACACAGTTCATTCCTCGGTTATAAAATTATTAAATAAAAATGGACTCAAATTTTACCTATATTTCTCAATTAAGACATGCCAAGTATTTATCCATGTACCTACGTATAAACTTATCCATCTACCTGTCCCTATCCACCAATCACTTTACCTGTTGGACCTCACGAACAAGCTCACTCTCCCCACTGCCCAGACATCTACCTACTGTATATAAAGTGACAGTCTGTAATATGAAGTTTAGAAGCGATAGTTACTGGTCCGGAATCATTAGATGTTCAGATGTGTCATTTAGATACATTTTACGGTTTCTTACAATCCTTTTAACTTGATATTATTAGCAGTATTATCCCAAACTCGTAAAATGAATAAAATAAAAAATGAAAATCTATAATTTCTAGTTAATAATACCATGTAATTGTTATCTTGAAATTTTAAACAATGTAATAAAAAAAAACAGTAATAATAATAATGTCACCGCACATCGTCCTTTGGGAAAGGGAGACAAAAATTAAAGCGTTATTGGTCCACTCTACGGCCCGACCTACTGTACCTACTGTAGTGATCACGACTCAGTAAACTATCAGCTCTGACCCCATGAACTACAGTAGAAAAGAATCGTGATTTCAATAATAATAATAATAATAAAATAATAAAATAATAAAGCATTAAAATTAATAATAATAAGTATTAAAACAAAAAACAAATAATAAATTAATATTAATAAATATTAAAACAATAAAATAATAATATAATAAGTAAATAATAAAAATAATAATAATAAGTATTAAAATAATAACTAACATTAATAAATATTAAGATAAAATTATAATATAATATTAAAATAATAAAATAATAATCATATAATATTAAAATATAATAATATAATATAAAAATAATAATAATATAATAAGTAATCAATAAAAATAAAAATAGTAACTATTAAAATAATAAACAATAAAATAATAAAATAATAATAATATACGTAATAGTAAAAATAATAATAATAAGTATTAAAATAATAAACAAATAATAACTAATATTAATAAATATTAAGATAATAAAACCATAATAATATAATATTAAAATAATAATAAAATATTATAATATTAAAATAATAATAAAATAATAATCATATAATATTAAGATAATATTAATATAATAAATAATAATAATAATAATAATAATAATAATAATATAATAAAATAATAATAATAATATAATAAAATAATAATAATAATAATAATAATAATAATAATAATAATAATATAATATAATAATAATAAAATAATATAAGAATACATATATAATATTTATGTAATTTTATAATAATAATAAAACCGTAAAGAAAATCATTTAATTCATTGTAGATATAAAACAAATATTTTGTGTAATTAATTTGCTTTATGATTTCAACAACAAACTTACATACAAAAAAATCTTAAAATCAAATGTTAAAATAAATAATTTGTTTCATGAATTATCAATAAAATAAAATTAATTTGAAATAGAAGTCCAAATTATTACCATCGCAGAATCTACTGAAGTATTCCAAGTGTTAATTAACTAAGGTAACATTCATTTAATATTCCCCATCAGATAAATAGTTCTTCCATTTCTTAATATTCAATTTTATTATCCCGTAAATATTACCAACTCTAAATTATTATCCATAACTATCTAACATTGTCAATCAATCATATACCTATCTCTTAGTACCACCCCCCCGCCTCTCCCTCCCTCAACCATCACCATCCCCCCTCTCCCTATTTCATAACCACCATCACTTTTCATTCACGACCACCCACGTCACCTCAGCCAGGAATGATATTCCGGACTACCACCACCGACCCACCAATGCCAATACCAACGCCAGTGACCCACCAATGCCAATACCAACGCCAGTGACCCACCACCACCACTGACCCACTACCAACACCAATACGACCCCAATCTCATTCCCACACCGCCGAGATATTAAGATATGGCTACATTTATGAGTGGCAGCCTCTAGTTGTGCTAATGAGGGTGACAGCTGACTACCGCTACTGTCTCGACCTCTCGCTTTGCTTACACTTGCTCTCGTTCTCTATCATCTATTTGTACTGTCACTAAGAAGATATCACCGTTTTGAACTGTTTTATATATTTTGACTGACTATCGTTTCTAAATTATTTTATACTATCTTGACTGACTGTATTTCTATCGTGAACTATTTTATACTATTATAATTATGACTATGTCGCTATATTACAGTGATATATTTCCCCTAACATTCTCTGTCGATAAAGAAATTTGTGGTCTTCTACTTCAGTTCATTGTCAAAGTTATTAATGATAAGTAATGGAAATAAAACACAGGTAAAAGTAAAAAAAAATCTTAAATAATAATAATAATAGTCTGAAAAATTTATACCTGTTATTGTAATTATGTTCTTGTTTTTATTTATTTACTTTGTTTGTCTCTAGTGGTTTTTTGTTTGTTTGTTTGTATCGTTTCATTATTATTAGGGGTTTTCTTATTGTCGACGTCTTTCGTAGTGTTGTTGAGAATAATTTCGTAAGGGGATGGATGCTAATGTGGAGAAGTGGCTGTCATAATTTATATTCAAGACAAAGTAAACTAATTCACAACACTTCAGATCTGCTGTTATCTACAGATCTGTTGAGTGACATTATTATTATTATTATTTATTATGATTATTATGATTATGATTATGATTATTATATTATTATTATTATTATTATTATTATTATTATTATTATTATTATTATTATTATTACAGCACCAAATGAATGATACAGCATTTGTCGTGTCAATCAACTGTAAGAATACAGAGAAGGTTGGACTCTGGTTCACTATCAACAAGTATTTTACGGAACAATACTCTTGGAATGCAGGTACAGTATTATGAACGCTTGTATCTACACTAGATGCAAGTAAGTAGATTATTTGAAGAGTGTAGACCTACAGCTGGACTCACCTACCCACGCAATCATGGTAGATTAATGAATCAGTTTATTTAAATATTATTAGTATTAATATTAAATATTTATTGATAAAATAATATATATATATATATATATATATATATATATATATATATATATATATATATATATATATATATATTTATTTATTTATTTATTCATAGGGAGGATTAGGCTGGTAGTAGAGGTAGGCGGTGTGGTGATGCGCGCTTGAGCGAGGGACGTTCAACAGTGCATACTGCATAGATGGGAACCACTGATATACTTCCCGCGGTATACGGACATACCCTCACATCACCCACATAAACGAAGCTATACCACCCAATATGATGTATCCACAAACAAGGCAGTTATGTACAGGAGTCGCTGGTATGTGTTGGTATACGGAGTCAACGTACTGAGGCCGCTAACGATGATGCTCTTATAACGGGGTTACCATGTGCAATTGCAAGATCAATACAGAGGCTCTATGGCGGTGACCGAAGTATGGGTTAATTTCTATGGGATTCGCTCAATTGGATACTGGCTAAGAGAATGCATGGGAGGGTCTAGGAGGTGGTGGGGGGGGGGGGGCGAATTAAGGCTCCTTACGGCACATCCAGGTTACTACGATGCACAGTTGAATCTACCAATCAGGTTCCTAGCCCATCAGATAAGGCACGCGTGGTCTTTCTAATCGGTGCGATTAACGTATTACTTCGCCGATTAAGCGTCATTATATACTACTTGGGCCCTAAGGTTGCTTGACCAGCTAGGTGACTTAGTAAGTAAGATGCAGCACGAAGCACTTATCCAGTTTGGTTGTAGTTAATTGGTGATTTGGTTGTCGGAAACGCGGTGAATCTAAGTAATCACCTGTGTGAATAAACCATAAACGATCTCGCATATGCGATTATTTTAACGTACATCATCTTAATTAACGAGATCTTCGCAGAGGTTAACATCCACATCCCACCTACCATCCCATCCGTTCCCTGACAGATCCAGCAATACACAAACTCAAATCTTCCTCTCACGTATTGAATTTAGATACAAGTGTGTCTATTGTACTGCTCACCGAAGTTCTACGTATTCGTGGACACCAAAGTAAACACACCTAACAAACACCACCAAATATTTCATTAACTCTGTAATAGTTAATAAAAACAATATAAACTCAATATTATGTTATATTCTGTTTTTCCCCGGCCATCTAGATTAAACAAACCTGTATCGTATATCAGATTTATGAAAAAAGAACGAGGGGTATATATAACGTGTGAATGTAAGAAATAACAAGAGGCGGGGAGATGAACAGCATTAAAGGTCCAGGAATGCATAAAAGAACGGGGACGGTATGCAAGAATCCCCGAGCGAATGCAAAAGCGATGCAAGATGACAGGCGAGGCAGAGAGCAGAGGTCGCCACCCGGACGAAACATTGTGGAAAGCAAACGCTGGAGTGTGGAGCGGTGGGTGTGGTGGTGTGGTGGGGGGGTGGGGGAGCTCGTCAGGCAACCATATACTGCACCGCCCACGGCAACACCTCATTTAAAACTTTACAAACAATATATTTATACTTCTTCGAGAGAATTAGTACCACACGGGGAGGAACACGTAACAGTGCATGTTGTAGTGGTGCCTGTGTGAGTCGTATATGGGAGGGGGGTGAGCGAGGCCAGTGTTATTATGGTGTGAAGCACGGTGTGTTTATTTTCTATTGCATTCGGCAAGCACCGAACAGCTGACGCCGTAATGATGCGCTTTTCATATGCAAAACACCGAAAGCAACGGTTTTACTAGAGCATTCATGGGGAACCGGAACATGCAGGCACAAAAAGCACACGCTTGCAATGGATTTTTAGCAATGCACATGAGACTTACCTCCGCGCTCAAGCACAAGCCGAGTGCTGTTGAGGTGCGACAAGTCGCCAGGCAGGCGGCCCACCTTGAGGCACCCCGGATGACCAAAATTCCTCGTCTGGGTCAATTTTAGTGGTTATAAGAGGCCAATTTGTCTCCCGAACTTAAGATAGCTGCATCCCCTGCACACCAAGAAGAGTAAAACGCCGAGAAAAATAGTCTAGCCGTCTAGCTGGGTACTCGTGCACCCCCCCTACCACCCCGACCCCACCCGGACATTGCAACCCACCCATACAAACCCCCCCCAATCTCTACCTCCCTCCCTCCTTTCCCTCCTTTCCTACCTAGGCGTCTTCTACGCTCTCCTCCCTCCCCAACCTCTAAAGATCCTCCTCCCTCAGAGATATGCACCAGTATCCTCCCCATCACCCCGGTATTACAAGCCCTACTTATTCCGTATTCTTATGGAAATGCAGGTGACCGGGGCCAGTAGCGGGCATTGTGCTCACGCTCCTGTACTGGACACTGGTCAGTCCCGCCCGCCCCTGCATTCTATGTCAGGAGGATACGTTCCCACACCTTCTCTGTCCTACCCGCGCCCTCCCTGCCTCCCTACCATACACCCCGGCCTCTTCCTCCTCATCCTCCTCTCCTCCGGTACCTGCCTTCCTCCTCCTCTTCTCCCTCTTATAGACCAAGGCCTCTGCCCTCTCCTCATTCTCCTCTTCTCTCTCCCACTGACTCGATGCTTCTTCCTCCTCTTCCTCCCCATACATTCTAGGCCTCTTCCTCCTCCTTCTCTCCATACACTCTAGGTCTCATCCTCCTCCTCCTCCTCCAATACCTGCCTACTTCCTAATCTTCCTCCAGCATCAGTCTACCCCCCCCTCCTCCTCCCATACCTGCCGTCATCCCCATCTTCTTTCCCTCTCCAACACTGGCTGGTCATCTTCCTATTTCACCACCCTTTCCTCTCCACAGTAGGCCTCCTCCTCCCACAGTTCTTTTGAGGATATTACCTGCAATCTCACTCACCTTCACTCCAATTAATACTACTAATAATAATATATACACTGCTACAACTACTACTACAATTATTACTACAACTACTACTAATAATAATATACTACTACTAGCATTACTTTTATTCTTAATCTTTTCATAAATAATTTCTACTTGGTTCTATTATTTTTTTTCGAATATATATCTCTTAAATTCTATTCATTATATTTTTTATTTATTTTATTTATTATTTTAACCTTTTAATTAATTCTCTTCCATCAAAGGTTTATTCTTTTATTTTGTCATTATATCACTACTTCTTCCTTACTATAATTCTTCTGACATTTCTTCATTGTTTTATTTTTGTTTATCTACATTCTTATGTGTTATTTAAATTTATATTTCTTACGAATTTATTAATATTTCTAAAGATAATCCTCATTGTCTTGGGGGTGATTTTATTGTTGTTTTTCTTCACTATATTTTCATTATCTTAATCGCCTTTTTATATCTTCCTTCCCTTTAAATTTTATTCTCGTGTCTTTATATTCTTCATTTCGTATTCAATTCATTACCTTTTTATGCTCTTCTACTACTTTCAATTTCATTAATTTTATCTCCTCTTATATTTATTAACTTCTCGCACTTATTTTTCCTCTTTATTTTACCTTATTACTTGTTTTATTGTATTTCTGTTTACGTGTAATTTATATATTATTGATTTTATTCCTTTAATTCTAGCTTTCATGTTTGCTTTCTTTTTTCATCGATTCTTATTTTTGTTTCTATTATTTTCTTTCCTTCTTTCTCCTTCCTTCCTTCTTTCTTTCTCCTTTCCCACTGTTATCCCCTCTGTCTTTCTCCCTGTTCCAACTCACCCTCCTAATCTTCTACCCCCCCTCCCACTCTCTTCCTCTCCCTTTAATTTTCCGAACCCTTCACCTATTTTCCCATTTTCTTCTCCTTTCTGCTCTACTACTACTACTACTACTACTACTACTACTACTACTATTTTATACTACCAATGACAGCATCGTTTATTACTACTACCACTAATACTACCATTTCTACCACTATTATTACTACTTTTGCCAACTCTACTACTATTACTATCATTAATATCGTTCAATATTTCTCCCTTCCATAACGCAACACATACCAGATTATAAATTACAAGCGAGTTAAATCATCTCTTAGACTGTGTAACAATATAATGGAAAAAAAATATGAAAATTAGGTAAAATAAAGCTAGATAAATAATGATAAATATGAATACGGATGAAGAAAAATATATATTACCATTTGTTATATTAGAACATAGGGATAGAAGATAATTGTAAAGGAAATATGTTAAAACAGTGATATAATAATGTACTGATAAAATTAAACCAAACATTGATTTTTTACTTAAACATTTCAGTATTAAGTATTAGCAATAACCAGTACAGTAAGTAGCAACGATATGTGGCGAGAGTAAGATCAACATCAACAGGAGGCAGCAATAAGACTACTACATGTTGAAATTAGTGATAACACGTGTGGTAACAGCAGTAGTCTAGTCAGGGGCTGTACCTACATAAACAGTCGAGGCATTAGTGATATAAGCCCCTGGAACAGCACAAACATCTAAACAACAACAGCAGCATACCAAAACAACAACAGCAGCATACCAAAACAACAACAGCAGCATACCAAAACAACAACAGCAGCATACCAAAACAACAACAGCAGCATGCCAAAACAACAACAGCAGCATACCAAAACAACAACAGCAGCATACCAAAACAGCAACAGCAGTAACAGACCAGAGTAACAAAGACTCACGGAAATAATATCACAAACTAAGATACAAATAGTAAACGTAGAAAAATTAGAATAGAATAAATAAATAAATAAATAAATAATGGTTGTGAAAGGAAATGTAATAATAATAACAATAACAACAATTCTACTATACTACAAAAGATATAAAAATATAATAATAATAATAATAATAATAATAATAATAATAATAATAATAATAATAATAATAATGGCAATAATATTAAAAAAATAGCGACAATAATAATAAATAGCAACAATAATAATTAATAGCAATAATAATATATAATAGCAATAATAATAAACAATAATAAGTAATAATTATAATATATCATCTTCCGTTACCTAATCCAGAGCTGACAATTAATAAATTCCTTTAATTGTGTTCTTTTTAACCCCCAAGGAAAAAACCCATGTTCAGTGTGTCGAGACATTGACTATCTGAATATATTTTTTTCTCAATCCATCGGCAGCAGCAACAACAATTGGGGCTCGGGAGGAAAGGTAAGGTGGGAGGGGGGGGGGAGGGAGAGGTGGAGGGAGGTAGGGAGGGAGGTGGAAAGGGAGGTAAGGGAGAGGTGGGAGGGGGAGGGAGAGGTGGGAGGTGGAGGGAGGCAGGAGGGAGAGGTGGGAGGGAGAGGAGGGAGAGGGGGAGGGAGAGGAGAGGGAGGGGGGGAGGAGAGGTGGAGAGGGAGGGGAGGGAGGGGAGGGAGAGGTGGGAGGGAGGCAGGGAGGGGGGGGGAGGGGAGAGGAGAAGAGAGGAGAGGGGGGAGGGGAGGAGGCATGTAGAGAGGAGGCGGAGGAGGGAGAGAGAAGGGAGGAGAGGAGGGGAGGAAGGGAGATCCAGAGAGAGGGAGAGAAGGGGAAAGGTGAAGAAGATGGGAGAGGGTAGGGAGAGGTGGGAGGAGGGGAGGTTGAGGAGGAAAAGGGGAGGGGGGAGGGAAGAAGATGGGGAAGAGGGAGGGAGGTGGGGGAAGAGGGAGGGAGGTAGGAAGGTGGAAGGATAGGAGAACGGAAGATGGAGGGAACGGGAGAGAAGGGAAGTGGAGGGAGGAAAAGAGGGGAGGGAGGAAAAGGAGAAGGAAGGAAATGAATGGAATGAAGGGAGGGGAGAGAGGGAGAAGGTAGGGAGAGGGGAGAGGGAGGGAGGAGAGAGAGAAGGGAAGGAGGGAGAGGGAGAGAGGGATTCAGGAGGGAAGGAGGGAGGGAGGAAGATAGTTAGGGGAGGGAGAGAGGGAGAAGGTAGGGGAGAAGGGGAAGGGAGGGAGAGGGAGAAGGGAAGGAGGGAGAGGGGAGAGAGGGATTGAGGAGGGGAGGGGAGGGGAGGAAGATAGATAGGGAGGGAGACAGAGGTGAGCGGGGAGGGAGAGGAGAGAGAGAGGGAGGGAGAGAGAGGGAGAGAGAGAGGAGGAGAGAGGGGGAGGGAGAGAGAGGGGGAGGAGAGAGAGGGGAGGGGAGAGAGAGAGGGGGAGAGAGAGGGAGAGAGAGGGGGGGGAGGGAGAGAGAGGGGGGAGGGGAGAGAGGGGAGGGGGAGAGAGAGGGGAGGGGAGAGAGAGGGGGGAGGGAGAGAGAGGGGGAGGGGAGAGAGAGGGGGAGGGAGAGAGAGGGGGAGGGAGAGAGAGGGGGGGAGGAAGGAGGGGAGGGAAGGAGGCGAGGGGAGAAGGGAGGGAGGCGAGGGGAGATGGGAGGGAGGTGAGGGGGGGAGAAAGGAAGGAGGCGAGAGGGAGAAGGGTGGGGAGAGAGGAAGGAGGGAGAGGAAAGGAGAGGGTAGGAGGGGAGGGAGGGGGAGGGAGGAGGGGTAGGGGAGGGAGGGAGGGAGGGAGGGGAGGGAGGAGGAGGGACAAGGGGGGAGGAAGGAGGGAGGAAGAGGGTGGGGAGGGGAGGGAGTGGTGGTTGGGGAGGGTATACGTTGAGGGTGGGGGGGGGTTGGATGGGGGATGGATGTAGGAGAGGAGATGTGGAGGGGGGTGCCGGTTGCAGTGTAGGCCTGACCACACCTCTTGAGCTTCGCATATATGTATGTACGTATGTATGTATGTATGTATGTATGTATTCCTGCGTGTATGATGGTTTACGTATGAAAACGTGTGTATGCTTGCATAATATGTATGCGTGTGTTTGTTACGTGTTTTAATGCGAGTATGTATTTAAGGACGTATGTTTGGATATGTGCATCTTCGCATACATACATACGAATGTATTTTCGCACGTTTGCATGTATATGTAATCGGTGTAAGGGTTTATTTATGTATATACAAACTTACATGTATGACTTGTAGGTATGTATATACAAACCTACACTTGTAAATATTATTAATACTTAACTTCAGTTGCATTACCTATACCTATAAGTATAATAGTGTATACGTCTGTTTATCTAATCATTCACCCACTCATTCATTCACCATTAATATAATAATACACCAGCATACACTACACCATACCCGTGATATACTCTGTGGTACATACACATATCTTTTAGCACCACAATGCATATGTTCTCTCCTCTATTGCCACCATCACTACCACCACCAACCATTCACTACTATTACTACCATCAACTACCACCACCATCAACCACCACCACCAACCACCACCACTAATCTTATCGTTCTTATCCCTAACTACCACCCACAGTTAACACCCCCCCCTCCTCCTCCTCTCACCACACCAACATGAGTTAACTTGCATCTCATCTCTTAACTACCACAACTACCACCATCGATCTTAATTATCCCTAATTACTACAACGATTATTATCACAGTGCTTTCGTTGTCCTCACTTCTTAACCACAATTATTCTTACTTTGGTACAACAACCACTATGGCCCTGCTACCACCAACCCGTCTACAACCACAATTATCATGACCCTGCTCTCACTACTTCACCTACTAACAAAACCAGCATTACTCCTTTGCTACCACCCCACCCACTACCACTATCTCTCAATTATTACCACTCCACCCACTACCACCACCTACCACAATCACTATTATTACCACTCCACCAATTACCACTATTACCACCCCACCTATTTCTACCATAACCCAACTACGATTATTCAACCTGCTACAACCAACATCCTACTACTACTATCACACCTACTACCACACCCATCATCATAGTTGTTACTACCTCTGTAACCACTACCACAAGTTCCTTTATCCTGCTAATACCATCCCACCCACTACTACGACAACCACCATCACCACACACCCTTCATAAAATCCTATTGTCATTCATTTTCATTACCACCATCTTCTTCTAAAATCATTACTACCACCCTCAAATATTTTTCCACCCTGCCACCATTACCACCACCTTCACCATCACCACCATAATCTCTCTATCCCTCAACCATAATCCTCACTATCACCTACCATCAACAACCACCCTCCATTCCCCATCACTATCATACACCTTTTCCTCTTTCCCCTTTACTACCCCACATTACCATCCTCCCTCCCTCTTCCTTTCTAACCCCCGCACCAAAGCCACCCACCCACCCACCACCACCATCACCACCATCCCTCCCCCGATCCTCACCACCACCACCATCATCATCATCACCATAATCATCACCACCTCAGCTACGGCATGAAGAATCACATCAACCCGGAGTGTGGGAATGAGGGGAGAGCATCCATATAAGAACTGCTTAACCTTTCCACCGGCAGTAGAGGACCAGTTTTTGCCGAGGTACTGGACGCTGGTCACTACACTGCACAGGGACGAGGATGATGCACGTACGCTGACCATCACGGAGGGAGGGGAAGGAGTGCGGGGGGGAAGAGGAGCAGGACGGACCATTTGTTGCAAGGACGGCGTACACCAAGACCTGAGCGGAGACCTCACCAATGCAGGCACCGACTTATAAACACAAATATATCGATTCATTCACATGTCCGCTCAGGTTAAAATACATACATAGTCAGTGTGAAAATATATCTCTTCTAACTCGGGGAAATACATAGTGGTTTCTTAAGGACAGTCATCTAGAAGGGATTTAATGAGATTAGCCGGAGCCTCTCTCTCTCTCTCTCTCTCTCTCTCTCTCTCTCTCTCTCTCTCGCGCGCGCGCTCTCTTCCTCGGGCGGGCGATGCCATGGACCTGTCAAGGGTGTGTTGGTGTTTATCTCAAGGGATGTGATTGATGTGGGAAGCGACGCCAAATAATGCCCGCTATAAATCTCAACATAATTATTCTTGCTTAGCTACACTTGGGGTGAAGAAGTTGTGCTGCTGTTAAGAGGTGACGTTTTTCTCGCTTTCTTACCTCTTGCCTTAGTATATATATAAAGGTTATACGAGTATACTAATAACATGGGTAACGGGGTTAATGTATGCGGTATGTTGCCTGGCTGAGAGTAGCGTTCATTCCCCTGTTTAACCGTGTGGAATGAAACGCATGAAAGAAATGTTCCAATGCTCTTTTTTCTTTTTACTTTTACTGTGGAAGAAAAAAGTTAACATTGTTTTTTACTATTACTTAGTTTAGCATGAATAAAATAATTACAATAAGAAGATTTATTTTCGTCTATTGTACATTAGAAGATTATCACAACACTATCGTATATACTTAATGTAAGCTCCTCACCACCTCACTCACGATAAACAAAAATTGGATCATTACTTGTATTTTTTTACGACTGAAGCAGAAATAATCACTCAAAATAACACTCCATCAATTCTTTAAAGAAATATAATACTGACGTCATTTACCACGAAAAAAAATTTAACCAATTTTCTATAAAAGTTGAATAAAAAAATACATTTCTTTTAGACTTTTTTTTTCATTTTTATTATCCATTTTCTTTATTGCGCATTGTTTCTCTCTAAATCCTAATGAGAAGGAGAGAAGGAAATAGTAAAGACAATAATAACGACCACAATAAACACTACACGACGAAAACAAATGAAAATGAGAACATCTTAAATAAAAAAATAATAATACTAAGTGATTAAAAAAAAGAATGAATAGTAGAGAAAACATGTGATAATGGTGAGAGATGAGAGATAGAGAGAGGGGAAACACACAATAAAATGAGAAGGGGAATATTTGATAAAGATGAGAGATGTGTGAATTTAAATAAAAATATATGAAGAATGTATGTGTGTGTGTGTGTGTGTGTGAGAGAGAGAGAGAGAGAGAGAGAGAGAGAGAGAGAGAGCCACACCCCAAAGATCAATGCAGGCTATGTTTACGTAAGAAAGTATATGTGTGTATGTGTATGGAGGGAGGAAGGGAGGTGGTAAGAAGAGAATCTGCTTGTCCTCCCTCCCTCCTTCCCTACCCTCCCTCCCTCCCTCCCTCCCTCCTTCCTTCCCTCCCTCCGTTCCTTACCCTCCTTCCCTAGGTGATTATCAATACTATCCAGACTAAGACTAATACCATATTAACTTGATAAAGTCAAATGCTGTCCACAGTGCACTGAGGAGAGAGAGAGAGAGAGAGAGAGAGAGAGGATGAGGAGTTAACATAGCGATAGGATGGATGAGGATGAAGGATTTTTTTCTTTAACGGTAGACAGGTAAGGATGATTAGGTTAGGTTAGGTTAGGTTATCTATTGTTTGGACGAAGGATTACTTGAAGGTATTGAGAATGTAAAGAAGGATAGAGAGAAGCACAGAAGGATGATGTGGATAGAGATAAAGCAGAGAAAAATAAGAAAAAAGAGAGGAATAGAGAGATGCAGAGAAGGATGAAGATGATAGAGAAGAGGTAGAGAAGGATGAGGATAGAGAAGATATTGAGTTAGGGAAGGATAGAGACAAAGAGAAGGCAGCGAAGGATGTAAACACACACAGGAGGGATGGATAGATGAATAATGAAATACTAAAGGCAATAAAGTGATAATAAGAATGAAAAAGACTTGGGGAAGGGGAAGAAAATTATCATAACTAACGAATGAGCAGAAACATAATGAAAAGAAAAGTATGAATAAAAAAACTAAATTAGTGTTTATATCAGGACTTTGTGACGCAGTATGACGGTAATTAATATTAATAACAATATTCCTTTTAATTATATCGAATAAATTAAGAATAATATACATAATGATGTTTAAAAGATATTGATGGTAAATAAATTTATTCAACCTATGTTAATTTGGACTTTTTTTTCGGCTTCACGAACATAATTTTCTCTTAAGCGCATTTATTCCCATTCGTAAGTAATAGTTAACATGGATATTATCACTGTTGGAGAGACAGACAGACAGACGCATGCACACACACACACACGCACGCACGCACGCACTCACTCACTCACTCGCGCACCACAACGCAAAAAAAGGTGCCACACCGTGTTACTGCAGCGTAAGACCCCCCCCCATCCCCATTCCTTAATCTGATCTACTTATTTAACCACTTCGTCCCTGTGTCTACCTGTTACTATTTTTTATCTTCTCGCTTCTCTTTTATCGATCATTTATTAAT
Source organism: Homarus americanus (assembly GCF_018991925.1). NCBI lineage: Eukaryota > Metazoa > Arthropoda > Malacostraca > Decapoda > Nephropidae > Homarus > Homarus americanus. The sequence continues at coordinate 579,314 of NW_024718106.1, forward strand.
TTATCCATTTAATTCGGTTTAAATTATTTCTTTTCTAGTTCTCTTTTTGCGTTTAGTCTCCATCTCCTCCTTTATCTCTTCTTTCCCCTGTTTTCTTCCCTTCCCTTATCTCCCTTCCCTTCTGTTCCATCCCTTATCTTCCTTCCCTTCCTTCCCTTTTCCTTCCACCCCACCTCCTTTTCCTCTTCCTCTTCCTCCTCCTATTCCTTCTTCTGTTTTGTATTGTTTCTTTACAAATTTATCTCCAGGTCTCTTTCTTTATCACCTATCTTTATCATCCCTATTCTCCTTCCCTTACATCACCCCCTTTTTCAGTCTTTTTTCTTCATTAAGTAGATCTCTCTCTCTCTCTCTTAAGTTCTTTTATTCATCTTCTATTCTTCTCTGTTTCTTCTATCTATTCTACCCTCCTCCTCCTCCTCCTCCTCTTTTCCTTCTCTCACTATGTTTCATTCGCCCCGTCTCTTCTCCATTTCCCCCTTTTCACTCTTATTAATTTCTCCACTTCTCCCCTTTTCTCACTGTCCTATCTCTCCTTCGTATTCTCTTTCTTCCTCTTGTTCTTATCCTCCTCCTCCTCTCCTCTCTTTTACCACTCTCTTTTATTATCTTCCATCTTTTTTCTCTTTCTCCGTCTCATTATTTCTCCTTCCTCCTCCTCCTCCCTTTCTCTTTTCTCATTCTATCTTTTATTCTGTTCTACATCATCATCATCGTCCACCTCCTCTGATTCTCTTCCTCTCCTTATCTCTTTCTCCCTATTTCATCCTCTCCCCCTTCCCCTCTTCTCCCTATCTTTCTCTCTTTCGATTCTCCGCTTACCACCCCTCTCTCCCCTCTACCTTCCTTCCTGCAGGGCCGGAGAGCCACGCCCCTGCCTGCCTCCAAGAGCTTCACCCCCCTGCTGAGTTTCATTAATGTACTGTGCGTGAATGTTGGGTGTGGGAGGGTGGGGGCAGGTGGGGCAGGTGGGGGCAGTGGAGGGGGGGTGTGGGAGGTGAGGAGGTGGGAGGAGGTGGAGGGGGGTGTGGGAGGTGAGGAGTGGGAGGAGGTGGAGGGGGAGGTGAGGAGGGTGGGAGGAGGTAGAGGAACAGGGTGGGGAGGGTATGGAAGGTGAGAAGGGTGGGAGAAGGTGGAGGGAGGGAGAAATGGGGAGTAAAAAAGAAGGGAGGTAAAGAGGCAGGGGAATAGTGTGGAAGAGTGAGGAAGTGGGGAGAAAATGGGGAGAAAATGTAAGAAGAAGAGAGGGAATGGGGAGGAGAGGAGGAAGGGGAGATGGGAATAAGGGAGAAGATGTAAAAGGGGAAAGGGTAAATAGGGAGGAATATAGTAAAAGGAAGGTAAGGGGAGGGGAAGAATTGGGTGGGTGAGAAGGGGAGATGGGGAGAAAGAGGTGGAGGTTAAGAGGGAACAGGAGAATGGAGACGGAAGGGAGAGGAGAAACTGGGGAGGGGAGGAAGAGGGAGAAGAATGAGGAGGAAGAGGAGGAGGAGGAAGAAGAGGAGAAGAGGAGGGATGGAAGAAGAGTTAATGTGGGGAAAGAAAAGAAAGATGGAAGAGATTGAAAAGAATATGGAGAGAGAGAGAGAGAGAGAGAGAGAGAGAGAGTCACAAGGGGAAAGTGTGAGAGGAAGGAAGGGATGATAGGGAAGAGGAAAGCAATGAGACAGGAGTGTGGATAACGAGGAGATGAATGAATTGGGAGATGAGAGATACGAGAGAATAAAGGTAAGGTGAGAAGAGGAAAGTGGTAAAGGACAATAGAAGGAAGAAGACAGGAGGAAGGTAATTAGGATAATGGAAGAGGCCAGGAGAGGATGCAATAAAGGGGTTAAGAAGAGGAAACATGGGTAGAAGAGAAGAGGAAGGATGGGAATAAAGAAGAGAGGGGGGGGTTGATGAAAAAGGAAAAGAATGAGAAAATTAGAAGAAGATGATGAGGAGGAGGAGGGGCGAGATACAAGAACAGGAAGAAGATGGGTGGTGTGGAGAGGAAGGAGGATGGAAAGGAAAAAGAGAGGAAAGAAGAGGGTGGGTAGAAGTAGGGAACAAACAACGTGAGGGTAGAGAGGGAGTGGTGGGTAAGAGGAAGAGGGGTAAGGGAGGAGAGGAAGGGAATGGGAGAGAGAGAACGAGAGAGAGAGAGAGAGGCGGGGGGTAGACAGGTAATATACTAAGGTAATGAGAGGGGAGAGGGAGGAGGACAAATGGGAGGAGGAGGGGAAGGAGAGGGGAAGAGGGGAAGGAGAGGGGGGTACACCTAACTACATGCACAATGCACACACCTCGACGTGGTTCTCTCTTCCAGACTGCGTGGTTATATCTGGTTGTTCCTCCCCACCACACCACCACACCACCACCGCCATCCTCTGAACATTCACCACCACCATCCTCTGAACATTCACCACCATCATCCTCTGAACATTCACCACCACCATCCTCTGAACATTCACCACCACCATCCTCTGAAATTCACCAAGAGTCTCAACATTCACCACCACCATCCTCGAACATTCACCACCACCATCCTCTGAACATTCACCGTCTCAACATTCACCACCACCACCATCCTCTGAACATTCACCACCATCCTCTGAACATTTACCACCACCATCCTCTGAACATTCACCACCGCCACCATCCTCTGAACATTTACCACCACCACCCCCAACATTTACCACCACCACCATCCTCGAACATTCACCACCACCATCCTCATACAAGTTCAATTACCACCACACCATCCTCTGAACATTCACCACCATCCTCTGAACATTTACCACCACCATCCTCTGACACACCACCATCTGAACATTCACCACCATCCTCTGAACATTTACCACCACCATCCTCTGAATCACCACCACCATCCTCTGAACATTTACCACCACCAATGAACAATCACCAAAAACCATTACATTCTTTATTGTCCATCAAATTATATTACAAATTATCACTATTCCTCTAAATCATCTTACGGTATAGCAGACAAAGGAGAAATACTGAGAAATAATAAGAAAAAAAACAGGCAGTGTTTTTATTGATGACAAGAAGCAAACATATATTGATGACAAGAAGCAAAAGCACGAGTTACGTTCACTGTACAATATCTAAATAAAAACAATAATAAAAACAATCTCAGAAGTGTAACTTACTCTGGCGGCGAGATATGAAAAGCGGGTGTCAGTGTTGGGTGGGGATTTTTCCTGTGAATTGGTTGTTCCTGGGATGTGATTCCATGAAATTCAATAAAACTCATGACTAGATTGTATCTATAAATCCAAATTTCATTACAACAAACTATTCCTGTGAGTGTGAAGCTCTGAGCGAGTGGACCAACACTCAAACATTGTGAACTAGGGATGGGTCTCCTGCAAGCCTGTGACCCGGTGGAACCAGGCAGGCTGTGACCCGGTGGAACCAGGCAGGCTGTGACCCGGTGGACCAGCAGGCTGGACCGTGAACCCAGGAGGGTGTGACCTGGTGGTCCCAGGGAGGGTGTGACCCGGTGAACTCAGGAGGGTGTGACCCAGTGAACCCATGGAGGGTGTGACCCAGGGACCCAGGAGTCTGTGACCCAGTGAACCCAGGAGGGTGTGACCCATGAACAGGAGGTGTACCGGACCAGAGGTGTGACCCGGTGAACCCAGGGAGGGTGTGACCCAGTGAACCCATGGAGGGTGTGACCCGGTGGACCCAGGGAGTCTGTGACCCGGTGAACCCAGGGAGGGTGTGACCCGGTGAACCCAGGGAGGGTGTGACCCGGTGGGTCCAGGGAGGGTGTGACCCGGTGGGCCCATGGAGGGTGTGACCCGGTGGAACCAGGCAGGCTGAGACCCGGTGAACCCAGGGAGGGTGAGACCCGGTGGGCCCAGGGAGGGTGTGACCCGGTGGGCCCATGGAGGGTGTGACCCGGTGGACCCAGGGAGGCTGTAACCTGATGAACAAAGGTGTACGCGACACAGTGAACTCAGGGAACGTCTCCTTGTTAAACACAGGCAAATGTGTCCAAGAATCACAACAACATAATATAATAATAATAAAATACTGTTCCGGCAACATTGGATCTACAGATTCCGAAATAAATAAATAAATAAAATAAAGACAGCAACAAACATGTTCATAAAGCAAGTGGAGGGTTTAACATGGTTGTACAGGTGATGAGAAAGAAGGAGTTGGGCTTTAAACTCGGACTTGTAGGACTAAGTGGAAGTAATTCCCTGTTTTAGAAGTTTATATTGTCAGCAACACTGCTTACTCCCATCTCTCCTCTCCCATCTCTTCTACCGCTCTCATCCCCCTTAACCCTCCCTGAAATATAGGTGAGCCCTGCCAGCCACTAGCTAAGGGGCGCTTCCCTCCTTAATATGGGTCAACTGTCTTTACCAAACAAAATCCTCGTTTGTTTGAGCTGGTCGGCGCTAAGAGTTCCAAGGTACATTTTTTACCTCTCCAGATACATAATGCTTTTCGTGGTACTGAACAAGACTTAGACATATTTAGAACGATAATCACAAGTTCCTTATAACACTTTTCGTCACCGAATCTGTCAATAACAACAGTCGCAACTTCGTATTTCCTCGACTGTGAGATGCAACTCGAGGGTAGCAGTAAGTCCGCAAGAGAGAGTAGCGTCTAGCCTCTAATCTGTATTGAATATTTTTAGAATACCATAAATCCGTAACTGTGGAGTAACCTTCAACATAGACTAGAACGAAATGGAGCGAACTATTTCTCGTACATCCTAAAGTCGCTCAGAAATGTCAACGCGACACAGAAGGTTTACTGATCTAGTACCGAGTTAAGAAAGAGACGAGTTTAGTAAAGAACAGTTATGTTAAATTGAGATTAATATTAGTGATTCAGGTAGACTCGATTCATGTTTTGGGGGAACTACAAATTAATAATTTTACCTTCCAAAATATATCCTCCAATTAATGTCAATAGCTGTTGTCCTAAACCTTGAATCCACATCATAAAATATCAATTACATTTTTAAATACTAAGGTAGATAAGTAAATTTATTCATCTGCTCTTTTTTATTTCACTATGTCAAGATATTCATAAATACATCCAATTCCATGCTTAAACTACTAGATAACAGAGAATCAACGACAATTGGTAATAGTTTATCTAAGGCGATCTATACATAAACAGTGTGGGAAGTATATTATGACCTAACAACTCCTCAACGACGTACAGTAGGTCACTCACGCAGTCTCAGGGTGATAGGAACAGACGGTGAGTAAAGATCATCACCAACCAATGAATTCATAGATATGTATTGGTAACTGTGGCTGGCAAGGCGTTAAAAAAAATAAAGTAGGGATGAAAGATAAAAGAAAGAAAGAAAACTTAAAAAATACGAAATATGTTGGTCCCAGAAAGTTTGAAAGGGGTGTAGGGTAAAGTACTCACCAACAACAACTGATGACATGATGAGGTGGAAAAGAGCGAGAGGAAATAAGGGGAAGAGCAAAGCTTAAGAGACATCGTGTGAGAGAGAGAGAGAGAGAGAGAGAGAGAGAGAGAGAGAGAGAGAGAGAATCTGTGTTGTTGTTGTTGTTGTTGATGATGCTGTCAGAAGGCCTACACGATGGAGTGGTGAAGTGAATGTAGTGGACCACGGGAGGGTGGGAAGAATGAGGCGGATGAGAGAGAAAATACTGCATTGATTATCTCCTCCCCCTCCCTCCCCCCCCCCATCTCCTCCCTCCCCTCCCTCCCCCTCTCCTCACCCCTCCCCTTCCCATACCACCTCGTTTATACGATACGAAATAAATTAAGACATGCTTTTCAACCCATCAAATACACTTGAAAATCTTGAAAATAAAGAAGTAGATGTTAAGTAGCGTTATTAAATACACCTCGATCAGAACTCTGTGATGGCTTCCCGATTGTTGATTCAGAGGCATTGATAAAGGAAGTCAACAAAAACAGACACACAAATTGTATATGGTGAAGGATGGCTCTAATGGTCTCCAGGATGAATGACGCGGGGCAGTGAAAAGAAGCAAAGGAAACTGGAGAAAATTTAATTGTAGAAAAAGAAGGACAATGTTTAGAGGAAAATAGCAAAGGAAGTAATGAACAAGATAAAAAAGGACATAGGAAACACCAATGAAGTGAAGGAACGATAAGATATAATAGTCTAATAAAATAATAGGAAAAAAACAATGAAAATGAAAAGACTTTATGATGAATCTGGCAAAAGGGGGAGTTAGTGTTAAGATTAGATAAAATACAAGATGAGGGCAAGACATGGTGAAAGGCAAAAGATAGAGAGAAGGGATGATAGAGAAAAAAAACCCATTGTATTACAAGAGATTAATACGGGAAACAAAATGCACCAAGTACTTAGTTGTTAAAGAAGTGACAATATGTATTCAGATTATCCTTACAGTTGCCGACAGTGATGTGACAGAAAACTAAAAACAAAAAACAATCAATACAAGTGTTTTAACGTGGACTAAATTCTTCAGTATGTGATTAATATATTCCCATTTGACATGAAGATATATGAGAAGGCTTATCGGACTCCCTTAAATTACGACAATAGAACGGCGGTACAGGGAGAATCCCGACCCATGAGGAATGGAGGGGGGACGAGGAGAGGGGGATGAGGAGGAGGGGGACGAGGGAGAGGGGGGGATGAGGAGGAGGGGGACGAGGAGGAGGAGGAGGGGAGGGAGGGGAGGAGGAGGAGGGGGGAGGAGGAGGGGGGAGGAGGAGGAGGGGGGATGAGAAGGATGGGGATGAGGAGGAGGGGGGGACGAGGGGGATGAGGAGGGGGGGAGGAGGGGGATGAGAGGGGGGGACTAAGAGGGGGGATGAGAGGAGGGGGGGATGAGAAGGATGGGGGATGAGGGAGGCAGGGGGGGGGAGGGGGAGGGGTGAGGAGGAGGGGGGGAGGAGGGGGAGGGGGATGAGGGGAGGAGAGGGGGAGAGGAGAGGGGGATGAGGAGGGGGGACGAGGGAGAGGGGGGAGGATGGGGACGAGGAGGGGAGGGGATGAGGGAAGAGGGGGGATGGAGGGGAGGGGGGGATGAGGGGAGGGGGGGGGGAGGAGGAGGGGGAGGAGGAGGGGGATGAGGGAGGAGGGAGAAGGGGAGGAGGAGGGGAGAAGGGGGGAGGGAGGGGAGAAGGGGGAGGAGGGAGAAGGGGGAGGAGAGGAGAAGGGGGGAGGAGGGAGAAGGGGGAGAAGGGGGGGGAGGAGGAGAAGGGGGGAGGAGGAGGAGAAGGGGGAGGAGGAGGGAGAAGGGGGAGGAGGAGGGAGAAGGGGAGGAGGAGGGAGAAGGGGAGGAGGGAGAGGGAGGAGAAGGGGGAGGAGGGGGAAGGGGGAGGAGGGGGAAGAAGGGAGGAGGAGGAGGGGGAAGAAGGGAGGAGGAGGGAGAAGGGAGAGGAGGGGAAGGGGGAGGAGGAGGGAGAAGGGGAGAGGAGGAGGCGGGGAGGGGGGCTGGAGAAAATTTTGGCTGTTAGTAAAGCTTCGGTAAACGTTTGGTAAAGTGAGGCATCAAACAGGTGACGTCGTGGGAGATGAGAAAAGGTCCAGAGTTCCCATGACACTAATTACCTGTGAGCGAGGCACCGGAGACCCAGCAAAGTTACCTCACATAATCACATCCAAAGATAAAGTTGATGTGAAAACGTGAGTAACTTCAGTAGTAATGTCGTCAGGATTATCACCCGGACACAGACCAGGCATAGTTTTATGTACAGTGCCACGTATCTACCTTTCTATCCTAGAGTCCTAATACTGACATCTGTGTAAGTCTGGCATTGAAGATAAATGCTCATCACTAGTCTCTTAAGGAAGATTATCAAGACACTATCGCATAACTTAATTTCAGTATTGTATAAAGGGTTGCAATCTTCTAATAATGTTCGCCCCTGTTTCTTCAGCTATATTTCCCTTGTACGTAATATTCATAACTTCAAGGTTAAGTAGATACACCTCTGTCCAGGTATAGCATAGACATCGCAACCATGAAGAAGTCCCGGCTCCCTGACGAGGGTTGACTCACACAACAGGGGTCTGTTTATACCTTCTTCTGGAAGGGTAAGACTGCTGTTGAGAGAAACCGCATTTACGGAATTGGCTTTGCCATTCGCCAATCCATCCTATAGGATAACTAAAATGCCTGTTGGGATCAACTAGCACCTAAAGACGCTCTGAGTCCCACTGAATCACTCGCGTCATGCCTTCTTCATTAGTGCATATGCTCCAACACTGGATACAGAGGATGGCATCAAGGAGGCCTTTTACTCCGACCCTGAGAGTGCTAAAATATACCCCCTGAGAAGATAAGGTTGAGCTCCTAGGTGACTTCAATGCCAGAGTTGGCAGAGATGCTAACATGTGGCAAGGAACCATAGAGAGAAACGGAGTAGGCAAATGTAATCTCAATGGCCTACTCTTCTTCAGCAAGTACCGAACACAACCTTACTATCACCAACACCTTGTTTAGGCCAACAAGCTCAAGGGTTCTTGGCATAGACCACTGCGACACAGATCATCGGCTAGTCAGAGCCAAACTCTCCCTTCACGTCGCCCCAAAACGGCATAGGCAAGAAGCCTCTAGAAGAGACTTTAACACTAGGCAACTGGAAGATCCAGCAGTAGCACATACTTTCAGAGAGTAGCTCAACGATGGGCTGATAAGCAACCCAACAACAAAAAACCAAAATCCGAGTGCCGAATGGGGTTCCATCAAAGCTGCCATCACAGAAACCTGCAACGTAACCCTTGGCTAGATCAAAAGAAAACACCAGGATTGGTTTGATGAATACGACTCGAAAATCGAAGTACTCGTCAACAGTAAATGTGCAGCTCTCACTGACAGGCAGAACAACCCTAAGTCTCCAATCAAAGCTGATTATCTTCCACAAGAAGAAAGCAGCTGCCCAGCGCGAACTTTGCAAACTAATGAACGAATGGTGGAAAAATATAGTGTGTGAAATGCAAAAAATTGAGGATCAACACAAGATGCGTGAATTTTTCTATTCTGCTAAAACAATATATGGCCCAAATATTCATGGCATGGCCTCCCTCTGCACACCCGACACTAACTCCCTAATTAAAGACGAAAAAGGCCTCCATCAGCGCTGGAAAGAAAACTACCATTCTCTGCTCAACCGAAACACCGATGTGCATATATCCTGACTTCCCAGCAGGTCCCTCAGGACCCAGAGCTGACCCACCTCTGCTATCCTCCATCCCTGGATGAGGTAGCTACTGCCATCAAGCAGATGGAATCCCAGCTGAGGTGTATTAAGCAGGAGGACCTCTGGTTACCAGCCGTCTCCATTTTCTCCTGGAGAATATATGGTAGAAGGAGGACACTCCCAAGATCTTCAAGACGCCTCCATCGTCAATGTTTTTAAGAACAAGGGAGACCGGTCAAACTGTGGCAACTACCACTGCTGTTTGAAAGCTGGCAAGATTATAGTCTGAGTCCTCCTAAACAGACTTCTTCCTGAGGCGGAAAACTCCCTCCCATAATTTTAATGTGGTTTTAGACCATCACGTGGTTTTAGACCATCACGTGGCACCACTGAAATGATCTTTGCTGCCCACCAGATGCATAAAAAGTGCCGAGAACAGCATCGTGACTTATACATGGCCTTTATTGACGTTACTAAGGCCTTCGACTCGGTCAACAGGGAAGCCCTTTGGTGGACCCTCAGTCGCTTTGGCTGCCCACCAAAATTCATTACTATTGTGAGACAACTACATGATGGCATGAACGGCAGTGTCCTACACAATAGCACCCAGTTTGAGTTCTTTCCCATCCAAACGGGGGTAAAACGAGGATGTGTACTGGCACCAACTCTCTCTTCCATTTTTTTGGCTGCCTTCCTTACACGTGACAGTGCCAATTTAGCCGGCGGAGTGGACGTCCGGTACCGGATGAAGGGACTTTTCGACCGCTTCCATTACTGAACTTCAGAATTCAAACGACCTCACCCTCGTCGCTCACACTGAACATGAGTTACAGGAGATCAAAAACACATACCAGATGCATATGCACACTTCGGCCTTGAGGTAAATGCATGTAAGACTCAGATTCTATTTCAGTCTACCCCTGGTTCAGCCACATCTACGCCAACCATCCAGCTTAACGGTACTACTTATTCTAATGTTACCCACTTTCAGTACCTTGGCTCCCTCCTATCCACCACCGCAGACATCGATGAAGAGATTCAACATCGGATCAGATGCGCATCGCATGTCTTTGTGAGACTCCGTACCCGTGTCTTCAGCTGTAGGGAGCCGAAATTATCTACAAAATTGCACGTGTATCGAGCAATGTTCCTCTCCACCCTGCTGTATGGTAGCGAGACATGGATCACATACTTGCACTGAAAACTTTCACCAACATAGTCTACTTCAAATCTTCTGAGTTCGCTGGGAAAACAAGAGAACAAATGCCATTATTCTCGCTGATACCAACCGCAGGAGCATCGAAGCTGCCATTATCCATGAACAGCTACGGTGGACTAGCCATGTTACTTTACAGCCACCTAACGAATAGTAAACATAACACTGGCGGAGATCGAAAAAGGCATAAGGATAGTCATGAGAGAAACCTGAAAAAGTGCCAAATCGACCCCCCCCCCCACCTGGAAGACGATCACTCCACACCGTATCGCTTGGAGGAGCACCACACGAGAAAGTGTCCATACTTTCGAATTAGTCCGACTGCATACCGAGGCAGACAAGCGCCAGCGCCAGAAAGACGCTGTCGCCGCCCATCCAGCACTAGATGTAGCCCTCCGCACGTACAACATCTCTGGACGACCCTGCCGATCCTGTATCTGCCTCTCGAGTCACCTCATAGCTCACCAACGAAGGTGACATCCTTAATAACTCATATCATTGTATTATACCTGGATGATCATCATACTCGATTCCGAGTGAAGACAGAAGGATATTAAGTAAGTGTGTGTGTGTGTGTGTGTGTGTGTGCATGTTTTAACACACACATTATTCATTCACATATATAACAGGGAAACAAGTGACAACCGTCATCTTTTCCTAGATATAACGCACGCACGTAAGCACACGTACACTTAAGTAGCCCACACGTGTTCTATCTCGTATTTTCATCCACGAAGAGAAAATCTTGGTTTAGCGTTCATTAAACCTATCTGCTCGCTAACTCCCTCGGCACCTGAGTAACGGCCTCGCTCTACTCTCTAGGGAAGTTAGACCCGGAATATTGCAAAGCAGCATCATACCTGGAAACTTGCAATGTCTATTTTCAGTGTAAGACTATCTTTATGGCGATATTTTCTCTGTTGGACAAGACCCTGTGTGTGTCACCTCTGATTCTTTCTCGTGTTGTCATTTTGTAAGGTTGTTCTGAGGTCGTAGTTTTTTTATTGGTGGGGTGTTAATTTTTAGGGTTCATTACGGTAGTTATTTGGTCGTGTTTTGTAGGGGAAGGGGGAATGGGAGAATGTGAGAGAGAGAGAGAGAGAGAGATTGAGAGAGGGAAGTGAAAGTTTAAAATGGGAAGGTTAGAGAGGAATTAAGAAGGAAGGGGAAGTAAGATTAGGATTGGTGGTTAGTGAGAGAGAGAGAGAGAGAGAGAGAGAGAGAGAGAATAGAGAGAGAAAGAGAGAGAGAGAGTAGAGAGAGAATAGAGAGAATAGAGAATAGAAGAGAATACTTAGGGTGTAGCCAGGGGTGGGCGTGGTCACTGAGGGGAGCAGAAGTGTGTCAGAGGTGACGCATGCAACAGCTCTTTTGACTGAACGAGTGTACTTACCTGCCCACCTCACCTCACACACACCTGCCGAAGTGGATACCTTGTGATGGATGAATGGATGAACGGACAACCACCCCCCCCCTTGCACCTCTCACTCCCAGCACAAAACAAAACCTAACAGTTACTTTTTAGTCTTATCGGTAAATAAATTAGTAGGTCTACCCATTAGCCATCAGTGACACGTAAACCATTAGACGTTAATTATGTCATTCTTCCATTAGCGAGTGATAACATTTCCCCATTAGAATTATATCATTCCCCCTTTTAGCCATTATATCATTCCCCCATTTGCAATTATATCAAACCCCCATTAGACATTATATCATTCCCTCATTAGCCATTATATCATCCCCCTTTTTTGCCATTATATCACCCCCCCATTAGCCATTATATCATTCTTCCATTAGCCATTTATCTTTGCCCCATTAGCCATTATACCATTACCCATTATATCATTCCCCTATTAGCCATTATACCATTCCCTATTAGCCATTTTATCATTCATCCATTAGCCATTATATTCCCCATTAGCCAGTATATCATTCCCCCAATAGCCATTATATCATTCCCCATTAGCCATTATATCATTCCCCATTAGCCAGTATATCATTCCCCCAATAGCCATTATATCATTCCCCAATAGCCATTATATCATTCCTCCATTAGCCATTATATCATATCCCCATTAGCTATTATATCATTCCCCCATTAACCAGTAACAATACCTATCGGTCTCCCTGATAACAACCACCATTTCCTATAACATATAAAGTTTATCCATTAGATACCATTAATAGCTTCCCATTAGCTTATAACAACATCCCAGCCATTAAGCTCTCTTACCGGTATTAGTAATAGATAATTTATAAAACTATTATTTTTCTACTATCAAGGATAAATATTCTCAAATTAGCCCATTAGCTAATATGCATACGAGTACCATGATCTTTTCCCAGTAGACGGAAATCGCACATACCCATTAGACGGCTAGAGAGTTCATCCATGAGTCGAAAAAAGCAATTACCCATTAACCTTGAATGACCGTCCTTATTATATGGAGAAAACACATTCCAATCGGCGAGTATTGACATTTTCCCTATTTTCGGTAGATAATCACCCATTAGCTAGTAGGTCCATTTTCTCATTAACTAGGAAAAATCAGTCTATTAGGCCAATAAAATTATTACCTTACTAGCTGGATATATAACGCGCTTATAAAATTGTACTAACATTACCCATTAATCCCGGCCATTAGCCTGTGATAACATTTCTCAGGTGACCAGAGGTAATGCATATTGACCATTTTCTGATAACACTATCCCATTAATCGGGAAAATATTACCCCAATAAATGAAGATAACATTAACCCATTATTTAGGGTCGATGTTGCACTATTATTTCTTGATAACACTTGCCAATTACCCGCTCATTAAAAATTGCCAATTATCCTTAGAAATCCTTTTCTTATCAGCAAAAATAACTTAACAATAACATCAATAACACTTCTCCATTATCTGGTATTAACAAGATCTCCCCATTAACAGGAGATAACACCCCCCAATAGCCACTGATAACACTACCCCCATTAACAGGTTATATTTCGCTTATTAGTAAGAAATAACACCTTCCCACTAACAGAAGATAAGGCCCCATTTAGGCATTGATTAAACTCACCTATTAGACACTGATTACACTTCCCCATTAGCAGGAGATAACACTGGCCCATTAGCCTGGTGATACCATTAGCAGGGTCTACTTTGCAACAGTGGGGAGGGAGCAGAGTCAGCCACGCCCTACCTGAATTGATTAATTATAAACCCACCTTCATTTTTTTCGCCTAGGAATCTTTCTTTTTTCACTTTGATTATCACTTTTTCTGTTGCAATTCACCTTCATTTTTCTGTTTTTTTTCGCTTATTTTCTTCTGTTTAAGTTTCTCGTTGCTTCTCTTCTCTCTTCGTTGTTTATATCCGGTTTCAGTTCGATAAACAATATTATAGATACCAACAGGAAACAACATCAATAATGAATGTATGTACTGAAATCATTCACCACAAAAATATAAATTAAGAACACTAATGATAACAACAGTAGCGAAGGTTTGGGCTAAGAACGACAACAACAACAATAATTGGAGATATGAACCAACAACAACAACTACGAATTAAGATATGAAATGACAACAACAACAATACTAACATTATCTGCCATTAAGATAAGAATTTGAAGCAACCACAACAACACCTACAATATTAACAAACAGTTCTTATCAATATAACAACACCATAAATCGAGGTCACCAACACTCACACTTCTGAACCTTAACCTCTGACCTTGTTTTCCTGATTACGTTATTAGTTTACCTTTGGTCAACATGGTAACCCATCTGACAGTCTTCAGAATCGATCTACACATTTGTTTTACATTTCGTCTTAAACCTATAGACACACAAGCCAAGTATAGACCATTCAAGACACAGTTCACAATGCTATATAATATAAATCAACAGTTGCCCGCGATACCCTCAATAAGCTGTGACCTTTGACCTTTACAAATCGATGGGTATGTCATAAGTTAAGTTTAGGTTAGGTTAAGCATTTTGTACATTTGGATCTTCATGTACGCTTATGTGACCTAAAATGACCTTTAAAACCTAACCAGGACTGGAAGGTAACCTGTAATGTAGGTACAGCCTATAGCTAACCATTCTTTAAGATGTTTTATACAGTCTCACAAACCAGTATCTTCCCAGTTTTGTCCGATAAATATTGAAACCTGGCGAATAATACCGAAAGTGTAACTGTGACTACATCTGGTCAGTTAGTACGCCTGACAAGTTACAAGCTTCGAGTTGTTCAACGAATGATGGTGTAACTGGTGTAACTGGCTGCCCCTTTCCAAGGTTCAAAAAGCCTGGCAGCTGTTTACGAGGTACTATACTGTACACAGATGAGTGCATCGGATTTATTCGCCAGTTGTTTCTTAGACTGTTACACATGAGTTGTCAGGTATATCTGTGACCTTTTCAAACGCAGACAAATACTATACTGTATATCCTCATTCACTCAACAGAGGAGGAGGGAGGAGTTAAAATCAATGAAAATATTATCTTGAAACAGGAAATATTCCATCACATGTAAAATTTACAACAAAAGCATAAAACTTATTATCGAGAAATAAATATACCGGTAACAAATATAGAATATTAACTCGCATACACTAAAATAACAATCAAAAGTAATATTAGAACTAAACTGATATCTCGAAATAAAATATAGTCCCCAAAATAATTTCAAGATTAAATTTTCACCTGCTCGAGATATTTTTTGTGGCCATCAATAATGCAAAATTTCAGGGAGAACCATACACACAAATCAACACTTGGCGAAGCTAACATTAAGCACAATAATGAAATGCAGCTCGTGAGCACTGTCCTATTTTCAGATTTATTTCCCTTAATACGAGTATAATGAAGGAAAAGGCATTTAATTAGTAAGATAGTCGATATATTACATGAAGCTTCCCTCGGCCAGTGTATTATCTACAGTGACCTGAACCTTTGGCCCAGTGGCCTAGAATAAGCGCTTGTACATCTTTTGGTGAATAATAATGAAGATGTTGATGATGATTATGATGGCTACAAAGGTTTCAAATCAAGCCATACACATTTGAAACAATAGTTACGTTGACAATTAACTCTCACTCACCCCCCCCCCCAAACACACACGAATAAGTGAAAGTTGAATAGAATAATAATAACAATAATAATAATATATAGGTATAGACTCCAACACCAGCACTGAATCGAACACAATCGTTAAGACAACACCTGTTCAGCCCCAAGCACCTGATACAAAACAACTGTCTTTCTCGTTCGCTCTCTCACTCTTTCTCCATTTATTTCGCTTTCTCTATCTCAATTTTCTCTATATCTTTCTCCCGCTTGTTCTCTCACTCTTTCCCCATTTTTTTCTCTCTCACACTCCAGAATAGATGAATGCAAACACCAGCTCAAACCCAAACACTGAAAAAAAGAAAACTATCACTTCTTTTCATCTATCTCTCTCCTTTTCTCACGCACGCACGCACGCGAGTATAGTTCCAAACAAACGAGTTCACAACCAAACACCAGGTTAGACCCAAACACTAAATAAAAATACAACTGTGCCTCGTCTCTTCCCTTTCTTCCCCTTTATAGTGTACTCTCTCTCTCTCTCTCTCTCTCTCTCTCTCTCTCTCTCTCTGCATAGTCTTGTTTCACCTCCCTCCCCTCTCTCTCAACTATCAATAAAGATCCATACAAACACCATTTGAGTGCTACACACACACACACACACACACACACGCACACGCACGCACACACACAGGTGACTACGCCAGTCTGTCAGCTGTGGCTTGCTTGTTGTACCCACTTTAAAGAGAACAAAAATATCAGGTGGGTCAGGTGTAGGATTGGTGGCTACCCTTCTGTTTGTTTGTTTGTTTGTCGTCGCTACCCGTCTGTTGGATGGACGATGTTGCAATTGGGTTTTATGGTGTCTGGTTTTGAGTGTGTGTGTGTGTGTGTGTGTGTGTGTATGTGTGTGTGTGTGTTTGGGAGATTGAGTGTGTGTGTGTGTGTATTTGTGGGGGAAAAGGTTGAGTGTGTAGTTGGATTGAGGGTGTGTGTGTTAGGGGGAGGGAGGGTTGAGAAGTGGAAGGAGGGAAGGTTTTGTGTGTGTGTGTGTGTGTGTGTGTGTGTGTGTGTGTGTGTGTGTGATTAGACTTCTAGCTCTTACCCCCAATCTATCCTTCACCCCATTATCATCATTCCCGCCTTCATCGCTCTCCCTTCTCCCTTTCCTCTTCCCCTTCTTTATCCGTCATTTTCTTTGCGACTACATTCTCTCCCTCCTCCTCCTCATTTTCATCGTCTTATTCTTCCTCCTCCTGTGACCTCTCCAACTTCCTGCTGGTACCCACCTTACTCCTTCACATCCTTCGTCGACTCCTCCTCTTCCTCCTACGAGTTCTCCAAGGCTTCCTGTTGCTGCTCTTTCACCTCCTCCTCCCCCTCTTCCCCCCTCCCCCCCCTCACTTCCCCTCGCGACCCTCAGTAGGATTTACGTGAAAAGTTGACTAGCGACCACGCCCATGAGGGACTTCCAATATGTCTTAATGAACTTCTCAGATCTCCTCCCTCACCCCTCTTCCCCTTCCTTTCCCCCTCCCCCCTCCCTCCTTCCTTACCCCTCCTCCTCTTCCCCACATCTTCCTCCACCTCTCCTCCCCACAACCTTCTCCGACTCCTCCCACCACTACGCTCCCCTCCCACCTTCCCCTCCCCTCCCTCCTTCCTCCTCAACTCACCTTCCCTCTCCATCGCCGACGAGCCTCTCTTCTCTCTCCCTTCCCTCCCTTTTCTTTTAGTTCTCTCTCACTCATTAATTGTATTTTGTCTATTTCCTCTACATACATTCGTTCTCTGTTCTGTTTTACGAGTTTGTCGTATTTATCCCTATTTCTCCCTCAGCCTGCTCCTCCTCAGCCTGCTCCTCCCTCAGCCTTACTTCTCCCTCAGCCTTACTTCTCCCTCAGCCTTGCTCCTCCCTCAATTTATTTCTACCACAACCTATTTCTACCTCAGCCTATTTCTACCACAACCTATTTCTACCACAACCAATTTCTACCTCACCTGCCTTCATCCTCACCCTATCTCACCCTCTGCCTCCCTATCCTTAATCCTTACCTACTTCTACTCACCCCAAATTTTGCTTCATTTTCTGTGTTTCCCATAATCCCTCTCTACTCCTCCACCCTTTTACTCCTTCTCCCATAATCCCTCTCTCTCCCTCAGCCCTTTAATCATTTCCCTTAATCCCCCATCCCCCCTTAATCTCTCCCTTTAACCTTCTCCTTCTTTACCACCAACCCTTAAGCCTTTCCCTTTAATCTCTCTCTCTCTTTAATCATTCCCTCATCCCTCAACCCCCACTTCCCTCACCCCCTCTCCCCCCACTCCGTCTCCATTCACCTTACCCCTCTCCCTCCCTCCTTATGTTACACTATACACAATTAATAGAAGCTGCCCCCCTACGCCTGAACAAAGTTAAAAGTGAAAGTAAAAATGATGATATTGACGATAGATTATGATGTTAGTGATAAGTATAATAATAATAATAATAATAATAATAATAAAAATAATAATAAACGATATAGAACAGCAACAAGTAACAACAAGAACAGCAACAACTAACAACAAGAACACCAACAACTAACGACAACAACAGCAACAAGTAATAACGCGAGCAGCAAGAAGAACATTAGCAATTCACACTATGAACATCACCAAACAAGAAAAAACAACGGGAAGCAAAAACAACAACAGTAGAAACAATAAAAGTATCGTTACAAGCAACAAGTAACAACAGCAGTAATGACACCAACAAAAACAACAAAAACAGCAAGAGCAGTAACGACAACAAAGATATATAGCAATAAAAAAAATCAATAAAAAAAGAATAATAAAAACAAAAAACGATAACGAATAAAAAACAATAACAAAAACCACAAAACAAAGCCAATAAAACACACATACGATAATAAACAAAAAAAAACAAATCATCTAAAAACCAATAAATCAAAAAACAAACAAAGCAAATCAAACATCAAACGACATACACAAAAACAAAAAGTAAAAACATTGCAAATTGAAGTGTTAAAAGAAGAATTTGTGATAAATAAAAACTGAATGAGAAAAACACACTGGTGGCATACAGTCAGGAGAAGCTGATGGTGGGGCGTGACAAGGTGGCGTGACACACCTCGACATGTGCTAAACGTGTTCTGACATGCCAAGGGGGTGGAGGGAGGAGGGGGAGGAGGAGGGGGGTGAGGAGGCAGGAGAGGGCAGAAAGAATGAGGAGGGATGGGGAGGGAGAAAACGGAGGGCGAGGAGACAGGCAGGCGGGGGAGGCGGCTGGGGTGGGGAGGGGCAGGGGTGTGGGAGGAGGCAGGAGAGTGGGAGGAGGCAGGAGGAGAAGAAGAGGAGGAGAAATAAGAGAAGGGATGAGAGAAATGGTGTGGGAAGGAAGAGAGAGGAGGGGGGGGGGTATTTAGGGAGGGGGGGTTAAATAAGTTAAGTACAAGGTTAGTCTATCATTAGTGTGTTGTGGAGGCACCTGCTGATTATCTCAAAAGGCATTATAAGTATATCGTAAGTGCATCGTAAGTCAATACAAGTTAATGAGGCCAGTCACCAAAAGATAATGAATTAAGTCACCATATTAATTTAAGTCACTATAACGTAATGAGTCAATTAAATATTGAGTCGTGTTCCCATAAATGAAGTCACCATAACCCGAGGAGTCACCATAACCCGAGGAGTCACCACCACCTACTAAGTCATGCTGAGGCGATGAACAAAGTCACCGTAACATAATTAATCGAGTCAATGACATCATTACGAGCTGAAGAATGACGTCATCGCGACCTGACGAGTGATATCACCAGGACCTGACCAATCACGTTACCTCCACCTGACGAGGGGCGTCACCAGGCCTCAGCTGCCACAGGTCGTCTCACTATCAGCTAATGGTCTGTTCTGCTCGACGAATGACCTAATAAAATTGGCACTATCTCACTGTCTTAACCTTTCTCGATAACGTTGTCCTCCAACCTTCAGACGCGCGTACATATTGTGCGTGTATGTGTGTATATGTGTGTGCGTGTGTGTGTGCGTGCAGGGGAGTGATTTTACTAGGTTATTTATTCGTGTGAGGTTCACTTTTTCGAGGGAATTCGGATGTTATTATATTTTTTATCCTACAAGAAAGTCCATTAAATGTGGTGCAAATTCGTTTGTTATATTTTGTCTGCAAATGTGTAGCAAATGATAGAGTGAGGGGCGATATGATGGAGGTGTATAAATGGAAGTCAGGGCTAGACAAAGGTACTCAAAACTATCCAACCAGGAGCGAACTCGTAGAAATGGTTTTAAATTAGACACATTTAGGTAAACATTGGTTTAGAAATAGTGTAGTGAACGAGTGTAACAAGTTACCAAACATCATCATTAACTCGAATGCGCTGGGTAGTTTCAAAAATAGGTTAGATGGATATATGAGCGATAGGGGTTGGGTGTAAATGGAATTGCCCAGTGTGGGCCAAAAGGCCCGCTGCAGGTTTCCTCCATTCTTCTGTTCTTATTTTATGAATACAAAATTTATCACTGAATTTGGCTCTACATTCTTCTCCTCTTCATTATTATCATCATTATTATTATTGTATTATATTATATTTATTACAATTTACACTATTCAGTTTCCATCCTTTTGACCTATTAAGTGAGACATATTCTACACAAGATATATTTTTGCAAAGATTAATTCATATTGCTTGAAAAATACAGAACTATCTGTCCCAAAGTTACAACACAGTCTTTTTCATCAGTGACCATTATAGAATGTACCACAAAACTCTCTCTGTTCTAGAAGCATCGTAAAGCTGTATTAAATCTCAAGGTACTGAAGGCCAAAACATATTTCTTTGATATATTTAAGTTTTAACACAAGTGACCTCGAAATAAAATAATAACACTATATTTTGATCTACTCCTGACCAAGTCCCTCATTTTTACGTTTCAAAATAATAAGCGACACTTGACTGTATTTCACAGACATACTAACAGACCTACAAAAAACACGCCAAAATAATTTTTTCTCTTCTGCAGGCAAGAAAATATAAATAGAAAGTAAAGTGATGAACTAACAAGTTTGTTGATAATTTTTCCCACAAGGTGATTGTTTTTTAACCATCACCTGTACACCAACATCATTTAATTAATGAAGGTACAAATCCCTGCACCAGCAAGAGCAATCATAATATAGAGCAGGACTCCTCGAGGGACACCGCGGGAGACGCTGGCTTAATCTATCAAGTAATTATTTACCTGCCTACCTATCACCACCCGCCCCCCTCCCTCCCTCCCTCACCTTAATGGATGAGGGCTGGTCACGCCACCCTCCCCTGTCACTCCCTCTTTGTCACCTCCTCGCCCTCCCACCCCTCCCCATCACCTGCTTGCCCACTCCCCCATTACCTCCTAGCCCCCACCCTTCCCATCGCCTCCTCCTAGCCCTCCCACCCCTCCTCATCACCTGCTTGTTGCCCTTCCATCCCTTCTCATCACCTCCTCGCCCACTCCTCCCTCTCCATCACCTGCTTACCCACTCACCCCACCCCTTACCTCCTCGCCCCCACCCTTCCCATCACCTCCTCGCCCTCCCACCTCTCTCCATCACCTCCTCGCCCTCCCACCCCTCCCCATCACCACCTCGCCCACTCACCCCTCTCCATCACCTCTTCGCTGGCTCACCCTTGAAAGTCATGGCAAAGTCTTATGATTGTGTCAGAAGTTAAAGGATAATAACAAAGTCTCAGGATCATGATGAAGTTTTAGAATCATGATACTCAGGCTATCATGATATAGCCTAAGCATGATATAGTCTAAGCATAACACCGTTTTAAGAACAGGATAACGTCTGAGATTCATAAACTTTAAACAACACGGCAAAAGTTTTAGTTTCATGAATAGTTTTAAAATAGCGTCAATTTTTAATATTATCACTAAAATACAGGATCAACTAAAAAAAAAAAAAGTTCCCTGAAATGTTTTAGAAGCCGCACCAACTTGAAGACCCATTATCTATTCATAAATCACCTCAACATACACTGTACTGGCACCCGTCAACACTATGTATCAAGTCAGTCATATTAAAAGTTACTTACGAGTTCCTTTACCCTTCGTAGTCGTCGATTTGTGATAGTTCTTAAGGAAAAAATACATTTACCTCAAGAGCTGATAATTCCAGAGATATTTACATAATCCTTGACCTCTCAGTTGGCGGTTCTGTAACCTTCCTGACTTCTCTCTATCCTAGCTGATATTCTTTCACATTGACTGACGTCCCAGTATCCTGACTGACATCTCTATATCCTGACCGACATATCTATATCCTGACTGATCTTTTTTGTATCGTGTCCCACATCCATTTATCCAGGTTGATATCCCTTCACAGCCTAGACAAATTACTTTTACTTTGCTTAATATCCTACACACACACACACACACACACTTTCTCCTTTCCTTCCTATTAATATACCGTATTTTAAGACCAATTTATAAAACAAAATTCCGTTTCTAATGTGTTAAAAATCACCCTCATCCACCACACACAACCAGATAACTAGGATATTGTTGAAAAGTTCCCCCCCCCTTTCAAAATAAAACAAAATTCCCCTCCTAATAACAAAAAACAAAAAAACAAAAAACTAGGACAAAATATAAGCGGGTAATTACAAATGAAATACCTCACCTGAGATGATTTTTCAGTCCCATTAACACAATATAAACTCTCAGGTCTTCTCTAACATTTGTTGATTTTTTTCAAGGGGAGGAGGAGAGGGGAAAAGAGGGAGAAGAGAGAGAGGAAGAGATGGAGGAGGAGAGAGGGGAGGATAAAGGAGAGGGAGAATGATAAAGGAAAAGAGAGAGGAGGGAGGACGAGAAAGATGAAGGAGAGGAAGGACGATGAATAAAAAGAGAAGAGGGAAGAAAAGAGAGGAGACAATAGGAAAATGAATAGGAGACAAGGAAAAGGAATAGGAGTGAAGAGGAGGAAAAAAAAGAATGAGGAGAGGGAATAGGGGAGGAAGAAGCGAAACCGGGAGAGGAGGAGATGGAGGAGGAGGAGAAAGCGAAGGAAAAGCAAGGAGGAGGAGGAGGAAGAGGAGACGGAGGCTTAGTATTGGAACAGTTTCCTGACTCTTAATCCTACACTGGAGGGAGAAAACACTAACGCGTCGCGCACACACACTATACACAGCCCTAACATCATCACCCCACACCACACATTACACCACACCCCCACATCACCCCACAGCACCGCACCACACATAACACCACACCCCAGCGCCACCCTCGACACCAAACCCCCACACCATCCTCCACAGTACCTCCCACACTACACCACCATCCTCCACAGTACCTCCCACACTACACCACCCCCACACACACTACATGACACCACACCTACACCTCTGCCTACCCCCACACACACCCCCAGCCACACACTGCACCCCACACACACTACACCCCACGCACCACACACACAGCCACTGCACCCCACACACACGTACACCACCCCACACGTACTGCACCCCACGTACCTGCACCCCAGCCACGTACACTGCCCCCCACACTGCACCCCCCACACACCACCCCCACACACACTACACCCCACTGCCCCCACACACACATACACCACACCCCACACACACACTGCCCCCACACATGCACCCCTGCACCCCACGTACACTGCACCCCACACATGCACTGCACCCCACGTACACTGCACCCCACGTACTCTACCCCACATTACTGCACCCCACACGACACCATCCCCACACACTACACCATCCCCTACACACCCACCATCCCCTACACACACTACCCATCCCCACCACCATCCCCACTACACCATCCCCACACACCACCCCCTCCACATCACCATCACACCACACGACCCCTCCCTACACACACACACCTCTCACCCCCTCACCCCCAACACACACCTGATCCATCTTTCCATCACATCTTACAGACGGAATTAAGCTGGCACACCTCGCATCAACAGGCAAAATTCCTGAGCTTAAGCTGTCACAGAAATCCCGGACGGAGACACCGGCGCCGGAACGTCTTACAAGGCCGGAATTTTGTAGAAGTTTTTGCCCTCTCGAGAGCTTCGTTGATATTTGATTATAGTGTGAATGTGAGCTTCGTCTGAATTATTTAAGGGTTGTTTCCGAGGCATTCCATTAGCATAATGACTTGAGACAGCATTGTGGTGTTTTCTTTTCTCGCTCTGTCATCTTCACAGGTCTGTTGGGTTTCATCTCTCTCATAACTGTTGCTTAAAAATTGATGTTTTTCTTAAGGTCTGTCTTATCCTGTCGCTTTGTTGCTTCTGTAATGTATTAACCTTTTGAGGACGACGTTTAACCTTTCGAGGATGATGGTTTAACGCTTTGAGGAGATCGACGATGTAATGCTTTAAAGATGATGATTTAACCAACTGAGGACATATTTGAACCCCTAGAGGACGATGATTGAACCCTCTAAGGACGATGAATGAACCCTTTGAGGAAGATGGTTTAATGATCGTGCTCGAAGAGTTAATGAATCACTTAAACCAAAAGAAAAAAGTCGAGAGTAACAATAAGTAGCATTTTCGCAGCTTATTTTTGAATAGTTGTGTCACATGAATTATACTTTATTTTTGAAAATTTATTGAGAAAATAAGACCATAATTATACAGAGGATTGACTACTTTTATAGTTTACTTTGGTGTAAAAGTAGTTAATGATTCTCTATAAGATATCCTTTGTTGTTGATATTTTTTGGGGGTCAAAATAACATCCTTTCTTGGATATTATTTCATGTATTATGAAGCTAAGATAAACAAGTTCGCTGACTGACATTAAAAGAGACTTAACTTCCGAGGTCTTTTGGCATCTGATCATAACTCGTATCAGGAACACCACCACAAAAGCAGTAAACAGTAAACGTATCATTTATCCAGTCTCGTAGGACTTTTGCCTTTGACCTTTAACCTTTCTTTTTCAGGGATCAGCAGCGTGATGACCAACCTTGTGTTTCATACGTAAAGCAAATCAGTTTAGCTATTGTTAAGGTTTTCTCTAGAGACGTTGACGCTTAAAAAGTAAAATAGGTCTATTGCTTCTTGTAGCAGCCACCTGAAGGCGATCATAGCAAGTGGCGAAAAGTTGATAGAAAAATGAATACAAAAGTGAAAAACACGAAAGGAATCAGTAGTTATAAAGACACCTGGTTACTTAAACATCTTTATATAAAAACGACAAAGGTTCTTTCCTAAAGTATGTATAACTGTCCAGAGAGAGAGAGAGAGAGAGAGAGAGACTTAAATACCAAGAGTCGTATTTACCCGCTGATGAACGCCGTATCACTGACTCGATAACCGCCCTAATTGAAATAAAAGGTTACCTGACCTTCTAAACCATTCCCAGGTAGATAAGGTGCAGGTCTTGTGTCCGTCGCTGTGATCATGTAATTACAACACTGTGGCCGTCCAAGTTGGTAGCAATTTTCTTAAGGGAGATGTAATGAGGACGAACACATTAATAGACGCTTGTGTACGGTTGGGGGAAATGGGGGGTTCCTCCACGATTACATATCTCTCAAGTCTTACTCGGCTGTGTATTGCCCCCCATCCGGCTCTTCCTCACACACACACACACACACACACACACACACACACACACACACACACACACACTACACCTCTAGATACTCATTATAAGATGTTGGATCACCTGAAGAACAACATCCTCCTAAGCTTATTTCACTTCATGGTTAAACAGCCTTATGCTACTGGGAAGGTTAGGTTAGGTTAGGTTAGCGTTACGATGGATGCTTTAATCTATTTCCTTTCAACGTCTTTATACGAAACTCAGAATAGTCGACTGATTTCACTCTATTAATTTATTCAGTAGTCATATTCTCTGCATGACTCGTCCCTCCAGGTAAGATACTGACTGACACAAGAGGTTCATGAAGTTTTACTACCACACTCCCAGAGCTAAAGTTAGCGTGTAAACTACAGTACGTGTTTAAGTTAAGCAAGAACTCAGATAAGAATAACGTTTACACTGAAGAAGGAAATTATTAAAAAACAATGTCTGTACAAAGTTTATACAAGTCAACGAAATCAGGTCTTGAAATGGCTAAGCTGACCCTTTTTTTTCAATTATAAGACAAAATTGTTCTTGTGGTTGCAGGGATGTTAACACCTAAAAAAGAAAGTCTGGTCAGGTCAGGTCAGGTCAGGTCATGGTCCCACCATCCTGCCAAATGATGTCATTATACATTAACTTCGTCTAAAAACAATACGATACACATCTGTAAATACCATGATAACATTTAAGATTCTTCGTGAGAATTTTTGCTGAAATATTTTGTGGTTCTCGACATAAAAAAAATAAAAATAAAACACGGGTTGATACGAACTGACCAATACGGTGAATAAAAAAAAAACACATATTTTAGGATCTCATCAATACCCCAAGTTGTACGAGATTTTTAGTCTAAATTAATATAAAAACTCAAATAACATCTGAATGAATAGTTTCCAAATCTGAAACTCTAGACAGAGGAAGAGTAAAAATACCGTGGAACTTCTACCCACTTTCATGAGGAAGTATTTTAGTTATGGAGTCTTGCGACAGACAGGCTCTCTCTCTCTCTCTCTATATATATATAACATTTACAGTTTACAGACACATATCTCCCGTCTTACTTTCGACATTTGGAGGTGATGGGTTAGGAGGGGTGGGAGGGTGAGGGAGGGGTGAGGAGGGTGAGGGAGGGGTGAGAGGGTGAGGGAGGGGTGAGAGGGTGAGGGAGGGGTGAGGGGTGAGAGGGTGAGGGAGGGGTGAGAGGGTGAGGGAGGGGTGAGAGGGTGAGGGAGAGGTGAGAGGGTGAGGGAGAGGCGAGAGGGTGAGGGAGAGGCGAGAGAGTGAGGTAGATTTATACTGTGTAACCATCTGTTTCAGCGTTTCATTATACACTGCTGGACAGTATTATTCACTTCACGGTTGATGAATGAAAAGCGTCAATACTACATCAATTAATCTATGTAAACGTTGCCGGACCAAGTAATGAGTCAGATTATATCATTGTGGTCCCACCGAGTAACTTAGAGGCTTCGGATTCACGCTCCGATACTCCCGGGGTTCACACCTCACGCAAACAACGCTGAGATACAAGCCGGGAAAGTCCCCAACTGTGTACAATCAAAGACAAAAGTCGTGTCGCAGTTTTGTCCAAAGATTAGATTCAACTCGTGAAACATTATGAGAGCCCCCTACCACAAGGCAGAGCGCTCCAAAAGTTTAGTTTTTCGGCATATGTTTTCACCAAATTTCATGACACGACTTTTGTCTTAGATTGTACATTGTGAGATCACTGTGCCAAATAGTCTGGCAGTTTCAATTACTGAGCTTCAGTATGCAGACGACCTCACCCTTGTCGCTCACACTGAACGCGACCTACAGGAGACCCTGAACACCTAAGCAGATGTGTATGCACACTTTGGACTTGAGGTGATTGTACGTAGGACTCAGATTCTCTTTCAGCCTGCCCCTGGTTCAACCACACCTCCACCATCCATCCATCTTAACGGTACTACCCTCTCTAATGTTACCCACTTTCTGTATCTCGGCTCACACCTGTCCACCACCGCTGACATCGATGAAGAGATTTAGCATCGGATCAGATGTGCATCTAAAGCCTTTGGCAGACTCCGAAACCGTGTCTTCAGCTGTAGGGAGCTGAAATTATCTACAAAGTTACACGTATATCGAGCAGTGGTCCTCCCCACCCAGCTATATAGCAGCGAGACATGGGTCACATTCAGGAGGCACATCAAGCCACTTGAAAACTTTCACCAACGTAGTCTACGTTCCATCCTCCGAGTTGGGATGACAAGAGAACAATATCTAGTATCCCTGCTGACACCAACTGTAGAAGCATTCGAGGCTACCATTGTCCATGAACAATCACCCTGGACTGGCCATGTTACCCTCATGGACGACCGCAGACTGCCAAAGCAGCTACTTTACAGTCACCTAACGAATAGTAAACGTAACGCTGGCGGGAAACTGAAAAGGTATAAGGGATAAGGGTAGTCTTAAGAGAAACCTGAAAAAGTGCCAAATCGACCCCCTCACCTGGGAGACGATTACTCCACACCGTAACGCTTGGAGGATCACCACAGAAGAAGGTGTCAGTACTTTCGAGTTAGCCCGACTGCATAACGAGGTAGACAAGCGCCAACGTCGGGAAGACGCTGCCGCCGCCCCTCCCGCACTAGATGTAGCCCCCCACATGTGCAACATCTGTGGTCGACCCTGCCGGTCCCGTATCGGCCTCTTCAGTCACCTCAGAACTCACCAACTTAGGTGACATCTTTGATAACTCATATCATTGTATCATAGCTGGATGGTCGTCATACTCGATCCCGAATGACAGCAAAGTAGTAGTAGTATGTGTTTATGTAATCCCACAAAGACATGTTCCGCCACTGTTATACTCGGTTTAGTACATACAGGTCACTGATCACGGTTTACCATTTATATTATTTTTTAACTTTGACATTCACTCTTCCATTCAAGACCATGGAGATTAAACTGCCTGTATGTCAACTTATATCGCCTATAAAACTACACTTCACTTTACCTTGACAACTACGACTTATTGTGACACGTTTCTGTTGGTTTAATTTTTTACCTATTATTTTGTCTTCTCCCTTCATTCATCTTTTCATAGTCATTTATTTATCACGTTTCTATATAACTCTTAGTACT
The DNA here is from genome assembly GCF_018991925.1 of Homarus americanus. Classification (NCBI taxonomy): domain Eukaryota; kingdom Metazoa; phylum Arthropoda; class Malacostraca; order Decapoda; family Nephropidae; genus Homarus; species Homarus americanus. The sequence continues at coordinate 607,531 of NW_024718106.1, forward strand.
CGCTGTGGATTACCATACTAGTTTTCTTTTGTCATACTAATCTTCTCACTCGCTGTAACTCATCACACTAATGTTCTTATATTAATCTTTTAATTTACTATTTATTATACTTCTCTATCATACTTATATTTCTATCCACCTTAGTCTTTTCACACCAATCTCTCTCTCTCTCTCTCTCTCTCTCTCTCTCTCATACTTACCTTACATCATTTACTCATCTCCGAGTGATTGACCTTTTGTGTGCGTGTGTGTGTGTGTGTGTGTGTGTGTGTGTGTGTGTGTGTGTGTGTATGTGTGTGCGTGTGCGTGTGTGTTCTTTCTATTGTATCTCTCCCGCTATGGGGTAACCGGAGGGGGTGTACATAGCCGTTAACTAAGTTTGTTTGTATCGTTATTTCCATCTGTCGTTTTTTTTTTATCTAAATCAGCCAGCCAAGCCAAGCTAGTACTTAATATAAACTTACCTAAGTCTGGTTAGTTAGGTTATGGTTAGTTAGGTTAGGTTTAGTTAGGTTAGGTTTAGTTAGCTTAGGATTGGTTAGTTTAAGTTAGGTTTAGGTTAAGTTAGGTTAGGGTTGTTCTCTGTTCAGTAATTACAATCGTCTCCATCACCACAGAATTCCTGGTTAAGAGAAAAAATAAAAAAAATCCTTCCCTAGTACTTAACCTGGTCACTAAAAGTAAAATTCCACGCGAATGAGGGTTTGGCATGCGTTGACTGGTTCCTCGCTAATCATGACGTCACCAACCATACCACTCATTACTAATATTGTCTTAAGAGTTTGGGTTAAGGGCAGGCAGGTATTAAGTCACTTTTGGGATAGTTTGTTGTGTTATGTTCAGGAGGAGGGAGTAAGTAGGGGTAGGCATAAGGGAAGGAATGGTGGTGAGGCATGGAGGGAGGGGAGACATGGGGGAGGAGGAGGAGGAATGAGTGGGAAGCATGAGAGGAGGGAGTGGGGGAGGAGGCATTGAAGGTGTGGCATAGAGGAGGCATTGGGGGTTAGCCAGTCAGTCAGTCAGTTTGCGAGGCGTGATGATGGTGATGGATGAGTGACCACTCAGCGCTCAACCTGCCCTCATACGCGTGGTGGATTCTGCCAAATCGCCTGGGCCTGTGCTCATGAAATCTTGAAGAGGTGACCCGGTCCTTCCCCCTGTTGGTTTAGTCCCGAGAATGATGATTGGGCGACCATTATCTCTTCTACTAATGTCTCTAACTGTCTCTCTTTCCTACCTTTATTAACCTATCCTTTCTTCTTTTGTGTGTAATACCTTCGTTTTCTCGTTTATTCGTGTTTATTTATCTCATTCAACGTTTATTATTGTGTTTTGTTCTAAGTCACATTCGTATCTGGTTACGTGACAGTAACATGTTTTTTTTTTCCAGGATACTTTATTTTCTTATTAATGTTTATAATTTCTCTTTCTATGCGCAATTTTTTTTTTTACATTATCCATCGTATTTATTCATCTGAAGTGCACGTGTCTTTACCTTCGTTTCTGCCTCTTCTTCTATCTGATAGTTAGCCATTTACCGATTCAGCCATCCATTCACTTAGTTATCCAGACAACCTACCAGTTATTTAATATGCCTGCCGTTCAGTCAGTTAACCAGCCATTCAGTCAAGCAATCAACCATTCAGTACATAATTCACTCAGCTATTCAGTCAGTCAATCTGTCAGCCACCCATTCAGTTAGCCAACTATTTACTCGGTCAGTTACCCAAGCAATCAGTCAAACAGTCCTGCATGAAGTATGTCGGTTAGTAGTTCAGTCGGTTATCTAGTTATTCAGCAGTCAACCAACCATTTACTTAGTCTGTCAACCATTCAGTCAATTTAAAAATCTGACAACCAGAATAATAGCCACTCAGTCTGGAAAAATGTGCATTTTATCTCTCCCTGTTTATCTCTCCCTGTTTATCTCTCCCTGTTTATCTCTCCTTCTGTTTATCTCTCCCTGTGTTTATCTCTCCCTGTGTTTATCTCTCCCTGTGTTTATCTCTCCCTGTGTTTATCTCTCCCTGTGTTTATCTCTCCCTGTGTTTATCAATCTATCTCGTTATCGGACTACTACTTTATATATCTTTATCACTATTGAATTATTATTAAAGACACATATGTTTCCCAATGACGTCACATGATTTAATACTAATAAAAACACCAAGGAACAAAACAGGTAAAGCTTAGCACCCTCTAAATGCCTCCATAATCTAGGTGGGTTGTAGGGGGTTGAGGAGGGAGGAGGGGGGGGATGAGGTATAGGGAGGAAAAGGAGTGGGAGGGAGGAAAGAGGGGGGGGGGAGATGGGTAATATGGGGGTATGGTCCCACCCTCCAAGATCCCCCTCCAAATACCAACATGGACACGCCAAGGTGACTTTATGCCGTCCACGTATTTAATAATGTCAAAAACTTAGTCTTTTATGGGTCATTCTAGTGTCCAGTCTGGTGAATTCTCGACCCTTAAGATTATGTTTTTATTTTTTTTTATTTTAAGGTCGTCTCTGGGGTTGTCCGTTGTTGTTGGTTGTTGTTGTAACTATAAATTGGTGATGGTGTTGTAGTGTTTCGTCTGTTTAGTTTAGCTAATGTAAGTTTGATATTGTTTTTGTTTTGTCGTAACTGCTGTTGTAGATTTATGAGTCTTATTGTTCAAGAGCTTTAAATGTCCTCAGGTTTATTATATTCTCCTTGTAAGTTTTATAGTTACAGTAAAATTATCTCAGAAGGAGTTAAAGTATTATGACCAATTTTTTTTGTTTTTGTAATGAGAATGATGTAGGTCTTACAGTAAATTCATGTAATAGGTGTTGTGGATATATTTTAATTATGTGAATAGTAATTGTTGTTGTAGTGTATCCTGGTGTTGTAGAAGTGTTGTGACTGTCTTGTTGTATTGTTGTAGTGCTCTGTTATTCACCTTTCCATAGTACCGTAATGCGTATCTTATCCACATCCGTAAATTAATTTTCTTTGCGTGATTTTTGTTGATTATGTTTCGTTTGTTTTGTCGTGGTATTATATAACATTGTTGGTACGTCCGCATTGTTATCGTTCAAATATGAAATACAATTGAAGTATTGCTTAGCATTGCAGCCATATAGTGTTGATGTTTTTGTTCTGCAGTTTTGTGGGCGTTGTAATGAATTAATCGATGATTTGAGTGTACAAATGTTATGCAGCGCTTTTGTGCAACAACTAAAACATAACTGTCACCCCTTACATGTGATATTTTTTCATGTTTTTCACACTTTTTCTAGTAAACCAGCTTGAACAATAAAACTAATTCTAACAAATAACACGTTCACAACAATTCCAACTATTGTTTCAAAAAATAAGCTGTCAAAAATTATCGAAAATTACAAATGACGAAAAATAAAATAAAACCATGAAGGTGTTGATCAGAACCTATAAGCCTGTGGCCATGTTGGAACCTCTGACCGCTGACTCACTCTCTTAAAAAATCACTATGGCAGACATCCAACCCGTCTGTTAAGTTTCAACAAAATCGTTTAACTGATTGTTGAGATATTTGGTCCATAGAGACAGACATAGACACAAACAAACAAATCCACAGATAGATGACTTCATAAGAACTCTTCCTTACTGCGGGTGGGGGTTAATAAAGTACTAGTTAATGTATAAACAGAGACTTTTAACAGTTCCCCCGAGATATCTTGGTCAGTGCTCGTTCACCTTGTTATTTTTTAAGAGACGTCAAGAGATAATTTGGTGTTTGTCCTTCTTGAAGGTCAGGAAAAGGTCAGTCCGAGATGACCTATAGCGTGGCTTGCGGGCAGTACCACAACGACCTCCTAGTTTAGGCCGTTTACTTTGTGTTCAACCTTACGTGCTGAGGTTCATAGACCCCCGCAATAGACTACAAAAAACTTCCCACCAAACAGTTTACTTTGAACGGTAGTTTATAAGTATTAAAGCGTCGGAAATATCTGAAGGAACTGTAAAATTTACCATGTGCAATAAGTGTATAAAAAAAGCGTTTATGGATGACGAGGAAGCATGCGACAGAGGTAATAAAGATGGTCTCTGGAATGTGCTAAGAATATATTGCTTCGGAGGGAGAGAGGGTGGGAAGGAGGGTGCCGGAGGTGGTGAAGGGCGTCTACAGAAAGGATACAACGTGAGATTTAAACAGAAGTGTGAGTGAATGGTAAGGTAATGATACTTGATAATGAAGAACCAGCGTGAGAGATACGGTTCAACTTTAATTCACCGGAGAGGGATTAATCTGGAGTCAATAATGAACGAGGATGAGGGAAGGATGCAGAGATAAATGGAGAAATCCTCTAACAGACAGACAGACAGACAGACAGACGATGGGTGGTCTGAGAATGTGTGGAGGGTAACAAGTTGCCAGGAAGCACAGTTCTATCTACATGGGTGACGGATGAAGGGGGGGGGAGTCTAGGTGAGGAATGAAGGGAGGGAGGGAGTCTAGGTGAGGAATCTAGGTGAGGAATGGGAGGGAGGAGGAGTCTAGGATGAGGAATGGAGGGAGGGAGTCTAGGTGAGGAATGAAGAAGGGAGGAGTCTAGGTGAGGAATGAAGGGAGGGAAGGAGTCTAGGTGAGGAATGAAGGGAGGGAGGGAGTCTAGGTAAGGAATGATAAGAGGGAAGGAGGGAGTCTAGGCAAGGGATAAAGAAAAATGAGGGAATCTGAGAGAAAAATTAAGGATGTGAGGGAGTCTGGGCGAAGGAAGGCAACAGTGGGTGGGGTGAGGATAAGTGACTTCCCCCACCCCACCCAAAAAAAATCTTAAGAACCAAAAAAATAGGAAAAATACAAGATCCTGGTGTGATTCTTCAAACAGATTTCCCCATGTAACTTGGATATAAAGTATTACAAACTATAAACGTAAATAACGTACAGAATATATCAGTGTGGTGTAGTAGACTGTGAGGAGTACATTAATAACCCAATACATTCTCCTGAAGCTTGGATATACGGCCGGTGTCAGTGAACTATCATTGTCTAACATCTTGAATATTAAGTGAGCGATCATGTCCCACTACAAAAGGTCTACCGTAGTCTTCTCAATATATAAAAAACGTATCCCTATCCCAAGTCCATTTCTCTTGTAACATATCCTCAGGTGGCGAGTACAGTACATAATATATACAGTATTTTGTGTGTGGTGTACCATTTTTTTTTCAATGTTTCTGAAGAATTTTGATTTTTTTTTAACCTTAAAACACAAAAGTCAATGGTCCAATATACGTAATGCAACACGTTATTTTGGGAGAATTAGTTAAATAATTTTTAAACAGAAGGAATTTTGAATTAGGGAGTTACACTGAAGATAATCTTTAAGAAACGAGAAATATTCTGAGATTAGAGTTCCCGCCTGATCAGAATTTAGGGGTTAAATTTTCTTTCGAGAAGGGAAGGTAAACGAAAAAAAAAATGCTTTATACAGGGAACTAATATATACGACCTGTATACTAAAGTGTCACAGGTCTTAACTAACCAACTAAATCATGAAGGTAAGAAACACCCTCTAAGTGAAAAATTAATAAAAAAAGTCCCTAAAAATGTGTTTCGATACTTAGAATACCGAACGGCACAGAAATGTAATTATGCTCGGTGATACAAGCGTTAACAGAAGTCATGAGAGTATGTTGCCTTCATAGAGTAAGCGAATGTCTAAAAACTTCAAGTGACCAATTACATATCATTACATGTACTGTACGTAGAACATTATGTATTGTAAATTTCTAGATAATGAGGAATTAGATACGGTTCTGCTATTAATTTCAGCCCAAGTACAGTAATCTGATAGGTGGTAGAGGTGAGAAAAAGGCAGAAATAAACAGAGAAAACAAGATCAAATGTAGGATAGAATAAGAGGAAACACATTAAGCATTGGGAGAGTAATAAAAGGAGACGATAGAGAGAAGAGAAGAGAAGAGAAGAGAAGAGAAGAGAGAGAGAGAGAGAGAAAATCGTACAAGCGTGTCTATCCGGTGTTTAATTATCCTCTCTCTCTCTCTCTCTCTCTCTCTCTCTCTCTCTTATACCCGTCCGTCTATCTCATCCTCAACCCTATCTCCTCCCCATCTTCCCTTTCTCCTAACTATTCCACCCCCTCCCCTCCCTCCCTTTCTTTTCCTTTCTCTCACCCTCCCCTCTCGTATTCCAAACCCTTCCCCGATCAATTAAAAAGCGCTTGGCTACTTATTAACCAAAGAGCCCTTTTTTTTAATTTCTTTTGTCTCTAGTCTAATTGGAAGAAGGCCGAATAGTTAATTAGGTAGACTTCAAAGTGGGAGGCATGTTCAGGTAAAAGCCGGAAGACAAAGGGTTTATAGAAGGATGCAGTTAGCGTTTTTCCAAGTTTTTTTTTTTTTTTTTGCAACACGATTCACATTTTTCACCCCCGTCCCCCGCCTTGTTGCAAATCATTCTCTTTCTTTCTTTCTTTCAATCGCGAGGTTAAGACGTCTTTTGAAAACCCAAACTAGGTAGTCTGCCGGTAGGTTTTTTTTTCCTTTTATCATCCGTCTTCAGTGTGGTTGTGTTTCTTAAGGTGTTCTAGTGCGTTGTTTAATTGATTGTGTGTCATAAGTGGGTGATGTGAGCGACTATTGTGTTTTGTTAGAAGATCCCTTTACTGTACTACTGTTTGTTACAAGATCCCTCTGTTGTACTTATATGTTTGTTTCAATGTATTTAATATTCTTTGCGTTTGTTAAGAGTTTCATCTGATCAGTGAGGAAACGAGCTGTACTCTTAGATCTATCCAAAGATCCTACTTGGTATTTGTTCAATACACCGACGCCAGTTTAACAAAAAATTATATGGCTAACAATTCTCTCCCTGATGAATAAAGTCCTAATTTTCTTTTTATAATAACAAACGCCATCGATATTTTTCGTAATTTTTTTTTTATTCCAGTAAAACGTACAAAGCATACTACGTCAGCTGGGCCGGATGATGGCGAGTCTTTGAATGTTGACAACACCAGAACATAAGGCGGTGGTGTAGTATTCGATTGTCTTTATTTCCCCAACTATGATGCTAGATACTCACTCATAGCTGGGTGGACTGGCTGTGCCCTGAACGTGAACCAACGATCTTTAGGCCAGGAAGAAACAGCAGTATCCATTTGTAAGTATAACTATGGGTCAGGAATACAAATACACTAACAAACAAACAAAACAGATTATAGAATATATTTGGTGCTTTTAATATTATTTTCTATATTTTGTGGTTTCTTAAAAAAAATGTTATCTTTGTGTGTGTTGAAATATACATCTCGACAGGCTTTGTTTGTTAGTCTATAAAGATGGCCGGAAATAAATGCTCAAATCCACTAATGATGGGAAGCCTTATTACACCCACGAGTCTGGTTACATCAGTCTTGTAATCCACTCACTAGGTAAGCCAGTTACTAAGGCTGCTGATGGGGGCTTTTACCCTCAGCGTCACGAAGCCAAACAGTGTATCATACTATTTTTCTCCCTTTATGTTTTCTTCAACTGACTGATTCAGAAAGAACTAATTTAGCCGGTTACATAAAAGTGTTTTTTGAGTGACAGACTTGTAGGTGACAGTCTGAGCGATAAAGAGTGAAAGATTTTGAGTGACGGTGTTTGAGGAAGGAATTCTTAAATAAAACTATTATTAGTAGATTAACGCTATACGAATGACATCCTTTAAATACCAAACTGATTCTTTACTTGACGACGTGGAGTGACAGGCCGCGAGTGACGAGCTTTAAGGAGACACTCTGGGATAAAGCCCGAGTGAAGAAATTATAAATGAGATGCCGAGGATGAGGACGACACTCGAGGATGAGGACGACACTCGAGGATGAGGATGACACTCGAGGATGAGGATTGTTCTGTAAGACTTTGCTTCACGTTAAGTTGGCTTCTGAGAGTCTCCACTTTGGGGGATTGTTAACTGTGGCGTATTAATTATGGCGGAGTTTAGCGTTTTTATTTATTTGTTTCTAAATCATCCTGTTGGTTATTTCTTAGTAGGGGTACGACAGTTGAGGCAAGGGTGTGTGGCGACGGAGTGGATACAGCGTTCGATTTCTGTTCTTAGAGTCATTAGTTTACCCTAAGGACATCCCTAGTTCACCCAGCTACGAATGTGTGAAAGTGAAAGCGATCGAGTGCAGTACCGGCCACTCTTTTTATGTACCGACAAATAGCTTAGTTTACAGTGATCTATCTCAGCTCTGCCACTTTTCTGGACAGCTGGTACCATGATAGGAATGTGTATGTATAAAATTTAAACTAATAAAAGTTTTCTGTCTAGAGGAGTTAGTTTGTGACACGTGTGGCGCGGAAGTCTTGTGGTTACTTTAGATTTTTTTTTTCCTTTCGGGGACACATACTTTAGGTGTTAAATAATTTTGGAAGAAACTATTTTTTATGATTTTTTGTTGCAATTCTTTTCGGTGTTAAAAGTTGTCTTCCCAAAAGTTTATGATGACGTTAATTTTTTTTGGGGGGGAGGTGCGTGGGGAGGTGCAGGTGCATGGGGGAGGTGCATGGGGGAGGTGCGTCATGGGGGAGGTGCGCATGGGGGAGGTGCGTCATGGGGAGGTGCGTCATGGGGGAGGTGCGTCATGGGGAGGTGCGTCATGGGGGAGGTGCGTCATGGGGAGGTGCGCATGGGGGAGGTGCGTCATTGTTTCCTCGCTGACGCTCTACATTGTGGAGGTATAAAGGGATGACGAGTTGCCAAACACCATAGTCCTTCTCGAGCTACATGCGTTCTAATTTTTCCAAAGGAATTTTATCTTTTTTTCAACTCGCTATCAGCCATTTCCTTCATTTTTTTCTATTTCAATTAAACTTTCTCCTCATTTACCACTTTCTTTTATTCTTTAACCATCATCTTCCCTTCTCTCAATCCCTCCTTTCCTCGTCTTCGCCTCTTCCTCGTCACCCTTCCTTTCTCCCTCCCTCCCCCCCTCACCATCACCTCATACAAGCCAGAACAAATATTTGCTCTGCCGTCCTTCTTCGCTCATAAGATCAGACTGCGGGAAATTACACGATGAAAGTGATACTGAACGTGATATTTTTAACGGCCCCATCGGACAAACACACCGTCTGGGTCCCTCATCCGAACACACTCCTTTGTCTCGGGCTTCAGACTCGCCACATTTAACTTTTGCTCATATATATATAATCTTTCCATATAATTGTCAATGTTTTTTTTTTCATTTCAGAAAACAGTAAGCTTTAATTTTCATCATAAATGGAATATCTTTTGACACAAGTGGAGGTGAAGATTCAATATCGCCTCTTTGTTTTCACATATACAAAATTGCCAAAAGACTTCCTCTTCGATTTCCTTCAGCCAAGAGCCCACACACAGGAGAGACGCCACCCAATACCCTCTCTAGGTCCTAATGGCTCCCAGCCACTTTAGGCGATACAGTTCCCTGGTAAAAATAAAGCCCTCGGATACATTAGCCTTCACCAGGTACGATAAACAAACCACATTTTCCCATTGTCCTCAGCCCGGGGTCAAAATTCATCGGGACACCTTACTCTCCACCTTACGACCTATTGTAACCTTATATTATCACACTTAATACCATTGGTGTTGGATGGATATTCTTGACAATGCCTTAGTCTCCTCTGTTTATACCAGGATAATGGTCTTGAGAGTCAAATAGCGTGATATATTTTCGCTCAGACGAATGCTAGAGGGTCTGGTGTCCAAGCCGGGCGCGAGGCGGGAAGACAGTCATTAGGATAAGGGGCGAGAAGCTGCCAATGTTTACCTTGCAGTTTGGCGGGGAATTTGAAACCTTGATGGACAATAGCGTCACGGAGTGTGTTGGCTCACTCCGACACGCTAGACTCCCTCCCTGGCCACGCCTCTCACACCACTCTTAAGGATATATGTAGAGTTTTTCATGTGGACTCATAAGCTACTCATAGACACTTACATACGGGGATCATAAGAAACTCAATGCCATTCGTAAGTATTCAAAGATATTCATGGATATTTACACAGTCCAAGACACATTGTTACTCATCGATTGTCACAGGCACTTATAGGCTCTGATCAATACTCACAGGCACTCATAGTCAGCAATCGGCACTCGACTCAGGCACTCACTGATACTCACGGGCACTCAGTCACTCATTGATATTTACACGCTCTTGAAGTAATATACTGATACTCACATAAGTTCTCAGAATATCATGAGTCATGGATACTGCTGGAAATTAATAAACATTCACAAATGTTCAAAGGATTCGTTATATTCATAGGTACTCAGGACGTTTAGGCATACAAAGGCACTCATAAACACCCAGTGCCTCAGACATTAAAAGGTCACTCATCATGATACTCAAAGAAACTCATAGGCACTCACAAATACTCACTCCCACTCATCGAAACTTAAAAAAGGTCACTCAAGACAAATAAAAGACACTCATGAATATCTCACAGGGACCTCATGACTCACACACATACCGACAGTGACTCACAAGGACCCCATGACTCACACACATACCGACAGTGACTCACAAGGACCCCATGACTCACAAATACTCATAGCGACTCATAGGGACATATACGCTCACACGAGTATGTTCGGATATTTATCGATCCCTACTAAGGCGAATTTTATCGCTCAGGTTCTCATAGAAAACGGACACTAACTTACTGACTGAAACACACACACACACACACACAATCACACACGCACACAATCAAACGCACACAATCACACGCCACTCACTCGTGATCAAAGATAAGTGTCAAGGAGCAAGTGTCGATGAGCAAGCGTCGAGGAGCAAGCGTCGAGGAGCAAGCGTCGAGGAGCAAGCGTCGAGGAGTAAGAGTCGAGGAGTAAGAGTCGAGGAGTAAGACTCGAGGAGTAAGTGTCGAGGAGTAAGTGTTCAGGAGTAAGTGTCGAAGAGTAAGTGTTGAGAATTAACTGTTCAAGGAAGAAGCTTAATGCCAACAGCCACCAGCAGTAATGACTAGAGCAGTCACTGGTGGTGGCACTATGTGTGGGGTGACCCAGAGAGGTAAACACTCGAAGCACCAGAAGGACCACTCGGCTCACCACCTCGAGGCATCCTGGCACTCCTACCAGCCGCTGATGACCCCAGAGTGCCACCTCCGATGCCAGTATGTTGGTGCCTCAGTGATCACCTTCCACTCAAGATGATGGATATACTCACAAACCATTCAACACTTTGGCAACGTAATTCATCCCTCGCCACCATCAAGACGAGGTCAATGCCTGATCAGGACATGATGTTGGGCTAAGAACAACAATTCGTCTTTTTAACCGAGTGAAAGTTAATCCCCTAGGTTTGATGGCCTGCTAGTGGCAGTGTGGATTCAGAAACCTGCTTAATAAATCTTTGAGGCACAAGGAGGCAGTGTAGTCAGCACTGCTCTCGATTGCCTACACTTTTTTTTCAACTCAAGTAAGGTATCCGTTTACAGCTGTGTGTTCTGTGGGTACCCTTGCTACAGAAGGCGAGCGCAAAATCCACTCGATAACCGCATCCCTTCTTTGACTGAGTGAGCAAGACAAGAATATAAGTTACTCGTACGCTGAACAGCCATAGAATGTTTTTGTTTTTCCAATCAGTAAGTGAGTCAGTTATTTGTATCCTTCAGTGAGCGAATTGTTATACTATATCCAGCAGCTGGTGTGCAAATTCATGCTGACGAAGGTAAACCTCTAGCAGATGGTGCAGGCAAACTATAACATCATGTGCAGTTCATCTGCAAATATATTTCAGAAAGTAATATTACCGTAAGAGACGGTAACCCCCCCCCCCAAAAAAAAAAAATAAAAAAAAAATAAATATATATATGTATTAGCTAATTTAAGAGTGTGTTCGCAGGTAATGCAAGGAGACCCAGACCAACTGCAGGAGGGGAGCTAAGCAGCAGTCTACATGCATTCCCGGCGTCCTCCCCCGCACCCCTTTCTCTTAGTAAGCAGTTCAGAACTCGGTCCTCAGAGCGGCTTTTTCTTTCCACACATCATCGTCATTTCCCAGTAGAGTATTTCACTCCCCTCCGCTTCCCTAATATAGGGTTCTCGGTATTGAGAAGTGACTTACGGATATTAATTTTAAGTATTCGGTTAGTTTTGTGTTACCTGTGCATTCAGTGGCGATACACAGAGTGGCGACAAGGTGGGAGAACGTCGTTCATAACGTTCTGCATCTTACAAAACTCACCCAGACACTCGTTAGAGCTTTTATGAATATAGGGACCAAAATCCTTGACTATCACTCACCACGGCCCAACAACTCCACTTGCCGCTTAGCTAACCTAAAATTACCCGCCTTAGAGTCTCTATAGACGACACAATTTTGGCGAAAGGCAGGACTCCGCAGTTCCCTCTAACTGCCGAAACGCGAAATAAAATGCGATCCAAATGCGAGGGATTTAGCGATGCATTACATTCTTAATGAGGTTCTATTAATTACTGGGCGTAATTAAGAAAGAGGGTGTAGGGCAGCGAGGCGTAGGGACTCAAGGGTTGTGGTGGTGGGGTACAGTGCCACTGTGGTATGCCTCGGCATTCCTCCGATATATCCACTTTAGACCAAATATTTTAACTCCAATATTGCAAAAACACCAAAACCGTACACGCCCAGACCCGTATTTCATCTCCACGGCATGTAGTTAGTATTAACAGCAGCAAGAAGAACAACAACAACACATCTGGACCGAAGAAAAACAGTGGTGGATGGTCCGACTCATTCATTCTTCTTCCCTCTGCGGTTGTCCTCCTCCAGGGGGTCGCTCGTTGATCCCAGTACTCTTTAACAACTGATTAATCTTGAAAGTGACGTCGGAGGTGAGGCGCAAAGCGTTCCCTGACAAGTGGTCACACGGGTGGCACTTGTTCCTCCTCCCAGTCATATGTCGCCTCTGTGTGGCACTGCCTGCCCTCCATAGCTGGAGTAGAGACCCTCGCGGTGCTGAGAATGTTTTAGTGACAGAGACGAGTGTTAAGCGTCGTGTGTTGACAGTGTATGAATGACTGACACTGTAACGGGGAGGTTCTTGACGTTAAGTCTTTAAACCTTTGAAAGGGGAAACTTGACAATAGAACTTTGTCAACAGAGTTTTGTTAAACGGACCTTTACGCTCGGCCTTTAACAGTAAGTCCTTAACAGCAAGTGTTTAAGAGTTGACAGACGATAAGAGTCCGAAAACAGAAAACGAATAACATACTTCCTCTCAACAGAAAGCCCTTAATAACAGTAGATCTTTGACAATACGTATTTGATAAATAGATCTTGACAAGTGCCCCCTGGCAGTGATCCACCAGTAATGGATAACTGATGCCAATACACTGAAGGGACACTGACAAAGGTGGTTTGTTATTATTCAGTTGATTGAGGTACATCAACAGTGCTACATAGATTGTGTTACACTAGCAAAGGTAAACTGATGTGGTACCTAAATAACGCTGATAGTAGTCGCATTAACAATGGCATAATAACACGCTAAAGATACACAGTTAATAGTACAGCGTTAACAATTGTACCTCAAAGGTGGAGTCTTGACGTTAAGTGAAGACATCAAAGCAAACGTACACTTCTCATCATCTTCACCTTACAGAAAGTTATATTTACTTTCTCTTGTTAATGACCGAGTTACATCTTGGGGAAAGCTTTAACCTTTACACACAAGATGAATGGAGAAACATTCTACAACCCCACTCACGAAAATCTTCTCACTTGATACTTAAGATACATAGAGGACGACTTATGCAAATATCTGCCAACTCTCACATGTGTAAGATATTTACAGCGTGTTTACAAAGTTCCTTGATGTTTGTGTTCGCAGAGCGGGCCTTTGGAGGTGTTATAATATCCAAGGCATCTAGGGTACAGCAGGGTGAAAAATACAGTTATATAAGTGGCGAATTGAGGCCAAAAAATTATGCTTAGAATGTTATATAGCACATTAAGGTGGCATCCCCAGCCTGTGCTAAAGGTCTGAGCAATACTGTAATGCATCTAGGGGTGATAGGAGGACGGGTTGGAGTCTCAATATGGTGTTGTGCTGGTGTGTTGGATTGGGTTGTTGGGTTGGATTGGATTGGTGGGTTAGGTTGGGTTGGTATGTTGGGTTGTGTTGGTGTGTTGGGTTGTGTTGGTGTGTTGGGTTATGTTGGTGTGTTGGGTTATGTTGGTGTGTTGGGTTGTGTTGGTGTGTTGGGTTGTGTTGGTGTGTTGGGTTATGTTGGTGTTGGTGTGTTGGGTTGGCGCTGGTGTGTTGCCATGTTGGCGTGTTGACTGGGTTGTTGCCGCTGACTGGATTGGCGGGTTAGGTTGGCTGGTATGTTGGGTTGTGTTGGTGTGTTGGGTTGTGTTGGTGTTGGGTTGGCGTTGGTGTGTTGATCAGTTGTTGGGGTTGATTGATTTGTGGTTAGGGTTGGGTTGCAGGTTGTTGTTGTGTTGTGGCGTGTGCTGGGTTATGTTGGTGCGTTGGTTATGTTGCGTGTTGGGCTGTGTTGGTGTGTTGGGTCAGTTGGTGTGTTGGCTGTGTTTAAAGGTTGTGTTGGAAGAGTGAGAGGGGGAAGGAGCAGGAGGGTGAGCAGGGAGTGAGAGGGAGGAGGACAGGAGAGGGGAGGACAGGGTGAGAGGAGGGTCAAGAGGTGGAGGGGAGGGTCAAGAGGGTGAGGGAGGGGGTGAGAAGGTGAGTAGGGTCAAGAGGGTGAGGGAGGGGTGAGAGAGTGAAGGAGGGGTGAGAGGGTAGGGGGTGATGTTAAGGGTGAGGAGGGTGAAGGTACGGGTGAGTAGGGGGTGAGATGGGGTAAGGAGGTGGAGGGGAGGGGGAGAGTGATGAGGGGTAAAGGAGGAGGAATGAGCGAGAGGGAGGGCGAGAGGGGTGAAGGATGTTGAGGAGGGAGTAGAGGGTGGGCAAGGAGAGGGTGAATGAGGAGAGAGGGTGAAGGAGGGGTGAGAGGGGTGAGGAAAGAGTGAGGGAGGAGCGAGGTAGGGAGGGGTGAGGGAGGGGAAGGAGGAGGGAGGGGGGGTGGGGAGGGGTGAGGGGAGGGGTGAGAGGAAGGAGAGGGAGGGGCGAGAGGGTGAAGGTGAGGGAGTGGTGAGTGGGTTAAAGAGAGGGTGAAGGATAGTGTGAGGGAGTGGTGAGTAGGTTAAAGAGAGGGTGAACGAGTGGGTGAGGGAGGGGTGAGTGAAGAGTGAGGAGTGCAAAGGGTGAGGGAGGAGTGCGAGGGTGAGGGAAGAGTGAGAGGGTGAGGGAAGAGCGATAGGGTGAGGGAGGGGCAAGAGGGTGAGGGAGGGGCAAGAGGGTGAGGTAGGGGTGAGAGGGTGATGGACCATGTAATGAGTCAGATTATATCATTGTATTTCCAAGCTACTGTGTGCACCTGACGTCTCACCGAGTAACTTAGAACCTTTGGATTCACGCTCCGGGGGTTCACACGTCACGGAGAAGGTGGATTGACGACGCTTAGTGTACCAGTCAGAAATGTACCCAACTGCACATACTGATGTTTGAATATATAACTTCTTCGAGGAGCACTGTAAACACAAACATCAAGTGACTTTAAATGCATCTCTCTGCCCACATTTCACTCTGTATTTTCATTTCACCTGATTGTTTGTTTGTCTGTCAATATGTGAATGTCTAGTATATTTTCTTTTATCTATCACTCACTCACTCACTCACTCACTCACTCTGTTCACCCCATATATGAATTGATTCAACACACAAAGATATCTAGGCGCATATGACAGGTACTCGAACAAATGACAAAAGTCGAATAAGCCAACTGGTGACCTCAGGTGAAAAAAAAAGGAAAAAAGAAGAAATAAAAATGAAGAAAAACAAACAGGACAGTGTCAGGCATCGACCCATGGCAGCAGTGGCAATACAATTGAAAGGTTATTAAATACGGCAACACTACTAAAGCTGTGACACACTGCAGACACCAACATTGTGACACCCGGCAGACACAACCAACACTGTGACACACGGCAGGCACCACCAACAATGTGACATACGGCAGACACAACCAACACTGTGACACACGGCAGACACTACCAACAATGTGGTACACGGCAGACACTACCAACACTGACGCAAGCCAAACCTCATCACCACTGTGACACATGGCAGACACCACCAACACACACACACACAATAGAGTATAAAATCACTGAGACACGAACACAAAAATGCGTTTACAAAATCGATATTTAAACGACTGGTCCAGATCAATATCAGTAAAGTAGTGTACATGTAGCTCCTTTGAGGTTTTTACCTTAACATATAATACAGCAGATGTAGGAGTCATCAAGGTGAATATACCTGAAGAATGTAAACAATGTAGCTGAAGACAGGGAAGCAATTAAGCAGTGATCTCTCTCTCTCTCTCTCTCTCTCTCTCTCTCTCTCTCTCATTTTCTAGTCGCGCATCAAGAACTCTCTCACAGCTGACCGAAGTTATATGGATCAAAATCTTAAAGCTCTGAAAGGCCTTGAACGTTGTCTGATAATTACTTTTTTCGATTATTCACGTCCACAGGTCACATCGTTCACACTTTGGCATCTTATACTCACTTATCCTTGAGAGAGAGAGAGAGAGAGAGAGAGACTGTGTTTGTGTCTCCCTGGTAGCGTCTACTGTGTGGCCTCATAAAATACTTGCCCTGTGCCCTGGTGGAGAGTTCACACACACACACAGGAGTCCTACTGCAGTATGTATAGCCCAGAGGCGTGTCCGACGAAGGAAAAGTCTGAGCGTGGAGTAGTGTGTGTGTGTGTGTGTGTGTGTGTGTGTGTGTGTGTGTCCCCGGCAAGTCTCATCCATACCCTACTTTAGTGATGATTCTACATTACTGTCACAATCAAGAATAAATGAATAACATAGTAACGAAGGAGAAGCATGGGTAGTGATATATCAGGGATTGTTTATATAGTGGTACAGTACATTAGAGGCAGTGTGGATACAGCACAATGTATACCAAGCCCCAACACTTAAAAGTTACGGCAAAGTGGTCCGGTATCGCCTCGGGATCGAACCAGAGAACCATTTGATACTATACGAGCGATGTATCCAATCAGGCACCTCACCCTATAGGTCTTAATATAACACCCCCCCCCCCCCCCGAACCCGGAATATCCATAAGCCAATTGGTGTACTGGGGCTCTTCAAGGTGATGTAGCGAGTAGGAGGATACATATTCACCGTAGTAACCCATGAAGTGATTTGGAGGAGTATTCTGTCAGGTAAAAAGTAGGTAGGTCCGAGGTTTATGAAATAACTGTCAAGTGATGCAGATCCACCCTAAACAGCCTGTCATAAACGGCATCAGTAAACACCTGTCATATACACCATCAGTGAACACCTGTCATATACACCATCAGTGAACACCTGTCATATACACCATCAGTGAACACCTGTCATATACACCATCAGTGAACACCTGTCATATACAATTCACTGCGTGAACACTCCGTCATATAATACACCGTCAGTGGAACACCTGTCATAAACACTACCACTAAACACCTGGCATAAACACTATCACTAAACACCTGTCATAAACACTACCACTAAACACCTGTCATAAACACTACCACTAAACACCTGTCAAATACTACCACTAAACACCTGTCATAAACACTACCACTAAACACCTGGCATAAACACTATCACTAAACACCTGTCATAAACACTACCACTAAACACCTGTCATAAACACTATCACTAAACACCTGTCATAAACACTACCACTAAACACCTGTCATAAACGCTACCATTAAACACCTGTCTGTAATGATTGCTTATCAGGCCATAGATTACAGCCCAGAGAAGAACAACACATAAACAGTAAGTAGATCCCCACGTGGTAACCCACATAGGTTGACGCACACCCAGGAGAGGTCACGAACAAGGTACCTGAGTGAACCCGGCGACATGCCCGTGTTACTCAAGAAGCTACCCTCCAGCCAGTACACCTGTCACCTGACCAGACACACCCGGTTGGCCTCTGCATGGCAGCTCCTGTCAAGAGTTACTACCACTCTCTATCATCCATGAATCGATCTAGCCTCCTTTTGAAATTTTCCCGAGTTCCAGCACTTACTACAAAGTTGCTAAGCTTGTTCCACTCGTCCACCACCCTATTTGTGAACCAGTTTCTTCCTATCTCCTTCCTAAACCTAAACTTATCCAACTTGAATCCGTTGCTCCGAGTCCTATCCTGCTCGGATATTATAAGAACTTTATCTATATCCCCTTTATTGATCCCTTTCACTCACTTAAATACTTCTGTCATATCTCCCCGCACTCTTCGTCTTTCTAGGGAATGCAAGTTAAGTTTCTTTAACCTATCCTGATATGGAAGGTTTCTAAGTCCCGGAATCATTTTTTGTCATTCTTCGCTGCACCGACTCTAGTGGGAATTTATATCCATTCTATAATAGGGGCACCAGAACTGAACCGCATAATCGAGGTGCGGCCTGACTAGCGCAAGATATAGTTGCAATAAGACCTCTGCACTCTTGTTACTTACACTTCTAGATATAAAACCCAATACTCTGTTTGCCTTATTTCGAACATTAACGCACTGTTTTCTAGGCCGTAAGTCCGGGCTTACAAGTACCCCTAGGTCTCTTTCGCAAGTCGACTTCTCTAGGTTGATTTTGTTAAGGCCAAATTCTGGGGTGACAATTCTTCAGGTGATCCCAGTAAAATAACTAACCGGCCACGCGACCAAACTTCCTCACTTTACTATCCAACAACTAAATATATTCTACCTACACTTTCTACACCTAAGAATCCCCCTCATTATATATCTTACTCACCTCCACTAAACACCTGTCATAAACATTACCTCTAAACACCTGTCATAAACACTACCACTAAACACCTGTCATACTCACCCCACCGAACACCTGTCGAACACCATCACTGAACACCTGTGATAAGCACCATAAGTGAACACCTGTAAACCAACGTGACAAAAAATCACACATGATTAAGCCGTCGATCGAACCTGTCAAGCCGTGAGGGAACACTTGCTGCTATAACCCCCCTCCCTCTTTCCTCTCTCTTTCCTCTCTTCTTTCCTTCCTCTTTTTCCCTTCCACTCCCCTCCTTCTCTTCGCCTTACCCCTCTCTTCTTTCTGTTTTTACTTGTATCCCTTCCCACGTTATTCCTCCTCTCCTAATTCTCCTTTCCTCAACTCCTATTTTTCTTTGACATTCCCTCCCTTTACTCCTCCATCATGTTCCTCTCCCTTATCTCTACTTTCATATCCTTCCTTTCTCTCTTTTTTTATTCCTCTTTCCTTCCCTTTCCCCCTTTCTTAGTCATCTCTCTTCTCTTTTCCTCTCCCTCCCCATCAACTCCTCCTCCATCTTCCCTTCCCACTCATCCTTCTTGTCCACCATCCACATCCCTCCTTCCACTCCCTCTCCTTCCCAACCCTTCTTTCCTTCTCTATCCTTCCCTCTCGCCACCAATCTCTCCTCCTCCCCCAACCCCCACTAACTCCCCTTCTCCATCCCTCCTCCTCGACTCCTCCCTCCTGCCACCAACCCTCCTCCCCCCCACTCGCCACCATCCCATCCTCACCGCCACTGTTGCCACCTCACAACCCTCCCTCCCACCCCCCACTCGCCACCAACCCCCCACTGCCACCAACACCCTCCCCCACTCTGCCGGCTCATCCCATCCTCCCCACTCGCCACCATCCCATCCTCACTCCCCCACTGCCACTAACCCCTCCTCCTCCCTGCCACACCACCCCCACTCACCACCATCCCCATCCTCCCCCACTGCCACCATCCCATCCTCCCCACCACTGCCACCAACCCATCCTTCACTTCACTCGGCCACTATCCCATCCTCACCCCTACTGCCACCATCCCCTCACTTTTCACCAACCCTCTCCCCACTGCCACCTACCCCATCTCCCCCTGCCCACTAAATAAGACCACCAGAATACGGCTTTGTGTTATTATCGCGGTAAAAAACTATAGAGAGCTCAGCCGGCCAAATCTCATCCCGAGTCATGATGGCATAAAGTTTACGATTCAATAACTTCTTTATTTTACTCACCCTGTAAAGTGTCTTATTGCAAATTCCCGGAGCGATGTAATGGTCTGGGAAACATGGGAGTGCTGGAGGGTGGGGGAGGGAAATTAGGGGTGGGGATGAAATGATAGGTGGGAAATGTGGGGAGGGGATGGAAGGGGGATAGGAAGAAGGTGAGGGGGAGGAAGATTAGTGGGAGGTGGTGAGGGAAAAAGATAAGCATGAGGAAGATGGGGGAAAAGAAGGAGAGGAGAAGGAAGAGGAGGAATACAGAGAGGGGGAGGAGGTGGAAAAGCAGTAGGAAAAAATTAACAAATGAAGAGAAGAAAGAAGAGGATAAAGACGAGAGTAAATGGAAGAGAAAGAAGAGAGAGGAGAAGGTAGTTTAGAAAAGAGGGAGGAGGAAGAAAATGAGGGTGATGAGGAGGAGAGTAAAAGAGGGAGAGTGAAATGTAAATAAAGACGAAAAAGGTAAAAGAGAGAGTGAGAGAGAATGTGTGAGTGAAGTGGATAAGGGCAATAAAGAAATAAGGGAAGGGAGAAGGTGTAAGACAAGATAATAGCAGAGTAATAAGAGTGACAGGGGTGGAGGAAGCAGCCAGGAGAGAGAGAGAGAGAGAGAGAGAGAGAGAGAGAGAGAGAGAGAGAGAGAATATTCTTAATAATCATTCTGGTCATCTTACTATTTTGATGAATTTCGTCTGGTTTTGAGGACAATGGCTTAAGCCCTTCAGTACCTAAAAACAAAATCGTCTAAAAAAAAATAGTTGTAACTTGAATCATCGTCCTCAAAATGTTAATGGCACAGACTACAAACAAAACACTTATAAACAACGTGTATAATTTAGAGACTATCTTGAAAAACAAAAGTAAAATAGCAGTAAAGAATATATTATACAAACAAGGTTATATTTTGAATAAACTTGATAAAATAATAAAAAAAAGCTGGACACGAAAAATCTATCTATATACTGTATGTAAGAGAGACAGGTTTGTACTACCTCCTTGTTGGCCAACCTAAGGAGAATATATTCCCTTATTCAAAATTTCCTGTATCGAGAGAAAATAATAAAGGTGAGGGGGGAAAACAGGCCATAAACACGGACCCTTCACCACCAGGAGACTTACGGCCTTGAGCCTTCCGTCAGGTGGTGGCTGTGGTGAGACTCCCTTGAAGCTTGAAAAGAGTTCGGGAGGAGGAAGAGGAGGCAAGCACCCTCACCAAACTTGTCCCTCCCGCTCCCCTGATAGATAAGTAACCAATGGAATTATCTTGTTAAACCTCTTGTCTAGTCCCCTGGGAGGTTTTCTTATAGGCTCGGGACCTCCAGCTAAAGGGGGGAGAATCCAATCCACTTCAGTTTACAATTTACGATCTTCGGCCCTATGAGCTCGTGATCTTGAGAGGACCAGGGGTACAGAAGTAACCCTCAAGTGTCTTATAATTCTACCAGCAGCGACAGGAAGCAAGGAATGATCGAACCTCCTCCGTCGTGGTTTAAGACCGATTTTTCCACAGCTTTCAGAGAGAGATCTTCCTCGGTTTTATTTCTTGTAAGATAATTTCAACGAGACTCTACGGGGCAAGGATCTCCAGTAGCTCTCCCGCCAAACCTTTTGAAGCTCGTGATTGAAGTCCCGACAATAAAAGATTTGATGTATGTCGAGACATTTAGTTTTATATTGAGTTGCCGATCAAGTGCACTCCACGACCAGAGGGACCTCGGGTGGACGGCTGAAGGAGGAGGAGGGGGAGAAGGAGAAGGGACAGAAGTAGGGAGGAAGGAAAGGAAGAAGGAGGGGAAGAGGGAGGGGTGGGGGGGGTAGCAGGAGTAGGGCGGAGGGGGGGGTTATGGGGAGAGACTTAGGATAGAACACAGAGATGAGGGAGCAGGAATACCAGAGCTGTGAGAGGAGAGAGACGAGGGATTAGCGAGAGAGGGAGGCAGTGATGAGAGATGGGACAAACGAGGGATTAGGAATAGACGGAGATGGAAACGTGGTAGAAGAGACAAGAGACTAGAGACAGATATGCGATATGAGAGAGAGAGAGAGAGAGAGAGAGAGAGAGAGGAACAGATGGAAGAGATGAGAGATAGCCGAGTACCAGGTCAAGAGAGGCTGGGAGAGACAGTTGGCGGTCGACCATGGCTGACACACACATAGTTGACACAGAGACACAACTACTCTTCTGAAGGGAGATCTTTCACACCCATCGACTGAGACCTTTATCGACCTAAACTTTTTTCAATTACGCTATTCTATCCACGTTTTGTTCTTGTGTTTTTCTTCTGGACACTTTCAACTCTGTGATATAAAACAGAACGAGTCAAGTATATACGAAATTTGTACAGCGTTACGGTGCTTGAGTATGGTACTCATATACTGAAGTATTTCCTCCTCCTCAATGATTAAATAATTTCCTTCTTAAGTAATTAAATCTTCAGTTTCAGGAGAAAAAAAGTGTTATTAATGCAGGCCATACTAAACTAACCGGGCAGGTGCCACTATGGTACTAGATGACGCTATCATTGATGGCACCATGGCAAGATGGCACCCGTTTATGGCACTATTATAGATGTTACTATGGGGGCTATGACAGGTGGCACTGCAGGTTTACTATGGGGACTATGGCAGGTGGCACTCCAGGATTACTATGGGGGCTGGCGGGTGGCACTGCAGGTTTAATAAGGAGGCCATGGCAGGTGGCACTACAGGTTTACTATGGGGCTACGGCAGGTGGCACTGCAGGTTTACTATGGGGACTATGGCAGGTGGCACTCCAGGTTTACTATGGGGGCTGGCAAGTGGCCTATGAAAGCTAGCAGGTGGCACTACACTGGGTGCTTCGTCGCCATTTGTCAGCTTTAGGTTCAAACTACATCAGCGTCAGTGATAGACAGGTTACAATACAGATCATCCTCACCATCGTACACAGACAAAACCCCAAATGAGAAAAATCCCATCATTTAATTTTCCAGTTAACAATTCTCTAATACCCTACTAAATTAATTCAATTAACTTTGGTCGATTAGGGTCAAGTTTGGCGGGATCTTCTCGTCCCACGTGGGCTACAAAGGCTAATTTTAGTGGCCAATAAACTACAGTCGAAATGTAGTTCGGTGAGGTACTTATAACTTTGATATTAGCCGAGAAATCTAACTTCCGCACCACACATTTAATCCCCCCGACAGGTCTAACATTCAACACCCGTTTGATATTATAACTAGTTTGTAGAAAAAATAGAAGCATTAAAAGTTTACACGTGAGCTAAAAAACAAAAAATACGTTATTTTTGCTGTTTTATATATTCAGTGTATTGATGATCGTATGTGAAAAAAATTATATATATCTCTACAAACATGGTGCTTAGATATAATGAATTCAAATGAAAAATATCAATACAACTTTTAATTTGATGACTGCATGAATTTCTATATCTTGTATGGTAATATAGTGCTTTGAGTCCAACTGTACCTAATATAGTGATGACTGCGGAGTGCTGGAACAATTCTGATATATTTACAGTTTTAAATTCAATATCATAACTACTAATCCTTAAATAATGGTAAACGCAAAATTCAGACACAAGAACGAGGGACTTTTATTTGCTTTCAGAGGAACACCAATGTCTTACTTATGTTATGGATGTGACCTTCATTGTGGCCTTAGCGAGCAATATAGGTAAAAAAAAGTTATTACTGTACATCTATTTTTTCGACCATACCTAAAGAAAAGTATACAAAAATAAACTGTCTTCCAAATCACGAAACTTGTAAATATTTTTCAACATTTCACAAAGCTAATTGATATGTCATTTAATCACCTATTAGTTACTAAAAGAATAAATCGGCTTAACGCCTCTGGTTAAATAAAACACTTATTATAAAACATTAGCATCTAAAACTAAATCAAGCTCGGTAACTCATCTACCTTACACAATAATAATAAGTCTACAGCCCACCATAATACATCCTGTATCTAATCCTTGTTTACTAAGTTCTGTTAATCCTCCCATCAAAACAACAGTCGATCTTAACAATAGGAAGATAAAATTAAGCCCGAAGAAAACAACAAACAAGCAAACGATGTAAACTAGTTCTCAGTAATATTCATAAAGACAACTTGTAAACAATGACAAAAAAAATATTACAAAAAAAATTCCATAGGGTTTTGTACTTCCGGCCAGATCTTCCTGTACACGAGAAGAAAATTATAATTCTCGTCGTGTAGAAAGTGTGAATATGAAATGAGAACATAACGCCTGGGGCCAAATATTGAGATGGTTATCAAAAAACGGGACCGACGACTTCCTCTGGCTAGAACACGGGGGCTGGGAGTGGATCCAAGTTGGCTGGGAGTGGATCCAAGTTGGCTAGGAGACGAAGGGGTGGGGGGGTGGATATAAGTTCGCGAGGAGACGAGGTGGGTGGATCCAAGTTAGTAAGGAGACGAAGGAAGGGGGGGGAGGTGGATTCAAGTTGGCAGGGACACGAGGGAGAGGGTGAAACGAATTGACCTAAGTTGGTTGGGATATAGGGATGACCTAAGGTGGCTTGGGCATGGGGTGACCCTTACTGGCTAGGACATGGGTTGACCTCTACTGGCTAGGACATGGGGTGACCTCTACTATCTTTATCTAGAACAGGTCAAATAGACACTACATAATGTCCCAGACAATAGCACAATGACTATTATATGAATATCGTTAATGAAGTGCTGACATTCTATCCAAGTGGCACTGACGAAAATCCTCAAGAATTTAGTGTGGCACCACGAACTACCTAGATAGCGTCAATAAGGCACTAAGGAATGCTTGAAAAGGTTAAAGAGAAATAAGTGAAATTTAAAGAAAGTAGTGGATCATGATAAGCCTATCAAGAAATGTCAGAAAAGCTAGGCCTAGGGCGATTCGGATAAGGTCTAAATAATTCAAAGTAAGGTCACCTACTAGTCAACTCATGGTTAAACCAACCCACCCACGCATACTGGAATATCACCTCCACTGTGCTGGGGAAAATTTGAGAATATAAAACAAAAGCAATTTCTAGGCATTAAAACATCTTGAGTGCCAGTAGTGCCACCGTCTAGTAGAGAAATTAGGGCCAAAGTGCGAGGGAGAGCCGGAGTGACACTGTAGCTCAGCTGGGTGGGACGAAGACGTACTGTATAAGGTCACGGCTCTCAAGTACGATCACACATGAAGGCTATTACTCCTAAGATAACACTCAGCTAGTTATATACAAGCGAGCACTCCTAAGACAACTCGCAGGTAAACTCTCAAGATAGCACATAGGCGAACACTTCAGATAACACAAAGGCGAACACTGGCAAAGTAACTCAAGAGGCGAGTTATAGTGAGATACCACAGGTAAATATTATTAAGATAACACAAGGATGAGCACTGGTAAGAAAACAGAGAGAGAGAGAGAGAGAGAGAGAGAGAGAGAGAGGGGGGAGGGGGGGTGCCTGGTCGAGAGGAAGATCCGAGAGAGAGAGGCAGATGACGCACTCTTAAGATAAGGGAAATACTCGGACATAAGCTCTTGGACACAGCTGTTGTCCCACACTCACAGAATTAGGGTGTTTTTCTTATTATTTTTCATGGCTAAGAGGGGACGATAACGCAAAGGCGACTCCAGTTTATTTGAACCTTCTGCCCTCGTGATAAAACAAGAAGAAAAATAGGCTTTTCTTGTTTATGGAGTTCTTTCCTTGCAAGAGCTACAAAGTGTAAATAAGACAACGTATAAACTACTGTAATATATATATATACGTATTTCCCCTGAGGAATATAACAGAGGGACTCGAGGCTATACAGCGGGTAACATACTTCAATTAAGAGGCTGCATTTCTTCATGGCGTCGTATACATACAGATGTCGGGCCCAAATGCGTCCATCTGGCAGTCTCAAGTCGGGCCAATTAAGCCATCTTGGTGGTGAATGTTGCAGTGCAGGAATCCTTGAGTGGAACATTCATAAGGGCGAGCCCACAACATCCTGGGCGGCCGGCACACGTTGGGGGACACCCAGGGACGTCTTCACTCGCTTTCGTCTTCGGCATTTCAATCTTCGGCGGTCGTAGTGCAGAATACTTCACCTCCCCTGCCCTCCCTGAGACACACGTGATATAGATATAGTCCCAAGCGAGCTGTAATGTTAGTGAATATCCTCGAAAACAAGATGAAAAGTTGATGAAGTTTCTAAGAGAAGAAGAAAGGATGCGAAACGAAAAGGAAAAAAAAAAAGGAATTTAGTGCCACCGCCTTGGAGAGCCACTCACACAAACACACACACATACACCCTCCGTCGTCTTCTATATTCCTAAACTGAATTACGCATCTCACGGGCCGCTCAAACCAATTATGAGCGTTTACGAACTCAAATTACCTCAGTTTCGACGCCGTTTCATTTCCTACGCGGGCCACTTACGGTAAGCTGGGTGCCTCGGGGACGGGAAGGGAGGGAAGGAGGGAAGAGGGTAGGGGAAGGGTGAAAGGAATGGGGAGGGGAGAAGCGGAGGGAGTAGGGGAGAGGGGGGAGAGAAGCGGAGGGAGTGGGGAATGGGAGGGGTAAAGAGGAGGGAGTTGGGATGGGTGAAGTGAGTGAGGAAGGGGGAGGAAGGAAGGGGTAGGAGGGAAGGGAGGAGAAATGGAGGGAAAATGGAGAGGGAGAAGAGGCGTGGGGTGGGGGGAGGGGTGCTGAGAGTAGGAGAGGGAGAGCGGAGAATGGAGGGTAGGAGGGGGGGTAGGCATAGTAGGGATGGATGAAATGATGGGGAGATGGGGGCTCGGAGAGTTGAGGAGTGGGAAGAGGCGGTGAGAGGGCACTGATAGTATGGGATGGGGATGGGAAAGGGAGGTGAAGGGGTAGGAATAGTGGGGATGGGAAGGGGAGCCGGGGAGGTGAGGGGATGGAGGAGTTGAGGAATGGGAGGGGTGGAAGGGGAAGAGATGACCTGAGCAATTGAAGACAGAATTATGATGAAGGTGCACCAAGCTCTTGGCTGAGAGAGGCAACTGAAGGAAGGGGGAGAGGAGGAGGAGAGGGGAGGTGGTTAAGAGAGAATGAGAGGAAGAAGGAAATGAGAAAAGGAGGGATAGAAAAGGTGGATAGGAGAAATAAAAATACGACGGAGGAAAAGGAGGATAAGAAGAATTAGTAGAAAGACAGTGTAAGGAATGAAGAGAAGGAGAGGAGGACAGACATATTTTGACCTATAGAGGAGAGAGAGAGAGAATGAGGGGAGAGAGGTAACAAGTGATTTGGTTGAGGGAAACGATAGGGAAGGGAGGGGGAGGGAGAGGGAGGGAGGTGGGGAGGGCTTGAGGTGTGAGAGATACAGTACTTGAAGGGGTGGTGGAAGGGCCGAGATGTGTGGGAGGGGAAGAAAAAGAGGAGGAGTGGGATGGAAAGAAGGAGAATGTGATTGGGAAGGAAGGGAAGACGATGAGGGGAAGAGTATGTAGGAGAAAAAAGCAAGGGGGGAGTGAGGGAGGGAGGGAGGATAGGTGGAAGGAAGTTAAAGTGGAGGGAAGCGAGAAGTGGGGGATATGATGAAGGAATAAGGAAAGGTGCATGTTGAAAGGAATGGGGAAGGGTATGGAGGGAAGGGAAATGCTAGAGGGAGGAGGGAGAGAGAGAAAAAATAAGTCTGCAGGAGAAAGATAAGGAAGGACAGCAGAAGTGGGGGAGGAATAGGTAGACGGGAAGTAGGGGAGGAGTGCCAAAGGGGGTGTGGTAGTGTGTGGATGGAGAGGTGTGAGGGAGAGAAGAAGAGGAGAGGAGGGGGAGCATAAGAGGAGAGGAGAGAAAGTAGGGAGAGAGGAACAGACGGATGGAAACATAAGGGTGGGTGTAGGTGGGGGGAGAGAGAGAGAGAGAGAGAGAGAGGGGGGAGGGAGGGTGAGGAGGGGAATGAATATGAAACGATACATCTCTGGTTCAGAAATAATAATGTCTCCATTTTAGGTGTTTCTGTTGATAGCCTAAAGTGTGTGTTGGTCGCCATCACCTCGCCAGATATAAAAAGACCTTTGTTCCACTTACTTTTTTTTTACATTCGACCTTTACTGCAGATTGGATTGAAAGGAATAATGTCACCATCTCCATTTAAGATCTGACAGTATAAACCCATGACCCTCACATTAAAGCCTCGGTCATATGATATTTGTGTTACGATCTTGGCGGCATTCCACATTTTCTATTATTCTGACTTGCTGGTTCAGTTAGCCACGCTTAGTCGGGGATGAACATATGACATAACACCACCTTATACATTAATTCCTCCGACCAGACAGAGGGGTAACGCTGTGCCTCGCAACGTTGTGTAGGATAAAAAAAAAAAAAACAGAACTCTGGTATTGAAGATCTAATACGTTCTATTATGGTAGCTCCCATTACAATACAGTACGAGGGTAGGATAGCACTGTTATTTCTCACTGCTGACTGTGATACAACAGTCTCATTAACGACCGTCACAGATATGGTCACAGTCAGTCACATAGTGTACAGTCACAGACGTATTCATATAGTCACAGAAACAGCCATAGTCGTGAAACGATAAAAGTCACAGAAATTTTCTCTATCCTCAGAACAAATTCACCTTTCAGGACATTTAACAGTGATATGTAAAACAAATATATACAGACTATATATATATTTAGCTTCCACAGTAATATGGAACATTTTGAGTACACTTTCCCAAAACCGATTTTTTTAAGTCCTTGTCAAGCTCTTAGACACACACACACACACACACACACACACACACACCGAAAATCAAACAAAACCATAGATACAGTGTGTAGCCTTTTCCTCCTTCCCCCTCCCTTTCCTTCCCTCCCTCCCCTTCCCCTTCCCTCCTTTTTAACCATAGAGAAATGTACTGCATCTGCTCCCTCCCTCCCCCTCCTTCCCTCATACCCTTCCCTCCCTCCCTCCCTCCTTCCCTCCCTCCACACCCTGTCTACCAATCAATTACCTGCTCCTTACTCTCCATCTCCCTTCCCATATCAGATGTTAAGAAGCTACATTATCTTAACAAGTCATCTAAGTTTACACTGAGGCTCCATTACTGGCCGTGATGTCACCCATAAACTCTTAGGGTTCTTATGAGTCTCTTGGGTTCAGAGGATCCACCCAGTGTTATTTATTATTATTATTATTATTATTATTATTATTATTATTATTATTATTATTGTTAATATTATTGTTGTTGTTTTGTTATTATTATTACTATTATTACTATTATTATTATTAATATTATTAATAGAAAACTCCTTAAGTAGCTACTTCACATAATTAAAAAAAAAAAAAAAAGCTCAAGGTAAATTATACTCCCTCTAATGTTTTTCAAACTGACATACCAACCAGGCAGAGAATGACATGAACAATACAAAATACCTATAAATAATTTTCACCAAATATAAATAAAAACTATCAACTCTCGCAAAACTCAGAGACAATGACCCACATTTTCTTCCTCTCTCAACATCTACCACGGACCAATCGAGAAAAAACTCTCACCACAAAACACACGCCTGTATTTTTTCGCTCTCTCGCCCTAAAAAAAAAAAAAAACGCGAGGTAAAAAGGAAAACATTAAATGATATCAGGAGAGACTATAGCAAAAGACGTGTTGTAGTGAGCTCATTTGGCCGAAGCTTCTGGGCTGGTGTAACTACCCACTTACAAGAGCTCCGGCCCGGCAAGATATTAATTCCAGGGCAGTAAAACCCGCGAGTGGGAATCAGGACGAGCGCCACAACGAGGCCCGCCCAAAAAATTCCCTGATGAGAAAATGCAAATGACTTAAGCATCCGCCTCGTACAACCTTGATTAAATGTTGTGTGTAAAAAGCGTATAAAGCGCCCCACAAGTGGAAATTAGACTCCCTCCAGAAGGTGGTGGTGGAGGAAGGTAGGGGTGGAGGTGAAGGTGGTGGTGAGGGAGGAGGTGGTGGTGGTAGTGAGGGAGGTGGTGGTGGTGAGGAAAGTGGAGGAAGAGGAGGTGGTGGAGTGAGAGATAGGCAAGAGGGGAATATAGAGGAAGGGGGAGGAGGTGGTGGAGGTATTGGGTTGTGGACGATAGTGGTAATAGATGTTGGTAGAGGATAGTGACGTGTGTAGGGTGCTGGTGAGGTCAGGAGTTGTTGGTGGAATAAGAAGCAGTAGAAGGAAGAGCTGGGAGAGAGGTAGTGTGTAGTAGAGCAACAGCAGAAGAGAAACTGAGAAACATGACGAATATAAGAGAAGTAAAGGAATAAGGAATATGGAAAACAAAAATATTATCAATTTGTTTTCAGTCATCCTAACACGCTTAAGAATTAGTTACAACAAACCCCTCAAGAAGTAAACAAACGTCACCATTACAAACACAATTAATACAAAAACAACTAATTTGTTTTCAAAGTTGCGTCGAAACCCAATTTTTTGTAAATCTGAGTTACAAGACTGTGAGCGAATGACTGACTTTACACAACAGGTGCCTAATGTACTGCCCTACTGTAGCACCTGTGGAATAGTTATGTAGCTAAAGAAACTACCTCCAACGCGTGACATCCCTACCTAGACCGGTGTGCCAAGATTTACATCGTTAATAGTCCATACAAACATTTGGCATTTCCAGAACTCGTCCAGCAGTTGTCTAGTCTCGCCTGAAATAAATTATCCATTACCGGCAATAAATATCCACCTGACAGCCCAAGAAACACCTTTTATTTAATTAACGTCGCGCATTTCTACCATTATATCCATCAAAAATCCTTTAATAACGCCACTAAGATTACCATCATCATAAACTCTATCATCAACCCCACTACCACAGCTCCATCATCACCACCATCATCAACAATAAAACTATCATCATCATCATCACCATCAATTCCACCACCGCCATCGTCAACCCCACCACCGCCATCTCCACCACCGCCATCGTCCACCACCGCCATCTCCACCACCGCCATCGTCAACCCCACCACCGCCATCTCCACCACCGCCATCGTCAACCCCACCACCGCCATCTCCACCACCACCATCGTCAACCCCACCCATCCGTCAACATCTCCACTCCACCACCGCCATCGTCAACCCCACCACCGCCACGCCATCGTCAACCCCACCACCGCCATCGTCACCACCACCACCATCTCCACCATCGCCATCGTCAACCCACCACCGCCATCCCACCACCGCCATCGTCAACCCCACCATCGCCATCATCAAACCCCATCGCCATCTCCACATCGCCATCATCCAGCCACCACCAACCACCATCCACCACCATCGCCAATTCCCAGCTCCACACAGCACCCCAGCACCAACAACCCCACCACCAACAACAACTCCACCACCACCACCATCACCACCACCACCATCACCACCACCCACCATCACCCTACATCAATTCCACCAAAACCACAAACCACCAAACCACCACCACCAACTCCACCAACCCATCCCACCACCACCACCACCATCAACTCCACCACCACCACCAACTCCACCACCACCACCATCAACTCCACCACCACCATCAACTCCAGCACCAACTCCAGCACCAACCCCAGCATCAACTTCAACATCAACTTTTCCACCACCACCATCATCAACTCCTCCACCACCAACTCCACCAACTCCAACAACTCCTCCACCACCAATTCCTCCACCACCACCAACTCCTCCTCCTCCACCGCCACCACCACCACAACCACCATCAACTCCTCCACCACCATCAACTCCACCACCACCATCACCAACTTAACTATCATCAGTCGTGGTAGTATTCAACCCTCACTCACCCAACTATCAACACGACCATACAATCGTAAAATACACCTCCCAGTCTCCTTCTCCTTCCCCTCCATCATCAACTCCATCATCAACTCCATCATGACACCCAGCGACGGCCATCAACCGTGAAGGAGAAAGGGCCAAGATGGAACGAATCAGCGCGTACCTTTAACATCTATTTTACTGACCTATTTTCATAACCATAAACTATAACTGGATATCATAACGCTTTCCATAAATTAGTTCTATTGCATCGTTGGTCACGGGAAGGAATTATGGACGATACGCGCCGTTATATCGTTATATCTTAGTATAGTGTAATGGCCGGCTGTGTGTGCCTGTAGCTTGACAATCATGTTTAATGGCAGGCGCACGACCCACCTACCTTATTAGCATACCGCTGTGTTTTCGTGTCTCTGTTCAGTCGTGTGCTTTGTCTTTCTCTCTTTCTATCTCTTTCTCACTAACTCTTGTTATTTAAATGGTTTTCTACGATTAAATGTAACCTAGAAGCAACTAATTTGGCCGATTTTATTCGAGAATAATCACCATCTTCATGACAAGACATTGTAATGTACGTTGATTATATGAGCATCTTGTACAAAAAAATAAATACAAGCAAATTTTAGAGTCGGGTCATACATAAATCTTCGCCAAAAATATTGTACCAAATGTCGAACTAAACATCTCACGCAACACCTCACTCCCTCAAGCTTACTCTTCCCTCCTCCCTCACCTCGATGCATCACCTCGACTCCGGGAGAACTTCACCAAGGACAAATTCACTCCACAAGCTGGGCGCGGATCCTTTACTGCGTAATGGTTCCTTTTTATTGAAGTCATAACGCCTTTTTACAACCATTACTCCCGGGGTCGGAAAGAGAGTTGTAGCGACGCAAATGTTAGTGTTTCTCAGAATTGATACTTAGACGGGAAACAGCTTCACGACTCTCGCTTTATTGAGTAATGTGAGGCAAGTGCCTTTACTCTTTAGTAGCCCCCTGAGGTGTTGGCCTGCCTGCCTGCCTCCATCCCTCCCTGCCACCACCTCTTATGCCTGTCTTTATTGGAGGCTGGATACTGCAGGTCAAGATGACAAGGTTGGAGAACGAGATGATGATGGTGGGTCGATATGATGATGGTGAGTCGAGATGATGATGGTGGGGTCGATATGATGATGGTGGGTCGGTATGATGATGGAGGAAATGAGGTTTAAATTGAGAAAGGTTGGGGACTATGAGGAAGACGAGAAGACTAATGAGGGAGGATGAGGTGAGGGAAGGTGAGGGAAGGTGAGGGAAGGTGAGGGTCGTGGTGAGGAAGGGTGAAGGCAGATGAGGGTCATGGTGAGGGAGAGTGAGGGTCGTGGCGAGAGAGGGTGAAGGAAGATTAGGGTCGTGATGAGGAAGGGTGAGGGTCGTAATGAGGGAAGATGAGGGTGGTGGCGAGGGTCGTGGTGGCGAGGGTCGTGGTGGCGAGGGTCGTGGGAGGCCGTCTCTCCTCCCCTACTTACCACCTACAGGCCGCCACCTACAGGCAGTCTCCCCTACCCTCCCCTATTTTCCACCTACAGGCCACCTCTCCTCCCCTACATGTCACCTACAAGCCACCACGCACAGGCAGTCTCCCCTCCCCTACTTGCCACTACTGCCACCTACAGGCCACCTCCCCTCCCCTACTTACCACCTACAGGCAGTATCCCCTCCTCTACCTGCCACCTACAGGCCGTCCCTTCCACCTACAGGCCACCACCTACAGGCAGTATCCCCTCCCCACCCCTACTTTCCGCCTACAGGCCATCACCTACAGGCTACCTCCCCTCCCATACTTGCCGCCTACAGGCCATCACCTACAGGCCACCTCCCCTCTCCTACTTGCCGCCTACAGGCCACCACCTACACGCTACCGCCCCTCCCCTACTTGTCACCTACAGGCAGTCTCCCTTCCCTACCTGCTACCTACAGGCAGTCTCCCCTCCTCTACTTGCCACTACTTCAAGCAATTTGCCACCTGTAATCAAATTTCCTCCTTCCCCTCATTTACCTGTTATTCACTTATAACACCTGTTTATCAATCAGAGAGAGAGAGAGAGAGAGAGAGAGAGAGAAATAAACTGCTCGAAACATTTTAATTCAACACAAACATTCACATCACCATAATCATACGACCAAGACAACAGAGAGGAAGAAGACGACACAACTATAAACAGATAAAACAGAAAGACAAACAGACGCACAGACGAACTTTGAAAACAAAAAGGACAAGAAGAAACGTAATTGCAGTTTCATCAATGCTCTAAAATCTTTTCAATGCTACACACTAATATCTCTATATAATCCGATCGCTAAAACCTTCACTGGAAAGACAAACAGATAGATAAGACAAAAATAGAAACAGTCAAACAAAGACTAACAAATATGAGAAACAATCTTGTCAATTTACAACAAATAATATCATCATTGTAATCGCCGCAGCGCCCCCTAGCCATTACCTTAATCTGCAGGAGTTGTGTGGTGTGTGTGTGTGTGTGTGTGTGTGTGTGTGTGTGTGTACGCGCGCGCAGAGAAGAAATTTGTGTACCTCCCTCCAGGCTAGACCGCTTCCTTAATGACCATAGCGATTACTACCACCAGGTCACTCTTGAGGACGAGGGTGAAGAGGATGAGGAGGAGGAGGAGGCATAGGTCAGAGTTGAAGGTGGAGACGAACGGGTTGAAATGACCGGGAAAAGTGGAAGGCTAGAAGAGTTAACGGGTAGGATGGATGGATTGTTTATAGATGAAGAGAAATTGAAGAAGTTCCGGAAAAAGAGAAAAAATGCCACAAATAAGGGAGGTGTATTAGGACGAGAAGTCATAACTGCAGGCTGGGAAAACATAGGAGACGACTAGCATCCACTGTCTTAAGCTTCCATTACATATTTAACACACACACACACACACAGCATTAAATTAACTACCAGTAATGAATGCCAAGGTCTACTCTCCTATATATCGTGAGGAGTCGAGTATAGCACGCTATTCCCTCCCTCCTTCCTTCCCGAAGACCAATTCATCCCCTCACCTCCGACCCCCCTTCCCGAAGTCAGGACAGCGATGACTCAGGAAACAGGATGTCAGAGAGGACAGCCAGGGGAGAGGCAGTGTATTAGGTGGGTTATGAAGCCTCTCTCTCTCTCTGGTCTCGTATAAATGTCTAGGTGGTGATTTACTGAATTAGGGAGAGAGAGGGAGGAGAGAGAGAGATGAAGAGAAAGAGATATAGACAGAGAAGGAGTTAAGAGACAGAGATAAAGACAAGACTCAGTAGGTATAGGAACATACAGAATGTCATAGATGAAGACACGCACGCACGCAAACATATCAAGCCTGGCTGTCAATTGAAGACATCCATAACTAGAGAGAGAGATAGACAAGAGACGACACAAAAGAGACGACCAGACGAAAAAAAAAGAGATCAAGAAAAAGAAACTCCCCTCTCTTTCTTTCTCTCTTCTCTCTCTCTCTCTCTCTCTGTCTCATCTTTTCACTTGCATTATTCATCCAGCTATGCAGTTTTGTAGCGAGACAATAGCTCGTACAAAAGACAGTGTGTAACCCCTACTCCGGCCGATGGTTTTATTGTCTATGGTAATTCCCTTTTGTCAGCTTGTGGTTTGTGCTTTGTCTGGCCACGGTGCGCCTCGGCCATAACAGATAAGTTAAGAAACCTCATTGTCAACGTTATATATATGGGTAAAGAAGGGGTCTTACTTGTTATATAAAGTGTATTAGTATTATTAGGTTAGCGTTGGGTATGTATGTAACTGGACACACACACACACACACACACACACACACACACACACACACACACAGAGTAAGTGTAAGGAATGCGTGTTAAAGAGGGAAAGAAAAGAAAACAAAATCAAGAGAAATAGAGAAAGAGGGAACAAGATGAAAGACGAGTAAAGCCACAGAGAAGGAGAGAACAAATTGGACAATCCAATAGTGAGAGGGAGGGATGGGAGAAGAGATAGAGGGTCGGTGAAGCAGAGAGAGAGAGAGAGCAGAAGGAGGGAGAAGGATAGAGAAGGATATACAGCAAAATGACAGGGAGGGAGGTGATAAAGAGAAGGGCGAATGGATGAGATGAAGAAATATAGAAATCAAATAGTGGAAAGTAAATAAACTAGGAAGATCAAGCACAGAGTAGGAGAGAGCGATAGAGATGATGGGTTGGGGAGAGTAAAGGAGGAGAGGAGAGGTAAGCTGGAAGTGTTGTCATTGTGACTAAGCCTAACGGTAATGTAATAGACAAAGTAGCTGGGCATCTACTCTACCAACTGAACTATTTGCCGTACTCACAACCCTGAAACTTTTTGAAGACACTGCCACTGACAGTCTCATCATCACTGACAACTTATCCTCACTAAATGCTCTTGATACCCTAAACTCAGATTGTCACCCGCTTGTTTCTGAAGCCAGAGATAAATAGATAATGTTTATTGACCACAGCTTACATTAAAAATATTACACAAGGTACAAACAACATATCCGAATCCAGAACTATCATTGTAAAATATTAAAACAATGGATAACTGTAGTCCAACAAATATTCTTTAAACCACATTAAACAATAAAAATGTAGAGAGCATGAATTGAACAAGGAACATTAATCATACAACAATAAAATGTCATGGATAATCTTACAATACAATATCATTTATGAACTTGGAAAACAGATCATATAACGAATTTATGCCATAAAAGTTTCTAAAATATTGAGTGATAGGACAAGCCTCCACAACATCACTCTCGGTGTGCACGAGGCCACACTCAGTACACACAGGCGCTATTCCAAGGGGAGGCGGCAATGACCCCCGCCTGTTCCACCGTCCAGTCTCCACTGCCAGGCTGTGCCCAGACACTCGAAAACGTGTAAAGATATTCTTTGCAAGTCATTAATTGCATGTTTCTTGATGTAAACATAATGCAATATAAAGATTGGATATGTGTCTTGTTGACGGGGGCATCAGGATCAAGCTGTTGTGGATCTCCTCTCACATAGGCATTAGTGAACAGATAAAGTTGATGCCTTAATTAATCTCGCGTCCAACAATGACGATGTTGAGTACAATCTAGGACTGCCGAAAAGAACCGTAAAGACTGTAAACAGAAAAGAACTTGCTGATGGATTTGAAGCCAGTAGACACGTGCAAGCAGACACTAGTCAATCCATTGTTTACCATGATCACTAAATTACAAATGTTGTACCCGCTAGACTAAGGTTAGGATATAGGTACTTCTAGCAGTATGTCTCTCAGGCAGATGTGAACAAAACTAAATGCAAAGTGTGCGGCCAGACGTATGACCACACACTCCAATACTACGTCTTAGGCTGTGAAAAAAAGAACCTTATAGGGATAGAGCCAAGCAATGGCACAGCACTTTATCTCTGTTGACAAGATAGCTGTTATACTAAGGCTGTATCCATATTTCGCTTATAGTACCTAATCAAAATTCAATGTACCGACTTAAACAAACAATGTACTGGAAATACTCTAACATTCAATGCCATAATATCAAAATCACTGGGGTCCATAAACACCCTTTGTGGCCTCTACTCTGTAATCCTTTTTGTGCTACAGCTCACATGATGAGTATGAGGTGCGCAATAAACTAGCTGCAGTCCCGGCAAAATTAAAAAAAAAAAAATCCCCCACTCACTCACGTTTATGCCTAGTTTTGTAAATACTACTACTACTACTACTACTACTACTACTACTACTACTACTACTAATAATAATAATAATAATAATGATTTAGTAACCAGCAGTGAGAAAATGGGATCAGTATTATCCTCTACTCAGATATGTTCCCCCAATAAAAATCATGTCCCGGCAAAATAGTTTAATAATGTTATGCAATATTTCTATCAGTTCTCATCTTAATACGTCTATGTGATCCTGTTTATAATATATACAAGTTCAACTAAGAATTATTCCCAATATTCTTGCCCGGTGCAGTTTTCAAGTGAGCTGCAGAACGTAAAAGGGAAATATTGTATAGTTTATATTTGTGAATTTTTCGACCAAATAAACAATATCTGATTCTATGTACACCATGCATGAACGTTGTAGTTTTTTGCCCTTGAGTTACGCTGTGAATATACACAATCTGCGGTATACCTGTACATGCTAACGTTGAGCTTGTTAGTTAGTTGCATACAGCACAGAACACCCAAATTACACGACTCCGATTATTATTATTATTTATTTATTTTTTTGTATTTTTTAGAAAATTTCATCTTCAGAAATATAAACAACCATCTGAAAGTTTTGAGACATTAAGTCATCAAAGTAATCAACACGAGCATACACCATCATAAAATTTAGACATTAGCAAAACTGAAGCAGTGCCATTAAGAATCCAGATCAACACCATGAAGAGAGGTGGGGAGAGTCCGCCCTGATCAGCTTGACGTCCACCCCTAGCGAGAAGAGACCAAAGACAAGGCCCAGGAAAAGACTCAATCTCTTGGGGGACTCCCGCTGACAGAAGCCTTCAGCAGTACCAACACCGACGGAGAGGCCTTTGACGCCGACCACCCCTAGGGGAAGCTGGGCTGCCTAGTGTCTACCTCAGTTTATGTAAATATTGAAAAAACACAAATCTGCACCTCCAGGAAAAAAAAATAGTATTCTCAAACTATCCGAAATAGTTTACTGATAAAAAGTTAATTGTGGAAAGAACAAAACTAAAGTAGCTAATTTTGAAACTATACATTCTAAATAACGTTCACTATACCGATGTTTACACCACCTCAACCATTTTTACTGACAGAATTAAGGAAGTACGTTTCTATCATCAACTATATTTTTAATGGCTACCTCTTATTTTTTAGAAAGAAAACAACAGAACACCATTGACGAATAAGATACTGTAGGAGGGAGGGGAGTTGGAATAGGGTCGGAAGAGGGAGGAAGGCGGTAGTGGTGAGATGGAGGAAGGAAAAGGGGGAAGGGGATAGAGGAAGGGCGAAGGCGGAAGAAGTGGGTTGGAGGAAGGACGAAGGAGGAGAGGATGAGAAGGAGGAGGGAAGAAAGCTGAACAAGTAGGATGGATGAAGGACGAAGAGGGAGGCGGTTTAAGATGGAGGATCTAAAAGACATTACAGTACAGGAGATACATGAATGCTTTGGTGTTATGAGGTGGTGGAGGTGAGAAATAATGGAATAATTGAGCCAGTAAAGGTGAAGGTGAAGCCTTGATAGACATTGGAGTGGGTGAATGGCATGGGAGTCTGGGAAGGATACAGTAGTAACGGTGGAGGTGACAAGAGAAAGATTAAAAGGAATGAGGAGAGAGCGGATGGTAGAGAGGAGGACAAGACAATATGGATGATGGGGAGGGCAGAAGTATATGAAGGGAGAGTACATGGAGAGGGAAGTACATGGAGAGGGAAGTACATGGAGAGAAAAGTACATGAAGGTAGAAGTACATGGAGAGAGAAGTACACGGAGAGGGAAGTACATGAAGGAAGAAGTACATGAAGGCAAAAGTACATGGAAGCAATAGTACAACTAGGCGAGAGAGAGAGAGAGAGAGAGAGAGAGAGAGAGAGAGTGTGTGTGTGTGTGTTGAAAATTTGTTCATTAATCTACTGTCCCACGATGGAAGGGTAGAGAAAGTAATTGAATAACAGGAAACCTGGCCAGGAGGACGAAGGGAAAAAGAATAAACGTGGGAGAGGGAGATTAAGATGAAGGTGGACAGGAGGAACGAGTGTGGAAAAAGAATTTAAGGGTTAACTTGTGGAGAAGATTGATGACTCACGAGTAACTGGGTGGAGGGTGAGGGTGGAGTGGTAAGAGGTTGGCTGGGTGGAGGGTGAGGGTGGAGTGGTAAGAGGTTGGATGGGTGGAGGGTGAGGGGTGGAGTGGTAGAGGTTGGGTGGGGTGGAGGGTGAAGTTGGAGTGTGGTAGGGTTGGCTGGGTGGAGGGTGAGGTGGAGGGTGAGGTGGAGTGGTAAAAGGTTGGGTGGGTGTAGGAAGAGATTGGGTGGTAAAAAGGTTGGGTGGGTGGAGGGTGAGAGTTGGAGTGCAAGAGGTGGGTGTGGGTGGAGGTGAGGGGTGGAGTGGTAGAGGTTGGCTGGGTGGAGGGTGAGGGGTGGAGTGGTAGAGGTTGGGTGGGTGGAGGGGTGAGGGTGGAGTGGTAAGAGGTTGGCTGGGTGGAGGGGTGAGGGTGGAGTGGTAGAGGTTGGGTGGGTGGAGGTGAGGGGTGGAGTGGTAGAGGTTGGCTGGGTGGAGGGGTGAGATTGGAGGTGGAGTGGTAGAGATTGACTGGGTGGAGGGAGAGGGTGGAGTGGTAAGGTCAGCTGGGTGTAGGGAGAAGGTGGAGTGGTGAAAGCGGTTGGTTGGGTGTAGGGCGAGGTGGAGTG
Organism: Homarus americanus; assembly: GCF_018991925.1. Lineage (NCBI taxonomy): Eukaryota > Metazoa > Arthropoda > Malacostraca > Decapoda > Nephropidae > Homarus > Homarus americanus. The sequence goes on from NW_024718106.1 coordinate 647,813, forward strand.
GTAAGAGGTTGGGTGGGTGGAGGGAGAGGTGGAGTGAAGTGGCGGTTAGCTGGTGGAGGAGAGGTGGAGTGGTAAGAGATTGACTGGGTGGAGGGAGAGAATTGGGTGGTAAGAGATTGACTGGGTGTAGGGAGAGGGTGGAGTGTTATGAGATTGACTGGGTGGAGGGAGAGATTGGAGTGGTAAGAGATTGACTGGGTGGAGGGAGAGGGGTGGGTGGTAGGAATTGACTGGGTGGAGGGAGGGTGGGAGTGGTAGAGGAGTTGACTGGGTGGGTGGTAAGAGAGTTGACGGGTGGAGGAGAGGTGGAGGAGAGAATTGGAGTGGTAAGAGATTGACTGGGTGGAGGGAGAGATTGGAGTGGTAAGAGGTTGACTGGGTGGAAGAGTGGGGGAGCGGAGGAAGAGAGGGGGTGGGTGGGGGAAGAGAAGATAAAGGGAGAAGAAAGGAAGAGGGCGGAGAAATGGAGAAGGATAGAAGGAGTGGGAGGTGGATGAAGGAAGTGGGTAGTGTAGAAAGGGAGGGAAAGAATGGGTGAGATAGAGAAGGAGGAGTTAGGTAGAGTAGGTGATGTACGTACAAACAAACAAACAAACAAACACACGAAGGAAGGAAGGAAGGAAGGAAGGAAGGAGCTGAAGTTGAGGGCAGGCGTGTGGTGGTGAAGTGGGGGAGGGTGGTGGGTGTGGGGAAGGGATGGTGGGTGTGGGGGAGGGATGGTGGGTGTGGGGGATGGATGGTTGGAGTGGGGGAGGGGGTGGGTGGGGTTATAAAGAGCATCTGAGGGATGGGATCACTTACCGTAATGCCATTCTTGATACCGGATCGTGGAAACCCAGCGCTCCTCCGAGGCCACTTCAAAAGGAGAACCTCAAAGAGCCCTCAGCCAGCAGGACCCGCCGCTAGCCACAAAGAACCTGTCCCGGCCGTCTGTCTGTGCCCGGCCTCGTTAAACAATTGAACACAAGGCTATTTGTGAACTTCAAACCAAACTGAAATCTCCCTATTTTCTGGAGGCGAATCGTATTGTGCTTACGGCATTGTCAAATCAGCCTGAGGAGCCACTTGGCCTGGTCAACCGCATTGAGAGGCGGTCTTCTTCAGCTTTGTGAGTTTACCTGTGTTATTCTGCCACACAACGGCGGGGTCAGGAGGAGGAAGAGAAGGTGGTGGAAAGGAGGAGGAGGAAGAGGAGGTGGTGGAAAGGAGGAGGAGGAGGAAGAGGAGGTGGTGGAAAGGAGGAGGAGGTATAGTGGGAGGAAGGATATGTTTCACTTGGCAATAGATGTCTCTTCTCTTAGGATGGCGTTTGTTCAATCTACATCGTCACAATAGATACAACGTTTAGGTGTTGCTGCGTGTGGGTCTGCTTAATGGTATTGTGGAAAACAAATTATTACTAAAGTTAATATTTATCAATGTCGGTCTTTTTGCGTTATGTAAATTGTGAAATTTGCCGAGACAAACAGCAGTGTGTGGGTAATGTAATTTCATAATGTATGAATCCCATGAGGGAATAATTGATACGGATCTTTGTTATTCCTGTCAACAAACTGTGAATTTGACATTTTCTCTCGTCTGTCTTAGGCAACACAACACATTACCGTATACAACAGATGATATCAATAACTATCATGTGTACAAGGACGTTTTTTCTTCTATCATGTGCAGTATATATCTAAAGTAAAACTACTAATGAGTGGCAGGAGGTGGTGCGTGGCTGGGTGTTTTAGGTTCTAGGCGTCTCTCGGATCTTTGCTAGAGGTGTTTGACCTAGTCTACCATCTTTGACAACTGTTACTCCGTTAACTCTACTTTCACGGGAAAAAAATAGTTTTCCTTTAATATTAGCTTGAACAATTATGTGGCCTAGTGTTCAACATTTTTTTTTAATGTACGAAAACATCCAGCTGTAACACTGAACAAAATCAAATATTAACCTGATAACATAAATATACTGTAGATTGATAAACATCTATATGTAGATTATTCGAATATAGAAAGTTTAAATGAACTTTTATAGTGGTTAAGGTATCACTTAATGAGTATCTATCACGTAATTATTGTTCTCATACTTCCATACTTAATTCCGTGTTGTGTTTAAGATTCTGAATAAGGTTTTCGATAATTAGCTCAACACTCAAAGAATACAAACATAAAGGGAGAGATTGTCAAGCCACTTGTTTACATTGTATCACATTGATGGAATTGAAAGCGTCTACTCCACCTTAGTTCATTGTCTCACGCAAATTCCAGGTTTAAATGGGCCCAAGAACTAATAGGTCCCAACCAAACCAAACCATTAAGATTGGGGCCCATTTGGAATGAGGTCCATTAAGTTTAGGGCCCATTAGGATTGGGGCCCATTAGGACTGGGTCCCAGTCTCGTATTTAGATTAGATTGTGAATTTGTAACCTATTAAAGACCGGAATCTCATATGTCGAGTCACCTGTCACGTTGCGGCCCCGAGTCACACTGTAGTCTCCCCTGAATATAGAAAACTGTTCCTTATATTATATTCTCATCTTCTGTTCACTGGCTCCACCCCCCTCCTCCCCCCTTCCCCCCCCCCTTCTCCCTCACCATCACGGGCAAAACAAAATAATATTCATACATATCGACTAGCGATTTAAAATTTACGCTTTGTATTACGCCTTTCAAAACTAGCTTGTTTCTATACCGCTCTCTACTTATATTTCGGCTAATATATTTTTAAATATTCCTGTAATGATATATACACATAATTATGCAATATATATAATGGAGATGAAACAATGAATTGGCAGGGCGAGGTGGGGCTGACAGGCGGGGAGGAGGAGGAGGGAGGAAGGGGGTTGAGGAGAGGGAGAGGAGGGGATAGGGAGGAGGATGGGATGTAGGAGGATGGGAGGTAGGAGGGAGAAGGAGGAGGGAGGAAGTCGGGGGGGTACAAGGTATCATTGACTGCACTTGGCTGGAGGGAGGAGGACGGAGGAGAGAGATTTTAGGGTGGGGAGGAAGGAGGAGGAGGAGAGAGGGGCGTTGGGGATGAGGGAGAGGGGCGGTGTTGGGGATGGGGGGGGTGTTGGGGATGAGGGGGCAGGGGGGTGTTGGGGATAGGGGACAGGGGTGTTGGGGATGGGGGGATGAGGGAGGGGTGTTGGGGATGAGGGGGGAGGTGGGTGTTGGGGATGAGGGGGTGTTGGGGATGAAGGGTGTTGGGGATGAGGTGTTGGGGATGAGGGAGAGGGGTGTTGGGGATGAGGGTGTTTGGGGATGAGAAGGGGTGTTGGGGATGAGGGGTGTGTTGGGGATGAGGAGAGGTGGGTGTTGGGGATGAGGAGGAGTGGGTGTTGGGGATGAGGGGGTGTTGGGGATGAAGGGTGTTGGGGATGAGGGGTGTTGGGGATGAGGGGAGAGGGGGGTGTTGGAGATGGGGGGTGTTGGGGATGAAGGGGGTGTTGGGGATGAAGGGGTGTTGGGGATGAGGGGTGTTGGGGATGAGGGGGGAGGTGGGTGTTGGGGATGGGGAGGTGGGTGTTGGGGATGGGGGGTGTTGGGGATGAAGGGGTGTTGGGGATGACGAATTATTTGTTTTGGTGTTTACTACTCTATTTCACCAGTGAGTACTGATGTGATAATCATTTCTGTACAAATGGTTCGTTTGTAGATATTTAGATAGTCAACAGTCAGTCATGAACCACGAACTTGAGATTCGACTCGTGAACCTGAAGCAGTAGACACTCATACATTATTCTGTCCATAAATGCTTGGTTTCAAGAGGTCTGAATCTCAGTCTGGTCTGCGACAGGACTTTTTGGGTGACTGTACCTATGGCACTACTTTCTCTCTGTAAAAAGGTTGTACATGTAGGGTGGGTTAAGGTAGGGCTGGGCTAAGGGAGTGCTAAGTGTAGGGTTGGTGGGGGTTGGAAGGTTATGTAGGGGCTGCAGTTAAAGGGCGTGGTTGGGTTGGCAGGGGTGCTGGGTTAAGGTGCTAAGGGTTGAAGATAAGGTAGGGTTGCAGGGTTGCTAGGCGTAGGCTGTTGGTAGGGCCATGTAGGTTAGCTATGGCTGGGTCATGAGGTGTTGGAGTAGGTAGGTGGGTGTAGGCAGAAGGGTTGGGAAGGAGGTGCTGGTTGTAGGTTGGGCTAAGGTAGGCTGGGTTGAGTTGTTAAGAAGGTTGGGTAGTTAAAAATATAATTTGCACAAACTACGACAGTGTCCTCTACAAAACAGTGAAAATGCGGAATTTTTTTAATCATTTAGTATGCTAAATCACCGGCGGGTCAGTCGTCAATAATTACCATAGAACATCCCGAAAATGGTAAAGGAAATATATATTTTTTTTTAAACAAAAAGATCAAGAACCTAACCAAATGATTCAAATATCAGTATACATGCCTAATCTAATCTAACCAATGAAACCAGAAGGACCTGACCTAACCTCCTGGTGTGTAAACCTAATCTAACCCAACAAGACAAAAGAAAAAACAAAGGAATCTAAAGAACAAAACCTGAAATCGAAAAATATAAATTTCCAACAAAAAAGCCAAAGTATTTTTATTTTTGCTTTGCTCTATCTACCAATAACAAATCACTATAGTGTTTCGTTGTCGACCTTTCCTGAATCTTAACCCAACATTATAAACCATCAATTTACTTGGTGTTACCTGGCTTACAAAATTTACAGAAAGTGAGAAGCAAACTTAAACAACCTTTACTATTCACCCTGATTACACATAACTTGCTAACGGTAACTAACCTAACTTGCTGAACGAGAGAACCAAACCTAATCTTGCATAAGCTAGTAAACCTAAAATAACCTTACCTTACTATACCTTGTAAAGTAAACCTAACCTAACCTAACCAAACCTTGTAAAGCTAACCAAACCTAGTAAAGAAAAGTAAACCTAACCTATCCTAGCAATCTCAAGATTATGTTAGGTTAGGTTAGGTTAAGTTAGGTTAGGTTACGTCATCTGTTGTATCACTTAATTTTTTGCTCTGTAGGGTGTTGGTGACGAGATGAACACTTCGTACAACCAGTTTCAAAGTTTGTTTTCGTAAATTTATCTCTATTTTTGTTTATATTTCTCACTGGATTATCATTCTAAGGCTAAAGAAAACACATAGCAAAGACCACATCAAAAGATTACAAGGAATAAGGTGGCGACCCTCTCTTTAACATTGCACCAAGAAAGCTGATCACAGAAATGCCCAAGACTCGGTATACACGGTGAATAGTTACGAAGTGTTATAAGTCACTGTGGATGCTAAGGATATACTGTAAGGAAATACGGATGTCCCTTCCCTTTGTTCTAAATATTTCCTCTCGTTTCCTATGGTCTTCTTGGACTCGCTCTACTTATTGTTTCCCCCGTTTTCCTTGAGGTGGCTGTACCTTCTGATCGAACCCACACAAAAATTACAAATGGGTGAAGATAACAGAGACCTAAAAGTAAACCTTCTATGAAATATTTGTCAATGCATGAAGATATACTGTACTACTACATGCTGATCAAGAAATAATACAAAGTGGCTATTATAACGTTTTTGCGTGAGTATAGTGCTGTACTGTAGGTGCCAGCCTATGTTCGCTAGTCTCACATTTCACCAAGCTAACCTAAGCTGTCCTAATCTAACCTAACCTATAACCGTAACTTAAAAAAAGTATATTTAAAAAAAAATGCGTGGCTTAACAAACGACATTCGGAATTTTTTAAATATAATACAACTTTTTTTCTCAAGAATATCCCCCAAAATGGTGGAGGAATAAATTTTGACCAAAACTAACCTAAATTAATCCCCCCCCCCAAAAAAAAAAAATTAAGGAACCTAAAGATTCATATATCAGGATATGTGAACTTTCTGACCCAACTTAACATCAAGTAGAATGAAAATGAAAAGAAGAGAAAGACATAGAACAGTTAACCAAACCTAATCTAACATCATGTAATAAAGCGGAAATAGCCACTTCGAAAATAATATCAAACAATCTCAATAGCATGATGCTATGAAAAATGTCGTATAACTTGTATCTGTATTTTAATGGATGGATTCTAAAGGCAAAACGAATGTTGGAGAACCTACCACACCACATGTCCGAAGAATTACGGTTACTGAACCTTAAGTTAATAACCTAAAAAGCAATAGTTATTTCCGATATTGATGATAAAACTACATCAAGTTTAATTAAGTTCCCGCCGTTTTGACAGAATATATCGCACAGTAACGAAAGTGTGACGGACGGACAGACAAACAGACACCTGGACAGACAAGGCAAACGATATGTACCCAACAATTATCCGTCGCAATGACATAAAAACAATGACAAATTTGAGCATAGGTAATATAAACTAATCTAGCTGAAGGTAACAAGTACAGTATAAAAAAAAACACATTCATTTACTCTACTCACTTGGAATCCTCTTGTCACGTCATCAGATGTTCCACGGTCTCGTTACCTTGTTCCCACGGTACCAAGACCTGTACCTTGCTATCACACCATTACTGTAACACTGGGTAAATGTTCTGTTCAACTTCACCCCATTTCTTGAAGTTTTATCGTGATATTCACTTCCATGTTATGGTAAATGTCAAAAAGCACGACACCACTGTACTAGTAGTGTTTGGGACATAGTTTTTTAGCAGTTTGTTAAGTGACTGTACTTGTAGATAAGGAATCTGGTGTCGGAAATGCGAAATAATTACTCTGAATTTACTTAATAATCAACAAGCAGGTCCTGGTCTACATGCTCAAGGAAAAAACTCTACTGAATTTAGTTTATCAGTTCCGACACCAGACCCGTCAACTACAGTACAGTAGAGTACAAGTACAGTCTTCCACTGTCAGTCAGGTAAATCGTTAATTTACCCTCGCTGCTTTGTTTCTCTTGATACTATTTGACGGAATTTTCAATGTTGTTTGTTTTAACAGTGATGATGTTTGTTATGTGGATGTACAGTCAAAGAAAAAAGTCGTGTTACACTTTTACCAAACACCTTATGTTTCGAAACTCATGACGAATTTGGGTAAGTTCATAATATTCACTAAACGGTCTTGCACATCAAGAACAAGTTTAGACTACGTAACAAGCGATTATCGTCACTTTACTATACTGCGTCCTCCTCGTGGTCACAGAAACCGAGGAGTCGCTCAAAAAACTCACTTGTACAACATAATGGGTCTATTTCGAAAGCAATCTTAGTTATTTCGTAAAGTCATTATATAGAGTCATTATATATCGGTCCTCTGCGTTCATAACTTACACACTTTATATCACTATAAAATATTCTTCACAGTTTTCAAAATTAACATAAATCACACTATCACACCTTGTTTTGTCACAAAAGTCGCTGCTGAACCACACTATAAGTTTATCCAATGTATGACCACATATTTCAACGGGGTTTCCAGTTTACGTCCAATCTGTTGAGCTGCAGAGTTGCTAAAACAAGCCTAAGCTGACGTGGAAGACGTCTGGCCACGTATCAGCCTCGAGTCTCGGCTGAGGATATAAAGTTTGTGTTCAATAATTCACTTAAATCCGATTCTGGTTCGAGACAGTGAGCTACAAAGTCCAATTAAAAAAATATTGCTTGTTAGTTACTTTCTGTGGAAAAGTTGCAATAAAACAAAGTCAAACAAACTTCCTATATATATATTTATTACTATATATGTTGTTTGGGTTCATTCAGCGAACTCTTTCATTCGAAACATTGAAGTGAAGCAGTATGACGTCACTGCACAAATATGATATTGTATGTAAACAAAAGAAGCACGTCCTTCGCGACATGCCAACAATTGTTCTGCTATTGTGAATACAATATTGATGTGCCCACTAGTGAAAACAAAACAAAATGTCAGTTCAATAGTATTACAATATTATTTCAAGATCTAAAACATACAGAAATTACAGAATTCCCGAGTGTTTATTAGGAAACTACACCACAGTTTTTAGATGGCGCTGTGTCCGAATCCTTGGATTTCTAATATTTCGAAAAAATTAAATGCAACAAGGAAACGAGAACTCCTTCATAACATTGATTTGCAATATTAATTCTTGCTTTTTTTTCCTGAATGAGTAAATACAAGGAAATTCCCTAAATGCCTTGAGAATATGTCAAACACTCGTGTAAAATTTAACACTCAAACAAAATGTTTCTGCGTTGTCCACCAACCAGCTGTCGACAGAACACACAGCAATATTTTTCCTAGGATGATTAAAATAACCGAAGTTGTGACCTTTATAGCCCCAGGGTGTAGAGATCAACTTTAAGGCGCAATTTAATTCCAGGATACAGAATGCAACCTCGGTGTTAATTCTTCCTTGGGGTGAAGAACATCATTGTAATACGTTAGTTAGAACAAGGAGAATATAGTTTATCACATCAACACTCTCTCTCTCTCACCAAAGATTTCATTGTTATCTAGTGTCAAGCAGGTGTGAGTTCATCACAAGTTTATACACTAGAAACCTCAATACTGTATACTACATACTGGGGAACAATAAACATAGTCGTTTTCTGTAATGCCGACCGTAAACTATTGTATTCATAAGACAGGGAGGAGTGGAGGCCACCCGAGGCATGATGATCGGGCTGATACGGAACTTTTAAACAAGCTATTGTAAGCGCGGATTTTACTTTTATTTTTTCTCTCTCTTTAGTAATTTAATGAAACTGGTTAAGAGTGTCAAAAGTACTGAGATAATATATGACAAAAGTTCTTATGTTGTCTCGGAATGGCGACCCACTTCATCTTCAATCTACCAATAACATATTTATCTGTTTTATTAGTTCTTATGGAAACTATTCTAATTTCACGAATGGACATAACAACACTCTTGGCTAGCTATGTTGCATATGAACCTGGATGCCAACAGCTTGGTAAAAACAATGTCATAGATTCTTCGTGTCTATGTAAAGCTTTGGAAATGGTAAGTTCTCTCTGTATGAGGATGAATAATGACAACAGTACATTCACACTCTCCTTTTATTATGAACCTTACAAAACACAGTACATTAGTTTTATTAAACAGTAACATTGAAAGAATTATATTTCGAGTTAATACCATAGCAATATAACGAAGAGCAGAGAAGTAGTGAGAAAATGTTTAATAATGATAACAGCAGTATAGCAGAGGTGCAGAAGATAATTGGTGAGAACAATGAAATATAATAAAGGGTAAAACAAAGAGTCAAGAGGAACAGTAGAGATGTATCGATATATTAAACAGTGGAGTACAAAGACCTAGGTGAAATAGATCCACCAGGAGAGTGTCAAGGAACAATCTTAGCTACACAGTAAGAACAATGTGTTAAAGACAGATAAAAGCGCATGAACATTTTCTAAACAAGTTTCTGAGACATTAGACATTCATTCCTGAGTTTGTTGAGTTGAGTCTTCGTGGTAGTTTACTTTATCTCTTAATGCCTAATTGTCACATTTTCTGAGTGCACTGTGTATAAGGGGAGGCAGGTGGGTATACCAGGTGAGCATCATCTATCGGTATTCCTAGACTAGAGGGAGAATTATTGTTTTTATTCGTGTCTCAGATGTTATTAGCATTGCCAAAAGTTACTTGTGGAATGCTGCTGTGGATGTCGGCTGCTTGAAGAGGAAGTGATCTTGAAGATGAGTTTGCCAGCGCTGTAGAGAACAGGAAAAAAACAAGTTATAATCTCATTCATAGCAGTTAAGTAATATTGATGATGAACTGTACTACAGGTGTCAATTTGATAGTCTTACAGTAATTTGGATTCTAAAAAAAAAAATCACTTGAGTTTCTTCCCTTCACCAGTAAAAGAACGCCTCGAGTTACTCTATAGACCCAGGAAAATTTCGAGGCCATTTGAGGAAACCTTACGTGAACCATCGAGTCCAGGCGAGTGTGATCATAAGTCCTTCTCGAGCAAAATTTTCACTTTTCTAGGGATTTGTCTTCCTCACTTTACTACCTCTCACAGCTCCACCTCTTCCTCCATCCTTATTAAAACATATTATTTAAATATATAATTATTTTAACCTTTTTATTGCTAGTTAAAAAAGACTTACTAACTGGGTTACTTGATTTGGAAGAATTCGCTTATAAGTAGTTTCTTATTCTTGAGAAAACGTAGTAAAGTTTTAGTGGTTATATCTGACTTTTCTGACTTGGTAAGTTTTGTTCAGATTTTTTTTTTTTTTTACTTTTCTTGAGTCAGACAGACTATCAACTCTGAGGGTTAAAGTGTAGACGAGTACAAAGCGGCAACAGCGAAGTGGACAGACGTGTGACCTTCGTGTGACCTTGACCTACGAATTTTACCTTTGACTTACCTTCTCCAAAATCAATCAGATCTTCCTTGTCCAGCATCCAACCCACCTGCAAGTTTCATTCAAATCCGCCCATCCGTTTTTGAGATATTTCATTTACACCTACAGTGAAAACGAGAGCTATGACCTCATCGTCCTTAGCACAGGGATTAAGAATATGATAGGACGGAAAATATATTGATAGTTATATACATTAATTCTATAGAGTAAATAATAAAGTACGAGTGTATACTTACGTGGACCTAATACTCTCTCCACACACACACACACACACACACACACCCACACACACACACACACACACACACACACACACACACACCCACACACACACACCGCTATAAGACAAAGCTCCTTCGTCAATAAGTGAGTTGAAACACGTAAACAACATCACAACATTTCTAAACACATAACCTAACAACACCTCAAAATACAAGTTTCTGTCTCAAAAAATATTCACTCTCTTCATTTATTTCTAACTACCTCCCTCTAGCACTTACAAAATTCAACGAAAGGAGAAACAAAACAGAGAAAATAAAAATAAATATAATTAAATAACCATCAATAGAAGAACTCCCACATAGACATTCAATAATTATAGGCAATCAAAGAAGATGTTAGATATTTAAGATATAGTTTCCTGGACAGCTGGAGTGATACCTGAGAATGTGGTCAATATTCTTTCTGTTGCATGATGACACCTGTGAGAACCAATTAACCTGTGCGGTCTCACCTGTTCCAACGTACTGATCTTTATCTCTTGGTCTCTCTGGTTTCAGTCTAGTTTTATCTCCAGGTTTCTGTGTGGTCTCTTACCTTTCCTAGATTTTGACCTTTATCCCTCTCTATCTCTTAGTTCTCCTTGGTCTCTCTCTGCCTTAGTATCCTAATCCTTGTCTCTCTTTAGCTCGTAGTTTTCCGTAGTGTCTCATCTCTCCCATCATTCTTCTCTCTAGTGGGTTATCATCCTGTGTGAACCATTCCTTCCTCCTCATTCGCTCTCCCTTCTCATTCAGTCTCCCTCCAACAAATTATCACTTTCTTGTCTATCCAATGACCTAATCTTCATTACCTTTCCCCTTCTCTTCACTCAACCATCCTCCTCTTATCATCCCTTCCCCTAAACCCTTACTTTACTTTCTCCTGACCTACTTCTCCTTTACCCACGTTCCCCTAACTCATCATCTTCCCTTACTTAATACACTTTCCTCTCAATTGCTTTGTTATCACCTGTTTTCCCCATTCCATTCATCTTTTAGTCAGCCCTTCTTCACTTTATTGTTGTGTTTGTTGTGATTATCTTCCTTAATCTTTAGTTCCATAATACATGTATGAAAGATGTATGTTTTACAAGGATTGTATAGGTTTTACTGTCGGAATTTTATGCATTTTTCTACATATATTAAGAACCTTGTTGAGCTGAGTAGAAGATATATTGGCTCAATTTGACTTCAAGGTACATTAACCTGACCTTACAAGTTTATTGATCTATCCTGATTAAGAAAATTATTTACTTGATTTTACCATAAAACTCACTAAAATGACCTAACTATAAGGTGTGCTGAACTGACCTGACTCCACACACACACACACACACACACACACACACACACACACACACACACACACACACAATGCTTTAACTCTTTATTGACGAACATGTTTTTTGTATCGATCTGATGTATATTGTAAGGGTTTGATAAATGTATCGAGATCATATTATGTCTTATATTCCCGCGGTTCTGGACCAAACGTCCCGCTAACCATGTTTTTAAAACCCCGATCTCGTCCCACCATGACAAAAATAATTCCCGTTTTTCCCAAGCAGTGCATTTTTATATCTACCTACATTTTAGTTTTATATGAATCTTTACTCAAAATGTTAATGATCATTAAAATTGCAATAATATTGTTGAGAGCAAGTTTTACATCTTTAATGTAAGTAAAAATGTTACTTAATTATTTGTAGATTAAAATAGACACAAAAGACACTACGAGACAACATCTGCTTTTAGGATTTGTTATATTATTTTTTACGAAATTTCACGGCCCACGTCACTGGTTGAAAAACACTGTTGTATACGACACTTATATAATATCCTCTCAGTACTAGGAAAGTCACAAAAGGAAAATAATACGGTGTGCCTGTATTTTTGCTTATGAATGAATATACAAAATGAAATACTGTAAGATTGATTGTGTGACATTTTGGAGTCAATCCTGAGCATCACGGAACTTTACTGTCAACTACTGTCGAGTTTTGGAGTGTTGGTCCTGATTACACTTTGTTTGATCTACAACGTCTGAAGTTGGAGCTCCAGTAAGTAAGAGTGTGATCCTCAACATGGAAGACTGGCTATATTTGCGGTGCTGCCTCAGGTCTCTTGACTAAGTGACTCTGGACGCTTAACATTTATTTAGTAGATTTATTCAAGAGGAAGAGATATGGATGACCCTCCTATCACGGGTCCCTGTTGTTGGTGCGGGGAGGTAGATCAGTAGTAAACACTCGTATAAACCCATCGTCAGTTACCTTAATGAACATATGTTTCTAAAACCAAACCTAATTATAAAATACAATAGAAGAAATTCATTTAAGTACACAATATTTAATGGGTGTACCCTAAGAGACAGTCTAAAAGAGTGATTGAGTTTGTATGAATGTGTGCATAGATGTATATTCAAGTGTATATATGCAACATTACAAACATAGTTCATTCAGTTTTTGCGCCTCCAGAAGTACATCATACCTCAGAACAATAAGATGCAGCCTCCCACTACTGCTATATCTATTCATCAAGATTGACACTGAGAGTGATACCCATTATCCTATCATTCACACATCGGCATGGTAACAACACACACTAATCGTTCAATGGTCACTGGCAATGTGACATTCATTCGCGAATCAATAATCGTTCTATACGACGAATCATTCGTAGTTATAGGCAGCCCTACACTGACTTACACACGAAAATCTGCCCATCGACATAAAACTCACAATAATCGTCACCAGAGCGCTAGTCATCACCGCTCTAGCAGGCGGGACACCGGACCACCTACGTTTTCTTTCCTCGTCTCACTTATAATACAGAAGCGACCTAAACAATGGATATTTTGCCGGATACCTTGACGCGGCCGAAACACATGTATTATATCACAGCGTAGCCCAGTAATGAGGAGCGTATCACACATAACTACGACGAATAATGAGGCGATTATTCCCGTCGGGGCGGCTGTTGGATTGATTTAACGTGACGACGAGCGAGCTATGCCTTGTGTGTGGTGGGTGTCGGCCCTGGGTGGGTGGTGGTAGTAAGGGTGGTAGTGATGGTGAGAGGTGATAGGGTGGATGGTCTTGGTACTGGTGGTGGGTGGTAGAAGCGGTGGTGGTATTGGTATGTGTGATGGGTGATAATGGGATGGGTTGGTAGTGGTGGCGGTAGTGGGTGGCACTGGTAGTGTTGGTGATGGTGGTGGTAAATGATCGCGATGGTAGATGATGGTGGTTACAGTAGGATGTAGCGAAGGTAGGTGATGGTGGAAGGTGATGGTGAGATGTGGAGAGGGTGGTGGTAGTGAGGATGGTGTAAATAATGATGGTGATGATGATCACAGGTTCAATTACAGCAACACTTACCAAATGGGGATCATGTTTAATCTATACTGATCTGCCATCAATTTTGTGTTTATGGGTATGTGAAACGTCAAGGGCTATGTAATTATTAACTCTACATAGCTGTACCTGATGATATGCAAAAAGGGTGATAACTCATGTGCCATATATATATATATATATATATATATATATATATATATATATATATATATATATATATATATATATATATATATATATATATATATATATATATATATATATAAGCTTTAAGGTCATAAAATGAAGAAAACTAAAATCCACATATAAAACCTGGGCGTGGGATGCACCAAGACTCTCACATGTACTCTATGTATCTGGATATTGAATAAGTCATTACCATGCTGCCGTCCTTAACCACAAAACTCTAGAAAAAGGCAACGAAATCGACACTCGGCCTACAGAACTAGGGCCTGAGAGGGTACACGAGAAAGCTGAACAGTACAACAACAGTGTAGAGTACTGTAGAACACATGGGGATATGATAGAGACGTTACGAGGAAGATGCCTTGAAGAAGTATACCCCAGACTGAACCCACACAACAGCATAACCAAACCTCATATTTTAAGCTGATCAAGACTCAACACACAGAGCCAATTAAAGACATTAACGTCACGACTCAAACTGTCAACCTTTTAGGCTCGACCGGACAAGAGTTGGGCAAATCAAGATGTTCTGTAATCAATACCGGTAAGTGTCAGCAACTGGATAAAGATGTGGATATACATTCCTGACGCCTTAATCCAGAATAAATAAAAATAAATAAATAAACATTAATAATAATAATAATGATAATATAAATAATATAAATAATAATAATAATAATGTAAAAAAATATAATAATAAAATAATAATAATAATAACAATAATAATATAAATAATATAAATAATAATAATAATAATACTGTAATAATAATAATAATAATAAGTATTTATCATAATCACTAACACTGCTCATAAAAAAAAATATAATCACAAAAATATCAACATGAACAAATACGAAATAAATTATAAATAGATACATACAAAAAATTACAAGAAATTAACCATGTACAGTTTTTACACCTCACATTAAGGTCCAACAGTTGTATACATTCAGTGTCAAGTATAGTCAGGTCTTGTACAAGCCTTCAAGATTCCAGCTATTTATATGAAAGAGAAAAAAATCAAGCTCTGTATTCAACTTAACTACATTTACAAGTTAAGGTCCGGTGTCAATAAGATTATGTAAGTTAATTAATTGTTATTCCTTTAATGGTGGTAAGTGATTGTGGTTAGAGTCTTAATGTAATTTCGATGTCAATTTAGATGTTGTGTTTTAGGGTTATATTAGGTAAGCTTAGTCAGTGAGGTGTTGCATCTTCAATTACATTTGTGTGTGTGTGTGTGTGTGTGTGTGTGTGTGTGTGTGTGTGTGTGTGTGTGTGTGTGTGTGTGTGAGCTTTATTATCAGTCCCATGTTAACCCTGAATTCCTAAAACTAAACATGTACACATAATTTATGAGTTAGCAGATTTGTATATAACTCCCTAGTATATAAATCAATTTGCATATAAGTACAGACGTTGGCATGACATTGATTCCCAGGGCCAAACATGAATTAATTATATACCGTATGTCTTATTTTATCTACACACTGATCCATGCGTTGTCCCTGGATGAAACAAATCCTATATCCATTACTGATTATAGGAAATTAATATATGATGTACGGCTAATATATAATTTATGCCATAATATGTAATATCGTGTAAGATAAAAATAAAGATGGGTATAAATAAAGTAAAAACAAAAAATACAATAAAGAAACGAAACGTAAGATCGAAATAAGTTAATAAATATGAACGTATACGTCGATTATAAAAACAGCACTAAACGCCGCAACCAAAATGAAGCTCCCGTCTGCCTCAACCAGTCATGCAGGTTCATACACACACACACACAGATGGCAACAACAGTAATAACAAACTTAAGTAACACGTAAATAACAACAACGACAACACTAAGAGCAACACAACACGACCAAAAGATGACGACTCCCGGGGGCCGTCGGCGGCGGAGAGATGCAATATTGTGCACGATGCAACATGAACCCGTGATGGCCTCAGCAAGAGGGTAATCACACACGAACCGACCCGCCCGTGACAAAAACAAGTGTTGTCTCTCCTGAATCTATATTTATGCAGTGATATTGAGAATCTTATAGACTTCTCTTTAATGTATATAAATCTGTTCGTTTTTTTATTATTTTTTCCAAGGATGTGTTGGCTGTTCTGCCTCTCCTATTACGGCTTTGCTTGTGGCATATACAAGTTGAATGGAGAGTTTACCGTTGGTGCCTTCGCATTTCTTGTTTGGAAAACACAATGTTGTTGTCTCCAAAGTGCATACGTGTTTTATGTATTTCTAACATTGCATATATATATATATATATATATATATATATATATATATATATATATATATATATATATATATATATATATATATATATATATATATATATATATATATATATATATTTTTTTTTTTTTAATAGAAATACTATTTAGACCTAAACATTTTGCCTTACGATCGATCAGTGACAGAAGATTCATAAGTGAAGAGAAATGAGAGGAGGACAATTCTCTAGCCTCCTAAATCATGGCAGTTCTATTCACTGCCATTGTAAAGCGCGAGCCTTCGTTAGTACAAGTTAAAACCAAAGGCAACTGTCTGAATGTTGGATTTCTGCGTCGCATGTTGCTCTCTTCATGGTACACCACTCTGTTGTTCACCATTGTTTTGAACCATTTAAGTAAACTCAGCTAAACCTTCTCTCTCAAACCCCCCTCCCCTTCCCCCTCCATTTCATCCTCTTGGACAACCCCCAAACCACGTCCCAGCGCCACACACACACACACACCAAAAAATTATAACGTCCCTGGAAAAATCCTCGATATTTTCTCGTCCAAGGTAGAACACCAAACTAAAGGTTGTTCCCTGATAGCATTTCTCCTCTGTCACTGAGAAACACAGAGAGAGAGAAAGAGAGAGAGAGAGAGGGGGGGGGGGGGTGGGGGTAAAAAAAAGAAGTAAAAATTGATCCCCCAGAGAGAAGTGGACGAAACACATCTTCAATCAAGGAGCAGCACCCTCAATAATAGAGTACCTGTCTTGATTACTTCCATCAATATTCCAAGCCCGTGGTCAGGTCTCTCCTGGGCTTCGACTGGTCAACTCTTACGGGACACCCAATTTTACCTTCCAATTAATCCTTTTAAGGGAAACTTATTTTTTTCGTATTCTATATTACAAGTCGAATGGGATTTTTATATTATAGAAGAATCGATTATTATATAGGAGGTTGATTTGTTATGGCCTTGGATGTTATATGACATTATATAGAGGAATTAAACCTCTTTTTATATAGAGGAATAGATTCTTTAATTTTATAGCATATTGAAAGATTATTTTCTACGGAATAAATTACTAGATTATTATATCATATAACAGATGGCAATATTATATTATATACAGGTCTGAGATAAAATATATACAAGGTGATATATAATTTTGTACAGTAAGTTGGATTATGATATATAGACGAGGAAGCTTATAATTTATAGCGAACTGGAATATTATTGTTTTAAGTAAACTAGACTATTACTTTATTTACCGAACTGGAATATTACTTGTTAATATAATAAACTGGATTAATATTTGCAATAGTAGACTGGAGTATGATATAGTGAATTTGAGTATCCGCCTCTGAAGTAAAGATGAATATTAAATTAAATATCAGACTGGTATATTATTTTATAATTTGGGAAATAATATAATTTCATATAATAGACTGCAAAATTTTATCGATGACTGGATGATTACTGTATGTTGTAATATATAGCAAATTAGAATACAATTTATATTTTGGAAAATTATATAAAATGAACTGGATTATTATTTTATACAGTAGATGGGAATATTTTTCATTCGTATACGGACAAAAATTCTATTATGTATGAAAGAGTATCAGTAGAAGCGACTCACACAGACTCAAGGATAACTTCTCACATCAAAGGCTCAACAACAGATAAAATGAGTTAGTGTTAGATGGGAATATATACAATAATTAAACATATGAGTTAAATATATATCTAAATATATAGACGGTGAAATAGATACTTATAATCCTGTGTGTCTTATATATACATACACATAACCTTACATATAAGTATGCCGACAGAGAGACAGACAGACAGACAGACAGACAGACAGACAGATAGATAGATAGATAGATAGAGAGAGAGAGAGAGAAAGAGAGAGACAGAGAGAATTACCCATCAAATTAAGGTTATTTACCACGTCAAGAGAAGCTTCACAAGAGACTGGCAATAATGACAGAGGGGACTAGAGTTACTTATCCATTTTTTAACGAGTCCCTTTAAACTTGCTGCCAGTACATTTCTTATACATCCTAGAGAAAGGTTAATGCCTGAACTAATAGACCGGCAGTTCTCCAAGCCGACATCAAGTATCAGGCAATGAATTGATAGCATCACTAACTTTCTTTCCCAGATCATGAAATATGTAATCTTCTCGGAGCCGAAGTAAGTGCGCTCTCTTTTTGAAACTTGTGGCGATATAAAATGCTCCAAGACTTGAATTAAGGATGTCTCTCTAGCTCAACGCCTCTGGCAGGAGTGGCGTCTTTGTTATCACCTTCAGGCGATAGTTAGTTTTCAGGTAAAATACTTAAAAAAAATTTGAGGAGTATTTGTTTTTTCGCTTCATCCAATATTCTGTACGAGTCTAATGTACTGAACTCAGGTCTGATCTTAGTTAGATAGTCTGGACTAGATATATCTCGGGCTCAATGTAACTATAATGGACCAGCGTTGATTACTGATGGCTACTTTAACTAATCCTTGTTCACATTGACAAGGAAGCAGCTATACCAAAGATGCTCATAACTTTTCAAACACTTGGATACGACAGATGAATCGAGCCAGTTTGTGTTCCAACCTTTACCTAAAATCCCACACACACAAATAAATTAATAAGTACACGAGGAAATAAAAAAATGGACTAAAATAAATAATCCCAACAAAGTAATCAAATTAAATCAAAATTATTAACAAATAAAATATTATTAGCAAATAATAAATAAATAAACTGCAAGGCTTTTCATTTTCAGTTGCAGTGTATTTATTTTTTGGCTTTTGCAGCAACTAAATTAAGACTACACACCTGGGAGTGAGACAGTTAACTTACCACCTGGGAGTGAGACAGTTAACTTACCACCTGGGAGTGAGACAGTTAACTTACCACCTGGGAGATAACCTAACCAAACCTAAATTATCCTAAGATATCCGAACCTAACCTAATGTAGCCTTACCTAACCTAGCCTAACTAACAAAGCTAAGTTAACCAAACATATCCTAGTCTAACTTAAGATATCCTTATCTAACCTAAGCTAACCCAAATTAACCATTAGCAATAGCGTACAATAGGATGGGACATTCAAGGGATGATACAATGAATCTAAGAAAGTTGAAGCGGGTTCCCTTAATCTTCACAGTAAGGTTAAATTTGGTTACCTTGTGGCCCATGGGGAGAAACTAGGTGGTTAAGCTAACATCAAAGAAAAACATCAAATACGGTACAATAAACCACAAGACTTTATCACCATGAAATACAACATTGCTCTGATCACGAGGAGACATTAAGAAATAATTAATCCATCTACTTGCCAAACGCTGGTGACTGAGTAATGACGAATCTAACCTAATCTAATCGGTCTTAAACGCTCCACTCCTAATGGATTCCGATCCTAAGATGTTAATTTTCAAAAGGACCTCAGTGTAAAGGATTAGGTTAGGTTTGATGGGTACCAACAAGGACTAAGGACCATCTTACCTGCAGCCTGATATTCTATACCCCACTTCATTACTGGACGCCACTTGTATTATTTACCCACTGAGCTAATAATCTATCTCCACTATCTCATTATGTGAACTTTTTCTGAGTGAGACTTCTAAAAATACTCATCTCTGACATAAAGATAAACCCGGTTTTTTTCTTTCGTAAAATGAAAACATGTTATAAAAAGGTCCGTTTTATCAATAAGTTCAACAAAATTTTGCCCGTTAATTACTTTTCTTTACTGAAATGACCTCAATTAAAGAGATCTGAATATAAATATGAAAGAAAGGCTAACTCGTGGTAAAAGTGAGTGTATTCTCCCATAGTAAAATCTACACAAAGCAAACTTGCCTGAAGTGTCATAGTGGGTGTGGTGTAGTGCTAGGAGGTCCGGGCATCAGGTGTCGTCACTGTCATGGGGAGAAGCTGGAGTCATCCCACACCAACTGTGAATAACAAGTGAAGACAAAAATAGAAATAAATAAAATGGATGTATGAAAATATTAATTGATAGATGAAGGGGTGTAAAATGGGACAAGACAATAAAATAAATAGATTAATTATCAAGAAAGACGTGATATTCAATACTTTTCTTATATTTTTCACTTTTAATTAACAACGATAATATTAAAAACTATTACAAGAAAGTTTGAGTATCTATTCCTATGTCATTGTTTATATTATTCACTCATAAAAGAAATGATCTTCAGGCGAATGTCTGTTTGTTTAGATAGTATCTCTTGTTGTCTTGTGTCATTCCTCCACGAATGAGATTAAAATGAACTTTCCTTTTAGAATATTTATCTTACTTGACCATCAATAATCAACGCACCTGAGGCACTGTAGCCACACCATGTTTGATACACACTCGTTTGAGAAATGTGTGTGTGAGTGTGTGTGTGTATGTGTGTGTGTGTGTGTGTGTACTACTCTAACATCAGACTAGACCATAACCATCCTAGTAATTTAGGCTAATGTTGGTTATTTAAGATATTGAAGAACACCAAACAAAACACAAAGTTGTTCTTACAGCGAAGTCACTAATCCCCTCCGAACAACAATAATAGTTACAAAAAGTTATCCGTATATCGCAAAAGATTCCCTTGTGCTTTAAGGCTTAATAGGAAGATTATCCCTAAAACGCATGAAGTGTATATCTATCTGTATATATATATGTATGTGTGTGTGTGTGTGTGTATGTGTGTGTATGTGTGTGTATTTATGTGTATGTGTGTATAAATGCGTATATGTCTGTATGTGTGTATTTATGTGTATGTGTGTATAAATG
The DNA here is from genome assembly GCF_018991925.1 of Homarus americanus. Taxonomy (NCBI): domain Eukaryota; kingdom Metazoa; phylum Arthropoda; class Malacostraca; order Decapoda; family Nephropidae; genus Homarus; species Homarus americanus. Next base: position 668,964 of record NW_024718106.1, read on the forward strand.
TGTATATGTCTGTATGTGTGTATTTATGTGTATGTGTGTATAAATGTGTATATGTCTGTATGTGTGTATTTATGAGAGTAAAATTTCCTGTTTATTGCCCAAGTTTGCTTAAAATCCTGATGTTTTGACACCTTATTGAATATGAAAACAGCACTGCAGTGAAAGACTAAAGTGTCATTAACTGTAAGATTAAAAATCCCACAGAAAACAGCACCAGAATAAACGTCCTCCCTTCAATAACACATTACAAGGCTAAGTCGATGATACCAACCAGGAATATAATGTTGCTTAGACGATAATGAAGTAAGACTTAAGACGCATACAATAATTCCCTTCATTATGATGTTAATTAAAATCTCATTGTAATGTTATCGTGTCATGCATCTTAATTACAATGCTGTGGTAATGGTAGATTAATAAATACACACTGTAATCAGTTAATATGAGAAAATTGTAAAGTATTAAAATACAAAATGTTGAAATAAAAAAAATAGATTAGCAATTAAAAGCCAATTACTATATGGTAAATAGTATAACATTAAGCTAGTTTATAGTACAAATTAATAGCTTCATATATAACCATTTTTCTTACACTGAACTAAATCACTTTGTGACCTTCCTTATGGAGATATTTGACTTTTATTAGATATACAGTATTTCTTATCACTGAAATGACTATCTTTAATCTCAGTAGGTCTTAGAAGTGGAAACAAGTATCATTGATAATTGTTAAATAAATAAACATTTTAATACAGTTGGTTTACAGCTCACACTTAATAATTATAACACGGATTTAATACTCAACACTGGACTTTATTTACAGTTCATGAACCCGATTCTCTGAGGTTCTAACGATGAATATTTCTCGTAGAAGTGTGAATGCACTTTATTCTTTAACTTCAATACGAAAACAATTTAAATAAATTCGCCTTAAATGGAAACTATTCTTTAGTTTATTTTTCTCCTCTATCTACTGTAAAGTGATGATGCCTGTCCATAAATTAATCATTCATCATTTTTTTTTCTATAATATATTCCTTTAAGTCTTACTGTTATTTATACAGCACTTATGAGACTGTTGTTGTTCTCTTATATTTAGGTGGATCAACTGCGTCTTAACATCTTACCACAGTCAACTTTTAAGTATTTGGGAAAACAACATATAAAACCATGAACTTATATCCCGTAAAAATTCCTCCCCTCTTTGACAATTTCTCTTTTCATCATTCACTCTTGATCTCGCTGTCACTCTAGCACATAAACTCTCCCCTCATCTCCCTCTTCCCCTTCCTTCCTGCACCTTACCTCATCTCCCTCCCCCCCCCCCTCTACTAACCTTTGCAACTGTCTACACATCAACCAGTTTCTCGTCGACCCATCTCCAGGATCTTAAATATTCTGTGATTGGCCTTGATCATCCACCCAATTATCTAAGTTATTGGCATTTATTTGTAGTCCAATGGAGAGCCAATCCCAGGTAGAGGGGTGCTGGTTAAACTTTCACTACCTTCATAAGACAGAGGATAATGAGGGGGAGCGAGAAAGGCTAGAATCCTATCTGGGTGTGTTGAGGTCCGGGACTTACCTGACTCCCGTGTGGATTTTGTGGTTTAATATTGAAATTGTGTGTTATTATCCTCCCCCCCCTTCTCTCTCTCTCTCTCTCTATCTTTCTTTCTCTCCTTTCTCTAATGCTTCAGGTTTTCATATTATGGCGAAGATTATGAGTCGGTGTTTTACCCAGGTCATTTATATATTATTATTGTTTCTATTGTGTTTATTTTACCTTTTATTGAGGTAACTATTGTCATTTGCTCATTATCAGGTTCATCTTCTAATGTCTACTTAGTTAGACTTGAAGGAGTTACATGAGTACAAAAAAGGAAGATAATAAACATACATATAAACGAATGAAGGAAAAACATAAAAAAAAATTCTAGTTTTCCCGATTTTCTCAACTATAAGGATTTGAGATTCCAGATGACAGTAACGGGGAAATAAAATCATTTACTCAATATATGGAAATAGAAATATTAACTGAACATTGGGAAATTAAAATCTCTCACTCTTTACTGTACACCTCCCCAACACAGAGACATAAAATTCCACCCAACATTCCTTCCGCCCAAATACCAGAATTCCTGAACCTACACCCCATCCCCCTTTGGAATTATAGAGATGGGCCGGAGTCGTCTAATTCTGAATAAAGAAAATGAAAAGTCTGGAACATTTCTTGGCATTAAGTTTGGAGGTGAGGCGTCTCCGCTACCCCGTGTTCCCTCTCTCTAACATCTGACACCATTAAAATTGAAGGGTAGGAGAGAGGCAGGGTAGGGAGAGAGAGAGAGAGAGAGAGAGAGAGAGAGAGAGAGAGAGAGAGAGAGAGAGAGCCTGTGTAGGATGATGAGGTGAAGGCAGGATCGGGGTGAAGGGATGATAGAATGGACGGAGGATAGGATGAGAGGTGAAGAGAAGGGGTAAAGGAAGAAGGATAGGAAATAGGTTTGGTAGGGAGGGAGTGATAGGTAAAGGACTGTATTGGAGGAGGGGCTGAGGGATAGTGTGAAGGAGGAGGGGTGATGGATGAGGGATGGGAAATGGTGGGAGAAGGGATAGGATAAGGAGAAGGGAGATGGTGAATAATGGAGTGAGGAGGGAATGGGAAGGTAAGGGATAGGGTGAAGGAAGGAAGGAAGGAATGAGGAGTGAGAGAAGAGGATGAGAGGTAAGATATAAGGAGGAGGTTTTAGGAGAAAGGGGATGAGGAATGGGTGGATGAGGAAGATAAGATGAGGAAGATGAGGATGAGGTGAATAGGGAAGGATGGGAGTGAGGGTAGAGGGTAGAGCGAATGGGTACAGAATGGGTGGGAGGTGAAGGGAATGAGGGATTCATTGTGAGGAGGAGGAGGATGGGGGGGGAGGGTGGTTAAGGGAGTGAGTGAGTCAGAGGGGAAAGTTTTACGTAAGGGGAGGGGGTGAGGAGAATTGGACTGACGGATGAGGAAGACTGAGAGGTGAGGAAAAACTGTGAAATGTAAGGGAGAATATGAGAGGTGAGGAAAACGTGAGAAGTGTGGAAGAATATGAGAGGTGAGTATGATTATGGGAAGTGAGAATGAAGAGGAAAGATGAAGAAGACAACAAACACAATTTCCTTAGGTGTTTGTGTTCGTGTCTATGTACGTGATCGTGTATGTGTGCTCGAGTGAATGTATTTATGTATATGTAAGTATCCATATGACTGTGTTTTCGTGTATATATGTGGATGCATTATGTGTATGTATGCATGTATGTTTATGTATATGTCTATATTTTGAGGTCTTGGAAAACAAATACGATAATTGTATAAAAGAGAAGAAGATTTTCAATTCTATCAAATAATATTGAATGAAATAATATATAATGTGTAATAGAATATATGTTTCTTACTCCTAACTCTTTGGCTTATGTAATATCATGAAAATAAAAGCTTCTTGTTTTGATTAAGAGAATCGGTTCTTATGACATTTTTTTTTTTTGCCAAATTTCGTATGTTAAGTAGAGTAAAAGAGACACCATAAGATAGATAGAGAAAGATGAAGTAATATAATAGAATAATACAGAATAATTAAGAACTAGAGGAAGGGATTAAGATTTGATTTATATTTATACGTTGTAGTGGAATAGTGGTATAATTTTTTGGAGGTAGTTATTTAAGTTACGTCCACCAGCGACCGACGTATTGTGTCCATTCTGTTTTTCTCTCTGGTGGAAATTAAAAGATTGAAAAAAAAAATCAACAATGCGCGTGGTTGCTGGCATCAACTTGTTTTTTTTTTTCTTCTACATTTCGTAAAATTTCTCTAGGATTAAAAGAAAAGGAATTCGTGTGACGCAGACATAAAAAACAAACAAAAGAAAAGAATAGCATAAAAAGTACAAAACAAATCCACAACGTCAATTGGCAACCGAATAAAAAAAGTTTCGAATCATAACCAAAACAAAACAGTTTTCCAACCTCGACCTGAAGCCTTTGAGTAGCGTCGTGCTTGAGTCGTATTTTTCTTAGTTAAGTATTAAATCAATTCAAAGACACATCACACTTGTAAATAAAACACAAGAGTTTATCGTTCTGAAAAGTCTACTACCATCTGGGAGGAACTTCTGAGGTGAGCTACAGCAGGAGTCGTGGTAAGACAATCAATTAGTGAGGTCCTCCCAGCGATGGGTATTTCATCGCCACACGCCGCATTTCAACGTCTCCGCCTGAGGAATTCATGCTCAAGTCTTTTCAGGAGGACGAACCGTGATCAAGTATAAAGGGAGGAAAGAGGTCGGAGGTCACACCGGTCAAGTTCTGTGGCTCCGGCAGTCCCGTGGTGACATTTTCAGCTATTCCCTTGGTAGGTCTGAGGAGTCATGCAAGCGTCTTCAATATTGTAACCTGTCGACGGTCTCACGGTTGCTGCCCGGGTTAGAACTAACCTGCTGAGGAAAAGTTGAGAGAGAGAGAGAGAGAGAGACAGAGAGAGAGAGAGAGAGAAAGAGAGAGAGAGGGAGAGAGAGAGAGATCCAGTTGACATTCAGAAAATATTGGCATTTTTGTCAAGGGCTTGTCAGTTACTGTGCAGGCCTGCATTATTTCACGGGTTTCTTGGTGGGTTGTGGCGAGGGCCGGGGTTATTCCTCTGTCCAATTGAAGAAATACATAATTGACAACAATTTATTTTTCGCTACATTGGCGAGTGGAAAAAGAACTAGAGATTTTTAACGCTATTTAATTTAATCCTGTATTTATAAAAAAAAATCACTTCGAATAATATGAGGCAATTTTATGACTGTCATATTATACAGTAAGTTATTCACCCATTATTTCTTGACTGTTCATTAGATTTGTTCTTTGTTCATCTTATAGGTTCACAGTCAAATTAACAACTGGTTGGCGGCACAGTTCACTGCAGTAAGTCCAGCAGTTTAGTGACACAAGACGATTTCAATTATCCATCAGACTTGACCCACTTGTTTTTCACTCCAGGTCGACTTTTGGTAACATACACCATTACATTTCTCACCAACACTCTCTGTATCACCTCTTATTCCTTCCTTTATCTTCTTCTTTTCTTAATCTTTTTTTCATCCTTTCTCTCTTTATTTTCTTCTTTTATTTTTTCTCCCTTTTTACATCTTTCCTTCTTTATTTTCCTCCTTCCTTTATCTTTTTCCTCCCTCAACCTTGGTGTTCTAATCCCTTCCTCCCTCCTTCCCCCTCTTCCTTGTCATTTATTTTCCCTCCCCTGATTTCAGACTTTTAATACTTCCATTTCCTACCTTCCTACCCCCACCTTTCTCCTCCTCTTCTCCCTTCTGTCTACTCCCCTTCCCTACCTCCGTCCATCCCTCCCTCTCTCCCTTGATTTGGAACTTTTTAATACCTCTCTCCTCATCCCCTCCACTTCCCTCCATTGACTTCAGACTTTAATACCTCCCCCCCTATCCACCCCCCTCCCTTCCTCCATCCTTCCTTTCCTCCCCTCCTTCCTCTCATTCCTGTTCCATGAAAACAGGTTCCTTTCTTTCGCTATCGATCGGAGGGAGTGAGGTGATTTAAATAGTGGGAGACTAAGTTTGTGCTACGTGATGCTGTGCTGCTGTGAGGCTTTGAAGACTCATGCATTTCAGATCGTGAGTCTTAACTTCTATAGGTGGTGAGGCTTAATTGCTACAGGTGGTGAGTCTTTATTGATACAGGTGGTGAGTCTTTATTGCTACAGGTGGTGAGTCTTTATTGCTACAGGTGGTGAGTCTTTATTGCTACAGGTGGTGAGTCTTTATTGCTACAGGTGGTGAGTCTTTATTGCTACAGGTGGTGAGTCTTTATTGCTACAGGTGGTGAGTCTTATTGCTACAGGTGGTGAGTCTTTAGTGCTACAGGTGGTGAGTCTACTAGGTGGTGAGTCTTTATTGCTACAGGTGGTGAGTCTTTAGTGCTACAGGTGGTGAGTCTCTTCTCCTCCATTGTTCTTTTGTAATATTCAATAAGCTAAAAAAACACCGCAAAATAAATAAACAAGTACGTCAAAAGTTATGAAGATTATGTAGTGTTAAGTTCAATCGATGTTCATTACACACACACACACACACACACACACACACACACACACACACACACACACACACACACACACACACACCTGCCCATAATGAATTAAATAAACATTACCTCAAAGATAATAATATACATTTACAAAGATACAATTTTTAATTATAATCGAAAATATTATAACTGTAAAAAAAGTATGAATAATAAGATGAATAAACTAAATTAAAAAAAATAAATAAATAAAACATTGACGATAGGTAGAATAAATCTTTTGTATTAAGTTAATTCGATCAACAACATTATGACTTATAAATCTTAACGGGGAATTTTAAGAAAGGGATCACCTAGCTTTCACCACATCCCCTGACTCATTACCGAGGAAATGTCAGCCCACAGGTTATCGAAAATGTCATTATTTTTTCACCCAATGAAGGTGGTGGTGGTGGGGGGTGGTAGGGAGGGGCAAAGGGGAACTGATGTGGTCTTAAGGTCTCAAGTCAATGATCCAATGAGCAAACTCTAAAGAAAATATGAAAGCTATTATTCTGAGTTGGTGAGGAGGAAGGAGGGAAGGAGGGAGGGAGGGAGGGTAGGTAGGTAAAAGGAGAAATGGTTTGTATTAATTTCGGTTTGATTCTGTTGACCATTGTTGTTTTTGATGTCTTAGTGTCTGCCTGTCCTGTCCTTTCATAATGCCAGAGAGCGCGAGGGAAGGGGGGAAAGGGAAGGGGGGGAAGGGAGGGAGGGAAGGGAGTTTAATTTAGAGGGTATTGTCTGCTCCTCCGTCTACCTGTGTATCTGTTCGTTTGTCCCTCCTTCCGTCTCTTCCTTCTTCCCTCTTTCCTTCCCTCCCTCCTTTCCTCTTTTCTTCCCTCCCGCCTTTCTTGCCTCCCTCCTTCCCTTCATTATATATGTGATAACATCGTCTACTATCATCAAGATTTAATCGAATTCACTACAGTGTAAATATATTCTCAAGTTTGTATCTCAGTAATATTTTCCTCAATTACCATCAGTCTGAACATTTTAAGCACCAGACAAATTTCCTGCTTTTATGTCGTAGGTTAACCATTGCATCTTTATATACATCTGTTGTTATTTTTATTTATTTTTTACTCTTACAGCCAATTTAAAACCAAAAGATGAGAGATATTGGTAACCTCAACGAGCAGTTTATAAGAGAAGTAGCAGTTTATTATACGAAGTTCTACACATGTTGACTTAAGATGAACTTTGTTGCTTGTATTAAAGGTTCAGTGGTTTAGACAGTGTAGTGTGGTGAAGGTTATCGTCCAGTTGAGTAAACCAGATCATTAAGTTTATTGAATTAATAGATTTTAGTATTCAGTATAAAATTTTCCCCTATGTATTATTCTTCATCGTTGACATTAAGAAAAAAAATATTATTTATCAAACAAATAAACTTAAGGAAAATACTAGCAATCAAGAATAAATATATTAAAAAAATATATTCTTAAAAAATAAAAAAAAATAAATATATATATAAGAGCAAAGAGCTTCCCTAAACTCCTACTCTTTACCTACGACTATCAAGACCCCTCTCTCACCAACAGAGACTACATTAACCACGGGATCTTCAACTGAGAGATCGAAAGGTTGAATAAATTTTAAACCCAAATCTAAGCTTTTCAGGTATTCCCAAACTTTAAGGAAGCAGTGCCTCACATTAGGTCCTTGTCACATGTAGAGGCTGACGCTTGTTGATGAAATATTTACGTGCAGAATCTGGCCTTTGGCGGCTCAGCGAGTATTAAACCATTGAGCTGGGGGAGAACTGGAGCACTAGGAATTAAAACTTTGGTTCTGTTAGGAAAAGGATGTTAGGTGGGTGGGTGTAGTGTACAGGTATAGGTTAGTGTGGCTGGGAGGCTGTAGTAAACGTGTAGGAAGGTGGTGTGAATGATGTAGATATTTGGTGGTCTGGGTATGGACACCAATCTGGCAAATGTTGGGTTATAGTAGTATTAAAGGGAAGGGGTGGGTCATGTGTGTGTGTGCAAGGAGGTAAAAGCAGTATTAGTTGCTAGTTAGTTTAATAAGATGGGTGTTGGTAGATAAAGGAGGATGAGGATAATAGTTGTATGATAATCTGGCAAAATCAGGATGATGTTGGGTGATAGACGTCTGATTTATAATTGGAGGTGTGGAATTGATCTTTGACATGAGACAATGATGGAGAACAGAGATACAGATAGAATGACGCATGGTGCAATGAATGTATTAAAAAAAACATTAACAATAAGGTATATATAATTGTAGCAGTGTTTCCAGTCACAGGAAGACGGACGTAAGACTGTGAACAAAACACAAAAAAACAAGGAACATATTCGGACTAAAGAGTAAACAACACAAGTAGTTTACCTCAGAGTAGCAACTTGAGTCCTTGTAAGGCAGTTCACATCTTGGCTGAAAAGACAAAAAAAATCATTTAAATTCAGGAAATGAATGAGAAGGAATACTAAACTATATTCCTGACAACCTAAAACCTATTGATAAACCATTCAATAAAGATGAAACAGTCTTGTCATAATTCTATTTGAGTCACTGCCCTTTTCTCTATACGTCTGACTCCTCACATAACTTCACCATTTCTGATTCTGGTTTAGGTAGGTACTTTGTGCTGTGAATCTATAACTAGATGATCGACTTCTTGCCAGCCATCCTGACAAGTTCTCTTTACCCGTGCATACCATTAACTAGACCAGGATCTTGAACAGGTACAGTAGCAGTAGAAGGAGTCAAACAGATCATAGCTTTAATTGTCTCTCATGTTAGAATTATGTCATTATGTATATATTACTATTGTTTGGACTATTCTGACACAAGAGGGAAAAAAATGGATATGTTGACCTTGGTGTTTAGTAAGAGATGTTAGCCTCATCACATCGTCATTAATTAATTTCATCTGGTTGCTTTATTTTTCTCATGTACATATATAATTAATTGATTTATTAATTGCTATCAATATTTTGTACGGTTCTTCAAATTTTTTCATCATTCTATTATTCCATCCAGTTTTAGACTCTCTCTCTCTCTCTCTCTCTCTCTCTCTCTCTCTCTCTCTCTCCACCCAACCCCGTAGCCAGCCAGCCAAGCCCTGAACTCTACCTGTCAATAAATCACACCGCCTCATGTACTTTCCAGCCTTTTATTGTATTTTTTGTATTATTTTCTTTCATCTTTCCAGCAATTCATTCCCCCCTGTCGCTAGCCTTTTTATTTTTTGTTTTTATTTTTTTTTATAAATTTGTGGTTCTTTCTCCCTTAAATTATTCTCAGAGGCGGTAACTTTGAGTCATTGCTTGCATTCTTAACTTGTTGGTCCGGTATTCATCTTTCACTTGCGTTGTGTCTTGTAACTCTTTTGTTTTTGTTTTTCTTGTCTATGTTCGGATTTTTGTTTAGGGATATTTTATTTATTTGTTTATCTATCTATCTATTTTTTAGTTTAATGTTTATTTTTTCTTTCTTTCTTTCCTTCTATTACTCTCTCCCAATCTTCCCTTCCATTATTTACCTTCCTTTCCCCCTTCCTCCCACCACCCTTTCCTCCCCTAATAATCCCCTTTCCCATTTTCTTTTAATTTCAGATTTTTTTTCTTCTATCATTTCTTATATTCCATAGTTTCCACATTCCTTCATCTCTTATCTTTATCAGCGTTATCTTCTCTACTTGTCATTTGCCTCCAGAAATAGTTACTTTACTCCATTCCACCTTTATCCAGTCATTCACCAACAACCACTATCCTCCATTTCGTCCACTAATAACCACAATCCTCCACTTTCTCCACCATAAACCTTCCACCAACAACCACTATCCTCCATTTCGTCCACTAATAACCACAATCCTCCACTTTCTCCACCATAAACCTTCCACCAATACCTACACTCCACCACTCATGCTAGTCATCACAAGTCACTCAGCTGTTCTCTGTTACTCTCTTCATTATGTCTCCTTTCTTGTTGTTCTTGTTTACGGGTCCTATTCCTCGTTTCTTGTTCTTGTTCTTCTTGTTCTTCGTTTTCTTCTTTCTCTTGGTTTATCTATTTCTTTACTTCCTTGTCTCTGTGTTTCTAATGCTTTTATTTTTAAGTTGGTATTTTTCTTATTTCATACGTCTCTCTCTCTCTCTCTCTCTCTCTCTCTCTCTCTCTCTCTCTCTCTCTCTCTCTCTCTCTCTCTCTCTCTCCTCTTATGGTAGATGTCTACCTTATAGTTCTTTTTCTTTTTTCGACCATTCTATCCTTCCTCTTTCTTTCTCTTCCTATTCACATTCCTCTCGTGTCATCCCTCTCTTCCTTGTCTTACCATCCTACCTAGCCCTCTCTCTTGTCCTTTTCTCGTTCCTCTCGCACCCCATCCCTGTTCCTCCCCTCCTTCACTCCTTCCTTCCCTTCCTCCGTGCCCCCCTTTCTTTTCCCTCTTCCTTTTCATATCTCTCTCGCTCTCATCCCTCTTCCTTCTCCTCCTCCCTCGCCACAAGGAAGTTGTAGATTATTGCCGGTCATGTCAGGGTTGATATTGTCATGCAAATGTCTCGTAGTGTCTGTGTTTGCAGGGAAATTAAGGAAGATAACATTGAGGAGTGTGCCGGGGTGAATGTTGGGCTCTGATTCTGATCTGGTGGAGCTCAAACCCTCCTTCCACCTCCCTCCCTCCCTCCTTTCTCTATCTCCCTCCCTCCCTTCTTCCTTCTCTCCCTTTCCACCCCTCCTTTCTTCCATCTCTCCCTTCAACCTCCTTCCTTCCTCCTCCATCCCTCCCTCCCTCTCTCTCTCCCTCCTTTCCCTACCCCCCCCTCCTTCGGTGAATCCAGTTTAGCTTGGCTTTGTCTTCAGTGTCAAACTGGTTTATTTAAATCTTTGATTGTACTCTAGTGTCTGTTAACTTGTCCAGCTGTGTTAGTTTATGTCAGTATGTTGTGTTATCTGTTG